>NC_042615.1:130248306-130569729 GCF_901001135.1 Rhinatrema bivittatum | reverse complement strand
TGCTCATATTTCTCGCAAGCTGTTCATGATTACTCCTTCCTTGAATCCAAAGTTATTTCTCAATTCGCCAAAGCTTTCTCTATAAAACACGGCAAAAATTAAAAGCCACCACCAATCTCAATTCTACTGACCTTCCCACGAATTTCAAACCAAGAATTACTTACTGCATCTCAAAGACGCCTCTACTCAACTGTTATAAAGTTGTCAGCTAATTCAGGCACACACAGATCATCTTCAGTTGTCAGATTTTCATAACTGCTGTTTCCATGTGGTTTGAATTGAATTCTTCCTACTTCCACTGTTTTCTTGGATTTGTCATCTGCTGTGAAGAGTTCATGCTGTCCAGTCAAATGACTTAATTCACCAGAATCTACTGAGAATGACTCTTTGATGTCTATTACTCCCTGACCTATATTGTTTGTTTTTAATGGAATACATATTGCTTCTTGTTGAATCCAGTGGTGTTCACATCCTGCAATGACTTTTTTTGCCATTTTTTTCTCCCTGATCATTTTCTCTTTGATTTCTTTCATGGTTTGAAAAATATTTAGTGCCTTTTGCATTTTCAGGATTTTTATTTCCCTAGAGTACAAAAAATACCAGTCCCTTACAAAATGTCCATATTTCTTGCAATGTTATTTTACTTTTTTTTATATCATTTTCTGTGAAATTCCTCCAAACTTTTCATGCACTACATGTGGATTCAGTATATGGAGAGTCCTTTTTCTGGTGGTATTCTCCTTGTAAGAGTGCATGACAGACTTTTTCTGAAATCAGCTCAAACACTGCACACATCAAAACTTCTGGCCACTTCATAATATGCTTGAAAGAGTTCTTGAATTGTTATTGAAGCAAGAACTGCCTCATCAATTGGCTCTCCTAAGATTCAGAGTTGTTCTGCTAATGATGCCACATGCTGCATACATGTTTTAGCTGACTATTCTTTCTCCTATTTAACAGTATTTATCGCATAATTAAGGTTCTTTTTTTTTTTTTTCATAGATACATCCACTCTTTCCCTGACCCAAATGTTGCCAGATGCCTTTTTCTGTAATGTGATTAACAATATAATTTGTCTATGAAATACTTAATGTCTGAACAATTATGTTTATGGCAACCCAATCATTTTTATTC
Organism: Rhinatrema bivittatum; assembly: GCF_901001135.1. NCBI lineage: Eukaryota > Metazoa > Chordata > Amphibia > Gymnophiona > Rhinatrematidae > Rhinatrema > Rhinatrema bivittatum. Next base: position 130,568,595 of record NC_042615.1, on the reverse strand, counting down.
TAGGCATTATTTACTTCCTGAATAGCTGTCATATCTGGTGGATCATATTTTATGACTGCCTTTTAGGTTTTAGAAAAAGTCATCATCTCCAGGTTAGATAATTTCTAGAATTCAAAATTTAAATATGATGTGAAATATATCAAGACATTTTTCTGTTACTTTCAATTGGTTGAGAAAAAAAAACCTTGTTCACATACTTCTTTTACCAAAATTATCTCTGCAGTTTACAGAATTCTCTGTATGTTTCTCTGTGCAGTTTACCTGGGTCTTTTCTATTATTGTTTCCTTGTTTGTCTTATTGGGGGCTTATCTCACTCTGCTCCTTGGATACCTTTATTTGTTATAGCTTTCCCTTCTTTTGAATTTCCTGGGCCCATAACCCATTTGTTAGACACTTGGAATACAATCAAATTAATTTAAATGAGAGAATGTCTTATGAAGAAAACACACAATCCAGGGGTTTTCTTTTACAAGAACAGTAAAACAGCATAGCATTGCTTTTATTAACAATGTAAAAGGAGCTGCAACTACAAATAGTTTAATATATAAACTCACATACACAGAGAAACAGGAAGTAAGCAGGTAGCACATTCAACAAAACAGAAGCTCAAAACAGTTCAGTAGTAACTAGCTCAATGCAGTACAACATATTGAAATTTATTTTATTTATTTACAAGTATCTATATACTGTCCTTCCACAATAAAACAGAATGGTTTATAAGTTAAAGAACATGCACAATATGTACATGTAAATCAATTATACTCTTCCAACAGATACAGAATGACCACCTGTAACACTGGGTATTTCTACCCTGTAAGAATTCAGTATGTTCCAGTACTCCCTCATGATATTAGTGGAGTAAGATATATATCAATATAGGAAAGAAATCTTAATCCAAAGGCACTCCGGAGAAATCACAAGAAGAAGTGGTGATAATAGCCACATTGTTTCTTGTATGTTGGAGCCTGATAGGAAGTAGATCATAAGAACTTTGTTCTATCCTAAAGATGCTTCATTTTTCAATCAGAAGATATGTTTTTTCATGATTTCTGAAAGACTGCTCAAGTTAATATATGAGTGTAACCCTGGCCATATGTTCCAGGGTTGTTCATATAGCAGATGATTTTTTTTCTTAAATTTCGCTTAAAATGTATAATTAAGTATCAAGACACTTTTTTTTTTATATCTACCTTAATTGAGTAAGTTTTTGGAGGACTACAAAGTTTATAGATCATGATGAGTGCACCCTTAAAGTAATTTGGTCTCTAAATGGGTAAGGCCTTTGATCTCAGCTTACCCACGGCAGCCCAGCGCTGAACACAAGGCTGCCCCGTCCGCGAACTGCGCCTCCTGCTTTGCCCCTCCCTCGCTGGGACCAATCGCCACCGCAGCTGCACAGCCAATTGGGGGACAGCCCCTTTGGCTTAAAAAGAAACGCAGCAGAAAAGAAAGCCCTTTCCAGGGCAGAGAAGGAGCACTGGGACCACTGAGAGGCCTGCGCATTCGGCGCCGAGACCTACCGGGGTAAGGCCTTTGATCTCAGCTTACCCACGGCAGCCCAGCGCCGAATACGAGGCTGCCCCATCCGGGAACCGCACCTCCTCCTCCGCCCCTCCCTCGCCGGGACCAATCGCCGCCGCAGCCGCACAGCCAATTGGGGGACAGCCCCTTTGGCTTAAAAAGAAACGCAGTACCTAGGCGCCGCGTGCCAAGCGTCGCACGCCAAAGGAGCGCGACAAAGGGGCAGGCCCCTTTGTGCGCCCCTTCGTGCGCAGCAGAAGCAACAGAACTTAGACGTTACAGCTACTACCTACATCCCATCTAGAATATCCAACACATTCCTAGCTCAAGTTACCTCCAGTATTTTATCCCAGTCACCACAGAATTTCTCCCAACCTCCTAAAACAAAGCAAATAAAAAAAAATTGTCAAGGCCTCTTAGCATTCATCCAGCTTCCTCAGCATTCATCAAGTCTCTCCACCAATCACTCAGCAAAGGATCAACACAGCCCAGCACATCAGTCTCTCCACCAATCACTCAGCAAAGGATCAACACAGCCCAGCACATCAGTCACACTCCCGCAAAGAATTCCTCCACAATCCTTCACTTCCACCACTCCATAGAACACTACCTGTTATCAAATCCAGTTAAAGTGACTTCTCCAGCCCTAGCATGATGCTTGGATACCCAATACACATACTACACCACAACTCCTGCCTCAAGATGAAGCCAAAGTTACCATACCAACCCATAACTTGTAGAAATCTAACTCCGGTGACGATCTCCTCCTTCACGCAACTACTCGGACTGGCATTATTTACTTTAACATTATTCAATGCCCAATCAATCACGAAAATACCCCACATTCTTCATGACTATTTGCTTGATGCCAAGCCAGACATCTGTGCTATCACGGAGACCTGGCTAAAACCATCAGACACAGTTTTAATAAATCAACTGCCCACACAGATATATGATGTCTTCTCCTTACCCAGAAAAAAGAAAAAAGGAGGAGGTCTACTCATAGCTGCCAAAAAATGTCTTAACTTCACTCCAGAACATATCAATACAATACCTAAACTGGAGGTAGGCTTATTCAAATCTAAGTCGCTCCAAATTCTCCTCACTTATGCTCCCCCTGGACTTTTAGACCATGATGCTTCTCCTATGATAGAAATCATAGCCAAATACATAAATCTGGACTCTCCAGCCATAATCCTGGGAGATTTTAACATCCATATTGATGCCAATCCTCGATCATCAAACCGTAAAGCCTTCCTATCAGCCCTCTCAGACATGGGCTTCAAACAATATATCAACCAACCCACACACAAAGCAGGTCATACACTTGACCTCATCTTCACAAATTCCAACCTCACTCCACTTTCACCCCCCTTATGCATCCTGGTTCCATGGTCAGACCACTTCATGATCAACTCCACCATTAGGTTACTGACAGGATTCTCTAAGAACATAACAACATAAGAAAATGCCATACTGGGTCAGACCAAGGGTCCATCAAGCCCAGCATCCTGTTTCCAACAGTGGCCAATCCAGGTCATAAGAACCTGGCAAGTACCCAAAAACTAAGTCTATTCCATGTAACCATTGCTAATGGCAGTGGCTATTCTCTAAGTGAACTTAAAAGCAGGTAATGGACTTCTCCTCCAAGAACTTATCCAATCCTTTTTTAAACACAGCTATACTAACTGCATGAACCACATTCTCTGGCAACAAATTCCAGAGTTTAATTGTGCGTTGAGTAAAAAAGAACTTTCTCCGATTAGTTTTAAATGTGCCCCATGCTAACTTCATGGAGTGTCCCCTAGTCTTTCTACTATCCGAAAGAGTAAATAACCGATTCACATCTACCCGTTCTAGACCTCTCATGATTTTAAACACCTCTATCATATCCCCCCTCAGTCGTCTCTTCTCCAAGCTGAAAAGTCCTAACCTCTTTAGTCTTTCCTCATAGGGGAGCTGTTCCATTCCCCTTATCATTTTGGTAGCCCTTCTCTGTACCTTCTCCATCGCAATTATATCTTTTTTGAGATGCGGCGACCAGAATTATACACAGTATTCAAGGTGCGGTCTCACCATGGAGCGATACAGAGGCATTATGACATTTTCCGTTTTATTCATCATTCCTTTTCTAATAATTCCCAACATTCTGTTTACTTTTTTGACTGCCGCAGCACACTGAACCGACAATTTCAATGTGTTATCCACTATGACACCTAGATCTCTTTCTTGGGTTGTAGCACCTAATGTGGAACCCAACATTGTGTAATTATAGCATGGGTTATTTTTCCCTATATGCATCACCTTGCACTTATCCACATTAAATTTCATCTGCCATTTGGATGCCCAATTTTCCAGTCTCACAAGGTCTTCCTGCAATTTATCACAATCTGCACCTCATCAGGCGACCACTCTGTACTACAGGAAACCATGTCCCTCAGAAGACCTCGGCAACTCCCTGACCAAAGAACTGTCTAACCTGGATCTATCCAATTCCAATTCAGCTATCTTATCATGGCAAAATATTACCGAAATGATAGCTAACAACTTATGTCCACTGTCAAAAAAAGATATAAATCCTTCTCAAAAAAACAAACAGCCGTGGTTCTCAAATGAACTCTGCACCCAGAAGCAAAACCTAAGACGGAAAGAAAAAGAATGGAGGAAGAATCCCAATCCCCTTTCTCTAACCATATACAAAACTGTTCTCCACCAGTACAGAACAGCAACACTTAGAACAAAAAGAGATTTCTACGCCCACCGCATCCACGATATGATATACGACGCGAAGGCCCTCTTCTCGTACGTATCAGAGCTTACCAAAACTGCTCCCCCTACAATCCCAGATGATTCAGCCCAATCGAAGGCCAACGATCTGGCCTTATTCTTTCAAAACAAAATCTCCAACACCCTGGCCAGGTTACCTACCAGTCCAAATCCACTACTTCTGGATACTATCCACCTACCGAACACAGACATAAGACTGGAAACCTTTGAGCCTACCCACACTACAGAGGTAGAAACCCTGATAAAAAGAATGAAACCTTCAACCCACCCTCTTGACCAAATACCTTCCAAATTTCTGATCCTCATACCAGAATACATTTCCAAATATCTAACTGATATCATCAATTGTTCTCTCTCACAAGGAACATTCCCGGACGCTCTCAAATTGGCCACCCTCAAACCTATACTCAAAAAATCAAACCTGGACCCGGATGACCTTAACAATTACCGCCCCATATCAAATCTCCCCTTCGTAGCTAAGATCATGGAGAAAATTGTAAATAAGCAACTTTAAAACTACCTGGAAGACCACAATATTCTACACTCATCACAACATGGGTTTCGTAAAGAACACAATACTGAAACCCTCCTCACCTCACTCCTTGATCAAGTTCACATTGGCTTTGATAAAGGACAATCTTTCCTCTTAGCTCTCCTCGACATCGCCGCAGCTTTCGATACTGTGAATCATAAAATTCTTCTAAACCGGCTCTCAGACATAGGAATTGCAGGTTCAGCTCTAAGATGGTTCGACTCCTTCCTCAGCAATAGAAGCTATATGGTAAAAATCAAAAATAAGGAATCCTCTCTCACAAATGCACCATTCGGGGTCCCCCAGGGCTCATCCTTATCACCCACTCTGTTTAACATTTACATACTCCCCCTCTGCCACCTACTCGCAAATCTCAAACTTAAATTCTATATATACGCAGACGATGTTCAAATCTTACTCCCCATATCCAAGTCGCTAGACTCTACACTCAGATTATGGAACTCCCATCTGCAAATGATCAACCATTACCTTTCAAGCCTCAATTTGGTGCTCAACACTTCCAAGACAGAACTTTTGCTAATCACTCCAGAAGGCAGTCCCTTCCTTCACCAACCGCAAGCTAACATACAATTTTCCCACGCCAGAGATCTTGGAGTTTTAATTGACAGTCACTTGAACCTAAAGCATTTTATAAAACATATTACAAAGGAGTGCTTCTACAAGCTACAAGTACTAAAAAACTCAAACCCCTCCTATTCCATTATGATTTCAGATCCGTCCTCCAAGCCATTCTGTTCTCCAAGATCGACTATTGCAATTCCATTTTGCTAGGTCTACCAGCCTCTACTATAAAACCTCTCCAGTTGCTCCAAAATGCAGCTGCGAGAATTGTGACGAACACCAATCGGAGAGAGCATATCTCTCCCATTCTAAAAGACCTTCACTGGCTCCCAGTAAGCTTCAGGATTCTTCATAAATCACTCACAATCATCCATAAAAATATCCACCATCAGACCCCTCTTGATCTACTTCACCCCCTCAAATTACACTAGACCATTAAGGGATGCCTATAAAGGATCCTTACATGTCCCTCCTATCAAAGCAGTGCACCACTCAAACATCAGAGACCGGTCATTCTCTACTGCAGGCCCATCCATCTGGAACGCCATGCCTCCGGAACTCAGACAAGAAACCTGTCTACTAACTTTTAAAAAGAAACTAAAGACATGGCTGTTCTGCCAAGCCTTCCCCACTACAAGCTCCACAGACTGATTTAGAACTGTTCCTCACTCATTTCTGTATATAAACTATCATCAAATCACGTTTACTAGCTATTAAGAGGTCGGCCTCTTGCCTCCCTCCTTTGTATATAGTATTTATTCTTCTTCATTCCCCCTCTTTATTTCCTACTCCCAGTTAAGGCTTCCTTGTTATAATGTAACTTTATGCTCTCTAAATTGTCTCTTGTTGATTGGTTATGTATAGTTATTTATAGTTATTGCTTAGTTCGATGTAAACCGAGTTGATTTGATTTGTATCAAGCAGTCGGTATATAAAAGCCTTCAATAATTAAATAAATAAAATAAATGCAATTAGGGCCTCTTAGGGAAGATAAGGCCATTGCAGAAAGACTAAATGAATTCTTTGCTTCCATGTTTACTAATGAGGATGTTGGGGAGATAACAGTTTCGGAGATGGTTTTCAGGGGTGATGAGTCAGATGAACTGAATGAAATCACTGTGAACCTGGAAGATGTAGTAGGTCAGATTGACAAACCAAAGAGTAGCAAACCACCTGGACCAGATGGCACGCATCCTAGGGTAATCAAGGAACTAAAAAAAATATATATATATATAAAAATGATGATCTGGAAAGGAATACAATGAGTGAGGTTATCAAATTTACAGATGATACAAAATTATTCAGAGTAGTTAAATCACAAGCAGATTGTGATACATTACAGGAGGGGTCAGAGGCTCCAGGCACAGCAGCCCAGGGCTGAAGTAAGTTTGGAAACAAAAACAAGAAATCAAAAAAGGTAGGGGGGAAAGGGTGGGGGAGGTAGGGGAAGGGAAGGGAAGGTGGAGTGGGGGGTAAGGGAATGGGGAAGGCAGCGCGGCTCAGCATGTGCAGCATCTTGATGATAATATGGGTTCGGCGCGTGCCCCCTTGCACGCGCCGAACCCATATTTTATAACATGCGTGTGCCTGCGTGCGCATGTTATAAAATTGGGCATACATGTGTGCGCGCCAGGTAGCATGCACACATGAATACCCACGCGCAACTTTTTAAAATCTACCCTTGTGTTTATCCCTTGCTTTCTTGAATTTAGATAAAAAGATATATTAGTGATAGGAGAAACTGCAAAAGTAGCATTGTGAGACTCAGAGGTAAAAGAGTGGAATATATAGCAGTTGACAAAGAGAAAGCGGAATGGCTTAAAAAATATTTCTGTTCATTGCTCACTGAAGAATTACAAAGAGTAGGAAGTGAGGTAAATCTAAAACAATTTTCAGAAGCCAGTGTTTGAGAATAGCTAGTTAAACTGAAAGTAGATAAAGTGATGAGGATAGGATAGGACACATACAAGGTTACTAAGGGAACTTAAAAAAAGTTCTGGCAACGCCATTGGCTGACATTTTAAATGTTTATGTTTGTTAATTTTAAACATGAAACTCCTTACATCCATTTAAATATCTAGATAGTTTACAGCTTAAAACATTCATAATATCAATTTTTCTTTAGAGTCCAGAGGACTTGAGACAGGTGGATTTAAGAAGAGACAGGGAACTACAGGTTGTTTAGTCTGAACTCTGGAGTAAATTAATGGAATTACTACTAAAACAGTGAAAAGTGAAGTTTCTGTAATCCAATGGATTACAAGATGTGAGGTAGTATTTTTTTTTTTTTTTATCAGAGATAAGTTTTATTAAATGAAGCTGATCAATTCATTTGATTGGGTGACCAGGGGTAAGATCAGGAGCGTATGTTAGATGTAGTATATCTGGGTTTCAGTAAGACCATTGTCATGGTTCTGCATAGACAACTTATAAATAAACTAGTGCCCTTGGTATGGGTCTTGAGGTGATTGACTGGGTTAGAAACTGGTTGAGTGGGAGGTGGCAAAGAGTAGTAATTAATGGAGTTCACTCTTAGGAATTGTCTAGAGTCAGGCAGTTAAGATTTAATGTTAAAAATTGCAGAGTCATGCATTTAGGATGCAAAAACACAGGGGAGTAGTGCAAATCTAGGGGGTGAAATTCTTCTAAGCACTAGAGATGTGAATCGTTTTTTGAGTTTGTGTCATTCTTCGTTTTTCACCCGCTGCAGGAAATGTTGTTTTTTTGCGGTTTGAGTTTTTTTTTCGCGAAAAGTCATTCTTTGGGTTAGTGCGTACTAACAAAAATCATTAGATTTTGTTATTTTTTGTTACATTTTGTTAGTTTTTGTTAGTGCGCGCTAACAGAGTTAGCGCACACTAATAGGAGTTAGCGCGCACTAACTTCCGTTAGTGTGCACTAATCCAAAAAACAAATTTTCACGAAATAACGGGAAAATCGCAATCATTTTTCGGGCTCCCTGAAACATGCCGAATTGGACAATTTCGTTGAAATTTTCCAATGCAGCAAAAACGAATGCATATCTCTACTAAGCACCAAACAAGAGAAGGTTATGGGGCTGATCATATCTGATGATCTTAAAGTAGCCAAACAGGTGGATAAGGCAATTGCATAAGACAAAAAATGCTTGGATGCATAAGGAGAGGAATGGTCAGAAGAAAATGGGAAGTAATATTGCTCCTGTATATGCCTTTGGTGAGACATAAGAACATAAGGCTTGCCATACTGAGTCAGAGCAATGGTCCATAAAGTCCAATATCCTGTTTCTAACAGTGGCCAAGTCAGGTCATAAGTACCTGGCAGGATTCCAAGGGGTAGATAGATTCCAAGCTACTTACCCCAAGAATAAACAGTGGATTTCTGCAGCACTACCTTAATAATTGATAATGGACTTTTCCTTCAGGAACTTGTCCAAACCTTTTTTTAAATGCAGCTATACAAACAACTTTTATCACATCCTCTGGCAACGAATTCCAGAGCTTAATTATGTGTTGAGTAAAAAAATTATTTTCTCCTATTAGTTTGAAATGTTTTATCCAGTTACTTTATTGTGTGTCCCCTGGTCTTTGTACTTTTTGAAAAAGTAAACAACAGATTAACATTTACTTGTTCCATTCCATTCATTATTTTATAGACCTCTATCATACCTTCCCTCAGCCATCTCTTCTCCAAGCTGAGGAGTTATAACCTTTTTAGCCTTTCTTCATAGGGGAATTGTTCCATCCCCTTTATCATCTTGGCTGCCCTTCTCTGTCTCTTTGCTAACTCTGCTATATCTTTCTTGAGATGTGGTGACCAGAACTGAACATAATACTCAATATGAGGTCGCACCATGGAGTGATACAGAGGAATTATGATTTTCTCTGTATAAGAAACAGACTTCCCTAAGTAAGAAACCTCATTTGGAATACTGTGTATGATTTTGCAAACTGCGCCTTCAAAAGGATATAAACCAGATGGAGCCAGTGCAGAGTATGGCTTCTAAAATTGTATTTATTATTTTTATTATTAATTTATTTTTAAATTTGATTCAATTTATTTTCACCTTTTTGGCACTTCAAAATAGATTACATTCAGGTACTGTAGGTATTATATTTATTATTGATTTATAATTTACATTTCTTCTCCACCATATAATAAAATAAAAAATATAAAACAAACATCTCCATGTATACAAAATTTCATTTTTTATATGTATATGTATATCTATCTATCTGTCTATGTATAAATGTATTTTCTATATATAAATACAGTTACACTGAATTGGGAGAGAGGATTGCTTTTTGACACATGCATGTTTTATGATGCAAACTGTTGAGACTGCTAAGACCCTTTCCTCAGGCATATAGTAAATGAAGCTGAGAATTCTGTTTCTTATAAAGGGAAGAAGAATACAGGTATGAACTAAACTATGCTAACTAGGCCACATATTTCAAGTTGTGTGATCAGAAAGATATACATACTTCTTGGAACTTCTCCACTCCAGAGAGTGTAGAGAAATTCCATATATCTTTATGCCAATTACAAAAAGAAATAAGTGGTGAGATAAAACCCAATAATTTAAATTAAATAAATTATACAGGAAAGAAAGGAAGATAGGATGGTTAGACACTCATATTGCTGTATACACTGATTAATGCAGAAAGAAGTCAAGATGATTGTTAGTGTCCTTTAATCAATCACTGAATCTCCATCCTTCTTACCATTGAACCATTAATTTTATTATTTTATTTTAAATTATAATATGTAATACTAAATATTTAAAATATCAATCCTTTGGAATAACCTTATAATATCCCTACTTGTGTTCATAACCTATTCTATCCCATAATTCTGTATATATGGCAGATGAAATTTAACGTGGACAAGTACAAGGTGTTGCATATTGTTATGCTCAGTCTTGTGAACTCTTGGGCCAATGGGAGGATGGTATACCTTAGGAGGAAGATCCGTAGGTGGCGAGGCAGGAACAGAAGACGTGACCAGCTGACCTTCGGCACTGGAGACAGAGGCGACTGTGGAGGCAGACGAAGAGTCGTGACATCAAGGGAAGGAAGTGTGTCTTTGCCACTGGAAGTCCGCGGTCCTCCCAGGAGGAGCCCATAGGGACCCAGACTGCTGGAACTTAGGAGGACCTTTGAGAGGTCAAGAAGTTCAGTGCAAGCGCTGACTGGAGCTTCACCCCTGGGACCCGGGCGGCTGGGACTTAGGTGGGCCCTTGGAGACGATGTCCAAGGTCCAAGTCCAAGGTCAAGTGCCAGAGGGTTGTCGCTTACCAGTCCAAGGTCACACACCGAGGGATCACCACTTGCCGATCCAAAGTCAGGAACCAGGAACACCAAGACAAGACAGGAACAAGGATCCAATGTGTAAGAACTCACCTATGCAAGCAGACCTGACTACGTTGGAGGACGTTGCCAAGTCGAGGAATGAGCAGAGGAAGTCTCCTTTTATACTTCCTCTGCTCTGGCTCATAGGGAACAGCTGAACCTGGTTAAAGGGATCAGGTCCCTTTAAATCTAATGAGGAGGCACGACCTCACGCCTAAAGATGGCGGCAGCCATCATGGATTTCCTCCGTGAAGGAAATGCTGCAGGATGCCGCGAGGGAGGAGCAGGGATGGCTCCCCACCCGGTGGTCAGAGCGGAGACCCGTGCCGAAGCGACGGGCATCGGGTCAGGGGTCTCCCCGGAGTTCCTGTGGCGGGTCGCCGTCGCAGGTACAGTAGGGGGCCGTACTCATGGCCTTCCACGAGCGTGGAACACAACACATATAGGGAAAAATAACCCTTTGCTGTAGTTACCACCCAGGAAAAAGATCTAGGCATCATAGTGGATAATACTTTAAAATCGTTGGCTCAGTGTGCTGCTGCAGTCAAAAAAGCCAATATTAGGAAGGGAAAGGTTAACTCAACGGAAAATGTCATAACGCCTCTGTATCGCTCCATGGTGAGACCTCACCTTCAATACAGTGTACAATTATGTTCGCCACATCTCAAAAAAGATATAGTTGCGATGGAGAAGGTACAGAGAACGGCAACCAAAATGATAAAGGTGATGGAACAGTTCCCCTATGAGGTTAGGGCTGTTCAGCTTGGAGAATAGACATCTGAGGGGGGATATGATAGAGGTCTTTAAGATTATGAGAGGTCTTGAACAAATAGATGTGAATCGGTTATTTACACTTTCGAATAATAGAAGGATTAAGGGGCATTCCATGAAGTTAGCAAGTAGCACATTTAAGACTAATCAGAGAAAATTCTTTATCACTCAATGCACAATTAAGCTCTGGAATTTGTTGCCAGAGGATGTGGTTAGTGCAGTTGGTATAGCTGGGTTCACAAAAGGTTTGGATAAGTTCTTGGAGGAGAAGTCCATTAACTGCTATTAATCAAGTTTTAAGTTCACTTAGGTAATAGACACTGCTAATAATTGTATTAGTAGCATAGGACCTTCTTGGTTTTTGGCTAATTGCCAGGTTCTTGTGGCCTGGTTCGGTCTCTTTTGGAAACAGGCTGCTGGGCTTGATGGACCCTTGGTCTGACCCAGCATGACAATTTCTTATGCTCTTATTATTTATTTATTTATTTATTTATTTATTTGAGAGCTTTTCTGTACCGTCGTAAAGTAGTACCATCACAACGGTTTACATTTCAAACACTATAGCATAATGACATAAATATTAATAGTCAAATAATAAAATACATCGAATAATTACTTGAAAATAAAATCAAAATTTAAAATTTATAAAAGAAACCTAAAAACATAAAATTAAACTAAAAATATAGAATGCACAATAAATACTAAAATCCTAATTAGTAAAAAAAACATCAACTGACTGCTCTAAGAATCTCCTTTCACATTGGTAAAGGCCTGTGTGTATAGCCATGTTTTCAAATCCTTTTTAAATTGCCTGTGGTCATGTTGCAGTCTAAGGCCTGGATTTATCAAAATATGATAAGTATTGCATGTGATAGCAAAAGGGGTATGCTTTATGCTAATATCTGTGTGAAGAGCTAAGTTAGCACAAATTGTAATAATGTTTCCACACTTTGCGATACGTGCCAACCTGTTGTATTTCCTGCATACAACCATTGGGGGACCATTTTTAATAGTCCCAGGGAGGAGAAGGGGAGAGAAAGAGAGAGAGAGAGAGAGAGACTAGCCATAATACCCTCTCCTAGAAAGGTATTTATATCTGTATGGGTGTCTGTCTCTGTCTCTGTCTGTCTGTCTGTCTCTGTCTGTCTCTGTGCGATAGGACTTCACAACCTGGTAAGTCCACTCCCACCCCTAACTCCTCCTCTTTTTCGAATTTGCATCGCACCATACGATATGGTGTTATCGCATGTGTTAAGGGCTTTTTGCATGCGATAAGGCCTTAACGCATGCGAAAACACCTTAGCGCATTTTGATAAATGACCCCCTAAGTTTCAAGGGCATGACATTCCAGATTTTTGACCCCATGAGTGAAATTGTTCTTATGTATTTATATTGTATAATTCGATATAGTATAATCCCAACAAGGGCCCTTTGTTTTGCATATAAGGCTTCTTCAGTAGCTATCATCATTTTCACAATCCAAACCAATATTTTATTCACTTTTATCTACAAGGGATAAATCAAACAATAGGAAATATATTACAAATACCTCAGATAATAAGTTAGGCAATAGAAGATACTGTATGTCTTGAATACTTATCTTAGTTGCATATTATCAATGTAATATCTCCTTAAAGTGCCATCAAAATGGCAGAATGTGTTTGCATTGTGGGCAGAGCATCGAGGGCTTAGAATGTCAGCCTCCATACACAGACCATGGGATTTGACTAAAAAATTCAGATTGTTCTTCAAAATGGGTGTTTTATGCAATTTAATGTCTCTGTGACATGCTGTATGTAGGACCGATGAAGCAGTCTATTCATGACAGATTAAATAAACATTGAAGTTGTCTTTATACTGCTAAGTTAAATGCCCAACTTTACAACATCGCATGATGCAGAAATATTCTTTTAATTAACTTCAGTGGATCATCATCGATCAAGTTCAGAATCAGCATGAAGAGGAGATAGGGAATTTCTCCTTAATACTTGTAAACATTTCTGTATTTATACTTAGGGACAATAACATTCAAAGCAGCGTGCAGGCACACATGTGTGCACATTCATTGGCCTGATCCCAAGAACCAACTATTTTATAACATATGCGAGTACACGTGCGCATGCTATAAAATAGCCAGACCGCATGCACAAGTGTGCCTAATTTTAAGTGGGTGACCACCTGTGTGCGCAAAAGACACTTCTATCATGTAAGTGGGAAAATGTTAAAAGGGACGTGACCTGAAGCAATTGCCTGTTTTACCAGTTCTTCCCCAGTTTGTCCAGTTATCAGATAGGTCATCCAACCCCCACTGGTTTGATAGCCTGTACATCCCCTAGTTACCCCAGATACTTTACACCCCTCAGATATGGCTCATTAGGTTTTTTTTAAAACTTATACACCATCCATACCAGAAGTAAAGTTAAACAACAGGGAACCTTGGCGCGCATGGGATCGCATTAGTATTTACACACAACGTTTTGGTTAAAGGCCTGAAATGCCTATGTACCACCCAAGTCCCACTCAGAGCATGCTCATGTCTTGCCCCTTTTTTAGATGTTCTGAGATGTGTGCCCAGCAGCATTTATGTGTGTATCCAGGCGGCTTTTAAAATCCGCTTGGTGCGCGCCAGCCCCACATATACGCACACTCTCTAATTTCGGTGAGCATTGGGCTTTTAAAATTCACCATGCAGGATTAAATTTAGAAGTAGATTGGTACTCACTGATCTGAATTTCCACATACAATTTTTTTGTTTACAATTTCCTAAGGGTTTCCTGCTATGAGAGTTATTTACATCAGTCATATAAAATTTGCTGTTAATTCCTCTGACTGTGTATGTAAACCCGCACCCCCCCAAACCTGCCCCAAGTTGAAAGTGTCCCCTTTTACAGTGGTATATTTATTTATTTTAAAGTTTTTTTATACCGACATTCGTTTGCACATCACATCGGTATACATGGAACAGATATTGAACAATGTTAAAGATTTACATGGAACTAGTAGAACAATGGCATAAATAAGGCATGGTAACAGTGAAAGAATAACATCTCAAGTCCATAACAGAGGATTTCAAAATTAGCGAAAATGGTTGCTAATTAAACATGGTGTAAAGCAGTGTAAATGGGGTGCGGAAAAGGATATGTTATATGGGTAGATGGGCGATGAAAGAGGTTTGAGCAGGAGGAATGGTTAAGACAATATGGAAACGAAAATATAAAGGGGGGATGGGATTATGCAAAGGCCTGTTTGAAAAGCCAGGTTTTCAGGGTTTTTTTTAATTGTTGGGTGCTGTGTTCTTGACGTAAGTCAGGGGGCATAGAGTTCCAAACTGAAGGTCCAGCAATAGATAGGGAACGTATATATTGGAAGGCAAGAGAAGAAATAGAATGAAAGACTGGAATATATATACACTCCAAAAAGAGTGGGGCAAAAGCACTTAACAAGCAAAAAAATAAATGTATTAGAAAAATTCTTTATTTATATATATATATATATATATATATATATATATATATATGTCAAATAAAATGTTTATATTTCAGCAATAAAGAACTGCATGAAACTAATACACCCAATCTCTAATAGTCTTAAGAACCACAAAAGAAGGCAGTTTAAGAAGAAACAAAGTGTATAATAGGGATGTGAATCGTTTATCTGACGACTGAAAATATTGGACGATATTTTCAATCTCGTCAGATATTGGGGGGTCCCTGATAGCGATAAGAAACCCCATGATTAATTTTGTGGGTTTTCTTATCGTTATGGGGGCGGGGGGGGGGGGGCGCGGGAAGAAAGGGCACTTAAAAGTAACACAAAAACACAGCCCGACCCTTTAAAATTAGTTCTTTAGTATCCCACCACCCTCCGGACCTCCCAAATTTTTTAAGTACCTTGTGGTCCAGTGGGGTCCCGGGAGCGTTCTCCCGCTCTCGGGCCGTCGGCTGCCAGTAAACAAAATGGTGTCGATGGCCCTTTGCCCTTTGCCCTTAGCATGTGACAGGGTGTGTGGACCATCCAGTGCTCCTATCATGTGACAGGGTCTGGCCAATGGCACGGATACCCTGTCATATGCTAAGGGCAAAGGGCCATCAGCGCCATTTTGTTTACTGGCAGCTGACGGCTCGAGAGCAGGAGAACACTCCCGGGACCCCCACTGGACCACCAGGGGGGGGGGGTTGGAGGGGTCCGGAGGGTGGGGGGATACTAAAGAACTAATTTTAAAGGGTCGGGCTGTGTTTTTGGGTTATCGGCTCGGCACAGCTGATAAAAAAAACAAAAAACAACAACGATTGGACAACGGGAAAAATAATTTCCCGATGGTCCACGAATCCGGAACCGATTCCGGTTCCGATTCACATCTCTAGTGTCTAACACATTTTTATTTTACAATGTAACACTCATTCAGTGTGCTAAGAGAGAAAATTGAAAGTAGATGTACCTTTGAACAAATTGTTACAATATCCCTGAATGAATCAGCAAATTATGCTTTACAATGTTATTGCTTAACAATTTTACATTCATTCTCAATGTATTAACAATAAACAGTAGAAGAAGGTGTTTCTCTTGGGCAAGCTGTTACAATGCTCCGACCAGGCCCTTGTTTCGCCAGACTGGCTTCCAGAAGAGCTGGACCCAAAATTGTTTCTCAGGCTCCTCCCATGCCACAGCAGGGAAAGCTAAAGATATAACTGAGTCTGGAAAGCCTGTAGGCTTATTAACCATTTGAAGCTGAACACTACCTGTAGTGAATAAGCGGGTCATGTTTGCAGTGCTGACTGCATTGCCCTTACAAACAATATTCTTCAATTTAGGGATCACTTTATGAGGGGACAAATATTGTAGCAACTGTTAGAAGAAAAACAGTGCTGAAACTTCTTGTACTGTTATAAGTCCCCTCCACTCAAATAATTAGTCCTCAAAAAATGGGTTTGAGTGCATTCACCTAGACACCTTCCTCCCGTAGTTTACCAGCTCATAAGGAATCTAAAACGAGGCCATGACATGTTCCTAGAGCAGAAATCCATAAACTGCTATTTATGGACTTCCATAAACGCTATTAATCAATTAGGCTTAGAAGCTTGGGATCTATTCATTTAATGTTTGGGTACTTGCCAGGTACTTGTGACTTGGTTGGCCATTGTTGGACACAGGATGCTGGGCTTGATGTGGCTCCTTGGTCTGACGCAGTATGGCATACTTATGTTCTTATAGTAGTTTCCCTTGCCTTGGTAAGGAAGCTCATAACAGCCGAGGCATGCGGCCTTCCTCCGTTCCCTCCCAGGTTGCTCCAATTTAGGATCAGCCTGGGAGGGAACTTCCCTACCCCCTAATCTATCCTTCCTACCCCTTTCCCTAACCTTCCCACCCCCTATCCCTATCCTAACCCCCCAAAAAATGTTATCTCACCTTTTGCACCTGCTCGAAGCAGGCACAGGTTGCGCGCACCGGAAGCCTGTTAGCACACGATCTCTTGGCACAGCGACAAATGGCCGTTGTACCGGGGGCCTCTACCTTGCCCCACCCTGCTCCCTAGACCACCCTGCCCTGCCCCCTCCCCACCCCTTTTCCGAAGCCCCGGGATTTACATGCATCCCGGGGTTTTACGCGGGTGGCCGAGCCTTTTTAAAATAGGCCCAGTGCGCGTACGGCCACCTATGCGCTTAAATGCACGGGATTTACACTCGTACAGCTTTTAAAATCTGGCCCTTACTGTTTAACATGGAACAGGGGATGTAGGACACAGTTTGCCTTCAAAATGTTTAGAGCCCATTCACAATGTTCCCTCTAAAACATTGATTTAACACACATTCTGTTTTCTGAAACTGGAAAAATAGGTATATCAGAATCTGATGCCAGTTTATCCTGCTGTAAAGTTATTTTACCCTCAAACTCCTCATGAACTGGAGCATCATTACTGGAAAGTGCTGTAATTCCATACATTTGTTCCAGTTCAAGAGGAATTATGAGTAAAAACCTTTGAACAGAATGTGCTTCAAATATTGTTTAAATCTGTATAATATGTAATTTCAGAAAATATAGTAATGCCTTACCATGCTCATTAAAGTGGTCCAGAAACATTGGTGTGCACACTAAAATGTACATGTCCATACATGCAAATGAAGGAAAATCATATTCAAATGAGATTTCAGTGTGTGTTTGGTAAAGAATGTTATGCTTACTTCCATGCTATATTGTGAGCACATTATTTAATACCTCAGACTGGTGTTAACTTATTAACATGGGCCTGTTACTTGATGAGGGGAAGATAAATAGTGTGCTCACACTAAAACTGCTAAGCAGAGGTCTGAAAAATGAAGGCCATGTACAGGAGATGACACTGTACAATGTTACCAAAAGGAACTTGGAGATAAATACATTTGACCACATTTCTCTTTTCCAAAATAAAACTCAGATAACATATGTTTTCTAGGGACACACACATCTTTGTATTCACATCACAAACATGTCTTCTCAAATAAAACAGTTAGAAATTACAGAAGCTCTTCAAGCATTGCTCCACACCTCACAATGTACAAGGCACAGATGTTTCAAACTGGTGTGGAAACACACATGATTCATTCGATATTTGCTGTTCTTGTTATGTTTGCACTGGCTAGTGATCCCTGCTGGACAGTTCTTTTCAACCCCCTACCTTGTGAGAAAAACAAGGGTCATGGTTATTGAGGGGCTCCCCCTGGGGGCAAGTGGCTACCCATCGGCCCATGCCAGACCTTCCCTTTCCAATGTGAAATACAAGTTTTCACAGTCTACCAGCAAGACATGAGAGATGCAGAGGAGAGAAAGAGAATGAGAAAGAGATGGAGGTTACAGAAGAGACCCATTAGACACTTAAAAAAAAATCCACCTTTCTTTAAAAAAGGCAGACTGAAGTTGTTACCTGCCCAGAGCTGTGGATGGAGTGAGACATAATTTTTTTTAAATAAATAAAATTTCAAGCAATAGGTTACCAGAGGACAAAGGTCAATGACAAAAGTCTTTTTGTTTTGTCTTTGTATTGTAGCCAAACACTATTGAAGGCATTCAGAAACTTAAGGCTGAACGGAAGTCTGATACTCAAATGCTTTTGTGAGCTAATTGGTTTGGGTGCAGAGAGATCATTTCTGTAAACTTTGAGGCAGTATCAGATTATGTAGTACAGCCAGTGTGGTACCTGTACTACAGGAGGGTTATAGAGGGGGTAATGAAAAGATGCCAGTGCTCTTCAAAGTCATAATGGCCAGATTCCTCCTTTATTCTCCCCCTTGGGTAATTGCCAGGTTCTTGTGTCCTGGTTTTTGGCCTCTGTTAGAAACAGGATGCTGGGCTTGATGGACCCTTGGTCTGTCCCAGCATGGCAATTTCTTATGTTCTTATGTATGCTCTCTTCTGTCTGAAACTATTTCCTCTTACAGCACTCTTTGAAAATTCTTACTGACACAGAACAGAATCGCAAACACTCCCATCTGTCAATTTTATGTAATCATTTAAAATCTCTGCTCCACTTTGACCTCCTCACTTGCATTATACCAAGTTCTCCCATTTATTCCCTCTGCAATCATAACCAACTCTTATATGCCAGTTTTACTTGTATTCTTCTTGGAAGGTAGCAGGAGGAGTCAATAGAAAAAGAGAACTGAGTATATTCAGTATAACATGATCATACTATGTAGATTCACCTTAGTAAATAACATGCTCATAATAATTAGTGATGCATTTTTGGATTCCATGAATGAGAATAGTTTGATATAATAATATTAAGCATATTTTTTACTAATACACTGACAAGCTGATGCAGGTAGCTGAGTGTTAAAACA
This sequence comes from Rhinatrema bivittatum, assembly GCF_901001135.1. Lineage (NCBI taxonomy): Eukaryota > Metazoa > Chordata > Amphibia > Gymnophiona > Rhinatrematidae > Rhinatrema > Rhinatrema bivittatum. The sequence goes on along the minus strand of NC_042615.1, from coordinate 130,549,257 downwards.
TTGTGCATTTGATGTTACAATGCTGCTCGCGGAGGCCATCCCACAAGCAGCCTCTCACGTGCCCCAGCCCAACGCCACAGGATGTCTTCTCGCAGCCTAGGCCACTCCGGACCATCGCTGCTACTCCTCTTCTTCGTGGCATGGAGCCACTGCCGGGATGCCTCATCTTCGTGGCATGGAAGCCGCTGCCAGGATATCTCTTCATGTGGCTAGGAGTTGCCACCGATGCTCCTTGTCGTGGCCCTGGTGCTGCCGCCGACTTCCTCTACTACCCAGGCTCCTCTAGGCACGGTCATTTGCCTCTCCACTTTATTTAAAGGGCCAGTGGTGGGAAAAGCCCCGCAGCCCCAATGGATGACATCATCATTCATCGCCTTCACTTTTACTCCTTGGGGTCTTCGAATCAGATCCATGGTCATCCATGCTTCTCTCTCCAGTCAAGGTCCTCCATGGTCTTCTCATATCTTGATGGCTCCTTGTTAGATATTCTAGTTCCTGGTTTCCTTTGTCTGATATTCCTGGTCCTGTTCTTCATTGGAACTGCTTCATCATCATTTCGGTGTCCTGACATTCCTGATGTTCCATGTCCTGAAGTTCCTGGTGTTCCATGTCCTGAAGTTCCGTGTGAGTCTTTTGTATAATATATATCGATAGTATGGTGCAGAGATCATCATAATCAATATGCCTAGTATTTACTGAAGGGCTGAGACATACTGGCTAACCCATTTCTACAGTGTAACCGGTTTTGGCAGAAAAGAGTGTCAAAGTACAAGAATTATGTGTCTACAAACCTTATAAAAATTACTGATTAAGCACCACAGTAGCCCCTGAGGCAGCTCTATGTACAGAGCAAAACACGGCCAGAGTCGTGCCTGTGTACTGTGATAAATAAAGAATCTCTTTCACTGATCCACCTTCTTCTGATTGCTACATTGCAAAATTGGATCATCTTCTGTTGTGTTTCTTGGGACCATCCCTGAAGTTCCGTGTTCCAGTCCTGGTCCTGATGTCATCGTCTCTGGCTCTTCGACCTGCTTCCAGGTTCTCTGCTTGTCCACCTGCTTGTCCACCTTTCCTGGTGGACAAGCAGAGAACCTGGAAGCAGGTTTTCTGCTTGTCCATGGGGGGCTGTGTAGGGTGCTTTGTGTCACAAGGCTTGTCTTCATGCCTGCAGCGCAAGTCTCCGGAAGGCCCCTTGTTTTTAATTCTGAGGTCTGTTCCTGAATCCAAGTTTAGAGTCTTGAATCCTGAGTCTTGAATCCTGTTCCCGGTCTTCAGACTACCTGTAGGGCATGCTGCGGTGCAATGCTCACACTATACTAGTGCCTGAATCCTGAATCCTTGCCTGAGTCTTCCAAGTATCCTGGATCCTTGTCCAAATTTTCCAAGTTCCACGAAACCTTGTCTGAGTCTTCCAAGTTCCACGTATCCTCATCTGAGTCTTCCAAGTTCCTCAAACCCTCGTCTGAGTCTTCCAAGTTCCATGTCTCATCTTGTTCCTGCCCTCGGCCTCCATCTGGCCTCATGCGCTCGCCGTTCCCAAGCAGCAGGTCTGGAAGGGCTACCGAGTGGCCGGAGAGCTACTCTTGAGACCAGCATTGTGTTGCTGGGTCTCACTGGTGCATGCAAGTCCAGTGGAGGACTGAGCCTGCCTTGTTCCAGTTCCTGATGTTCCATGCCTTGATCCTGGTCCAGCCTTGTTCCAGCTCCAGCCTGTGCCTGAACATTCTCACCTCCCATGGTGTGTGTCTTGGGACTCCTCCCTGAGCCGTGTCATGGCCCAAGGGCTCGCAATCCCCCTAGAGCAAGCTACCGCACCGCCGCGCTTGCAACATTTGATTTCATCACATGGTTTTAACTCTCAGCTTAAAATATTTTTTGACCAACAATGCAGTAAACTAATGCTCTGCAATGCACTGGCAGTTAAAAAAAACATGCATAAACTTTAAAATGTTTCTTTGGTTCAGGTCAAATGCACATTTTAACTTGGAAAGGGGAGGAGGCATTTTAACTTGGAAAGGGGAGGAGGCATCGCTGACAGGCCATTTTCTGGGTAAGTAGCAGCAGATGGCACTGCCGTTTAGCCAGATAAACACTGACTTATCCGGCCATCTGGCAAGGGGTAGCAGCTGCCAGATAACCAAGTAAGTCAGTACTTGTCCAGCTATCTGGTGCGGTTCACTGCTACTTAGGGGGATAAAGTACTCATATGGTTAGGTGGTGGCAGCTGCCGGCATTTACCTGGATTGTTCCTGATATTTTTTTACGATTTTTCCCCATTTTTTTTACCAGTACTGAAAATTTTACTCCAGCTCTGACCCAGTGCTATAAAAGGTTCACTGGCCAAACGCAATTTCTCTGCATCGGACAGTACTGCTTAATGCCCTCATTTACATGGGATTTCCATGCGAGGGTGTTAAGTAGTACTCCCATTTAGGAACGCACATTTTCTGAATGCAAAATGCCTTGCTGCATCAGCAGTAAATTTTGCACACAGAAAAATGTGTGGTCAAGTGTGACAGAAAGGTGCATTTGACTGAATGCTCCTTTTTGAATCGGCCTGTAACTCTTTTTGTGGCTATTTAACCTGCACGTTAACATTTTGTGAGCACATTCTAAAACTTTTCTGTGTGAGTTTTATTATATAGGCTCCTGAGGTTACTGTCTATTTACAGCCAGCTAAACTGCAACCTCAGTTACATAATATTAAGGGCCTAATTTTTGAAGCATTTTCCCCATAGACACAAAATGGAAAAAATAGCCTTAGTAAATGAGGCCCTAAGAGTTTCAAAATTCTCATAGCAGAACTTAACCTATTTTTGTTTTTGCCATCCAACAACTTTCAAGAAAAGACAAAAATTAGGAAAATGTCAGTGTGCAAAAAAAATACAGACATGTATCATTAATATTGCAAACTATAATCTTGTTTTTAGTAGACAGTCTTCTAAATTTAATTCTATTGCAAAATAGAATCTTTGTAGTACATTTTTAAAGGACCAGCAGAAAAGATCTTGTGGTTCATGAAATTTTAAGACTTCACAAGCCACTTCTTCAGAACCAATACCGCTAGTAGAACTATACACTTATTATCACAAAGAAGCTATATAGAGGCCTATATAATAGTGCATTAATAGCTAACTCCTATTAATGTAGCATATACAGATACAGGGATGATCTGGAGTCTGGGGTGAATCAATCTGTGCAGGGGCACTTCCCTTCCTTGGCACTAGCTTTATCTCTTTCTCACATCCACATCCTAGCACAATAATCTTTTGTCTCCCACCCCATGGCATAGCCCTCCCACCAGCAGTAATTTGTGGTTGCATTCTCCTCTTCTAGCTTTCAGGTTAAGTTTGAATCATGACAAACTTGACACGTTCCACCAGCATGCAGGGCCCTGAGGAATTCACCCTTTCGATTGAAACTGGCAGAAGAGCTGCAAGGTAAGGAGAAGGATCGCTGGAAGCAAATGATCCACAGTGAAGTGGGGCCATTTCAAACACAGGGCCCAATGCAGTGGGTCTGATTCACGTTCCATGAGGATAATGACATACAGATAATGATTTGATAAAGATATACAGAACATGGTCACATTATTCCTAGATAATGATATGCAGAACATTGTCACATGAAGATGGCCCTGCCAAAGAAGCACTGCCACTGTAGCGTAGCCACACTGCATTTCAACAGCAAGCTCGGCCTCTCCATTCCAACTGATCCAAAGTTAAAGAGCCAATTATTCTGGCTCCCCCTCCACCTATGGAAGTCGAGTCCTCTTCCTAGCCATCTGGTCCTCCCTCTTTCTCCAAACAAATTTGAATAAAGAAACCTGCCAAGACCCACTCTCCTGCTTCCATTTCCTCCATCTGTGCCAAGCAAGTTTTGTAACTTCCTACGCCCCTGCTCCAAAATTCTTCCAGGCTGAACAGGCAAGAAGAGAGGCCCTTTAACGCCACCATCTCAGTCTTCCATCTTCAAATGGTGCATAGCAGTGGCAAATTGAATGCTGAATTTCACTGCGCAAGTAAAGTGCAGATAGCACCAAATTATGCTACTCCAAGGTGTAAGGCCAAGCCAGAAGAAGATAAGGGATTCTCATCCTGCCAGATTGGCTTGGGGGAAATTTAGATAACTAAAGGGGCTGTGGGAATTCTGGTGACTATGTGGGGTAGGGGGTTACTCTTGTTTGTTTGTTTCTTTTTTTGATTGGAGGGGGTAGGGTTTTTTTGCCTTGCTTTTAGTGAGTGAAAGAAATCAGAGAAGGGACAGGCTCTAGGGAAAGTATCCTTATTTGAAGGAATCAGAAGAGGAGAGTGTGGAATCTAAGTGGCACGGGAGGTAAAGGGTAGGTAACCTTAAAGGAGGAACACTAGACCACTGCCTTCCCCTCCCCCACCCCCAGCACTATCAGTTAATTGATAATATGTCAATATTGATGCACTACCAATTAACTACATCTTAGCAGGTGTAGTTAAATTTGCTTTAGCATTACTGCCAAGATAAATTTCATGCTATTATGTAAATACCATAGTAATGACTAATGAGGTCATTACTATGGTATTTATGTAATGATCATACACTGCTGCATTAGTAAATTGCCTTTCCCTATCTCATGCATTAAGCCCATTTTAATGCATGTGTTAGCATTAATGCGATGTAGTATATAAGCCCCATAGTTTGAAATGTTTTAATGGATTTAATTCTAATCATAAACAAACTCTATGTTTTGTGTTTAATCATATTAAGAAATGAACCTTTTATCTTTGCCAGATTTATTTGCTCATCTTTTGAAACTAACAGGTTTAAGAGGTTGAACAGCAATACTTTTCATTTAATAAAAATTGCATTTGTTTTAACATTAGATGCACCAGTTGTTTGTTGAGATTGAGAAACATTTCATTTACTTTTGGCACACCAGGCAAACTTCAAAGTAACACTGTTAATTGGAACACATCGTAAACATCTGCAGAAACAGTCTGCAAGCACAAAACGTCATGTCTTTTTTATACCTTAGTAATTGTAATTAAATTCCAATTGCAGCATGCATGAAAATACAACATTGTAAGGCTGCGCTATTTCCCTATCATAATAAAGCAAGCTCTTGAATAGTTCATGCCATTCGAGTTGATTTTCTGCATTGATTTTTATGTATTCAGACAATGACATTAAAGGGCAACAGTTTATTTCTTCTTGGGTGTTTGAAATAAAAAGCATAGTTTTATTATTTTCAAAATGAAGACAGGAATTTCAAATGATGGCCTTGATTCTGCAGAGCTCTGAAGCAGTCTGAATGCACAAATATCAAGAGGTGTTCACTAGTTGTACTTTTTTTCTTATCCTGCAGGAAGACATCTTTAATTTTCTGCTCTTTGCCTGCTCCTGCAGCAGAGTCTTCCCTAGACACTTCATCTGTACCATAAACCTCAACCTTTGGCTATGCTTAAAGCAAAGCATTCTGCAAAATCCTGAGAAACTCAAGTGAGCCATGCACAATTGTTTAACCTTAATAAATGTACTCCTGATTCAAACAACTTGCTTCAGTCCCTGTATACATATATATAATGTTCCACTTCTTGGCACTTCAAACAGATTACATTCAAGTACTGCAGGTATTTCCCTGTCCCCAGAGGGCTTACAGTCTAAGGGGATGATGCATCAAGGCTTGTTAGTGCTCTAATGCATGTTATATCATGTATACCGTACAACATGTGCAATATCTTCCTGCACAGATACCCTCCCCTGTTATAATAACCTTCTTTGCATGTGATTTGCATGCATGACTAATGCAAATGCATGCAAATAAGGTCATTATTAGTCAATCGGATGTAAATATGTTATCACAGCTGACTGACAAGATGGTCAGCTTACAATAAAATAACACTTATTTGAAATGTGTTAGATGTGAGGCGGGAGGCCCTGGACCCTAATGCAGGTCCTGAGGCTCCCGCCACACATATAAAGTGGTAGAAAGAAAAATTGTAGTGAATGGGTAGATTGTGCAGGAGTCAATGCTAATCCCCTGCTCAAGCCAGCGACATCAGACAAGACAGCCCTGACTCCCCCAAAATGTAAATAATAAAAAAAGCCATGCAATGATGGCCCTGGATCCCACCTTCTCCCCTTCAAAGACAAAACATAAAATGTGGCCAAGGCCTCCTTCTGTCATACCCTCATCCCAAAAGTCAGACAGGGATTCCCCTCCCAAACGTATAAAAAAAACCAAGGGTTCTGGCTTGGCCTCACCCCTGATCCTCTCCCACATCCCCCTCCCCCAAGCCTTTAAAAAAGATCCATCATAGGAGCCAGGTGCACCATTTTCCAAAATGGTACCAACCTGACCTAGCCCCAGCTATGACACTGGGGTAAGCTCCAGAGATCGTACCCAGTCCATATGGCCATAACACTCATAAGCTCTCACTCTCATATGCTCTCCCCACCCACCCACACACATACTCACATTCTCTACACACATACAAACAACCTCTCACTCTATATGCTCTATCATATACACACACACACACACAAGCTCTCACTCTCTCATTCCCTCAGGTTCCCATTCTTATGCACCACAGACCCACGCCCAGGCTCCCATTCTTATACACACAAAGATGCACAGCCATGCTCCCATTCTCACCCACATACACACATTCACAAGCGCCCATTCACACCCACATACACACATTCAAGCTCCCATTCTCACCCACATACACACATTGACAAGCACCCATTCTCACCCACATACACACATTCAAGTTCCTATTTTCACCCACACACATTCATGGGCTTTTCATTAACCACAGCCAAAGTCCTACTTTTGCTGCCACAGAGATGGGATCCTGCGACAACCTTGCAGTTCCAGACCTCCCTCTTGCTTTTCCAGGGATGGGATCTCATGACGGCCTTACAGCTCTGGCCTTCCTCTTCACAGTCACAGGGATGGGATCCAATGATAGCATTGCTCCAACCAGCCTGAATGTAACACTGGGGTCTCAGCCTAGCACCAGACCAGATACCAGAGCATTGGCCAAAACCCAAGCAAAGACCCAGACCTGGAAAATATCTTGCACCCCCCCCCCCCCCCCCCACCTTATCTTGTCTGTCAGGAAGCTGCTGCCACATCCAGGCCCAGGCCCAAAACCTGGACCTCAGCCAAGGCAGGGCCCAGACCCTAGATTGATGCTAACGGCGCACAGATCTCAAACCTTTCAATTAACTGAGTGAAAATTAATTTATTGGTGGTTAAAGAGGATTGGTAAGTATAGCTTTCTGAAATTTTTGGACTTATAAAAGTTTGGTGAAAGGTGAAATTGAGGGATATATTTTTTTTAGAGTTTGTGTGTGCGTGAGGTAATAAGCAAGGCAGAGATAGTTAATACTAGTGTCTGTCTTTCCCTCCCACTCAACCCTTGATTTTTAGGCATGAGACACTTTCTCATTAAAAATCAATCAGGGTCTTATCTAAATCATATTATTGTACCAGCCCTTACTGAAAGTTTAATCATCCCCTTGTAGAACACTAGTTGATTAATTAGTAAATTCACCTGTAAATTTAAAGAACTCTCATTCCACCTCCCTTAGTATCCTAAACTTAACTAGGAACTCAATAAAACTAAGATGAAGGCAGCAGTCCAGCAGCAAGAGGAGGGCTTTCCAGTCTTTTGCATTCAGTGTCACATGTTTGATTTTTTACCCGCCGGTGAGAGATTGTATGTGTGCACTCGGTGCAAAGAGCTCCTGGCTCCCAGGGAATGAGTCCGATCTCTGGAGGCTAGAGTAGCAGACTTGGAAGAGCTGAGGCAGACAGAAAGGAACATTGATAAGACCTTCAGGGACATAGTAGTCAAGTCCCAAATCCAGTCTGGAAACCCCAGTGCTGCCTTGGATCAGAAAGGTCTCCCAGTAGGAAAACATCACTCTGGTGTAGCAGGAAGTGATCCTGTAGCAAGGACCTGCTCTCCAGGTGATGTATTGTCCTCTCACACTGAGGAAAAGTCTCCCAGGGCTACTGCCCAGGAGGGAAGGGTTAGGCCGGCCATCATACTTGGTGATTCGATTATTAGAAATGTAGATAGCAGGGTGGCTGATGGACGTGAGGACTGCCTGGTAACTTGCCTGCCTGGAGCGAAGGTGGCAGACCTCACGCGTCACCTAGATAGGATTATAGACAGTGCTGGGGAGGAGCCAGCTGTCGTGGTACATGTGGGCACCAATGATATAAGAAAATGTGGGAGAGAGGTTTTGGAAGCCAAATTTAGGATTTTAGGTAGGAAGCTGAAATCCAAAACCTCCAGGGTGGCATTCTCTGAAATGCTTCCTGTTCCAAGTGCATGTCCCCTGAGGCAGGCAGAGCTCCAGAGTTTCAATGCATGGATGAGACGATGGTGCAGGTAAGAGGCATTCAGTTTTGTAAGGAACTAAGGAAACTTTTGGGGAAGTGGGAGACTTTTCCAAAAGGATGGACTCCACCTTAACCAGAATGGGACCAAGCTGCTGGCACTAACTTTTAAAAACGAGATAGAGCAGCTTTTAAACTAGAACAAGGGGGAAAGCCAACAATCACTCAGCAGTGTATGGTTCGGAGAAATGTACCCTTGAAGGATACTAATGAAACAGGATGGTTAGGGCATCCCAAAAGAGAGGTTCCAATAAAAGCAAACGTAGTCCATGTGCCTATATGTAAAAAATCACTGAAGCTAAAGATTTCCAAATTATCCCTAACTGAAAAGCAGGTTGTTAATATAAACAAAAAACACACTTTGAAATGTCTGTATGCCAATGCCAGAAGTCTAAGAAGTAAGATGGGAGAGTTAGAGTGAATAGCAGCAAATGATGAGATTGACATAATTGGCATCACAGAGACTTGGTGGAAGGAGGATAACCAATGGGACAGTGCTATATCAGGGTACAAATTATATCGCAATGATAGGTAGGATCAACTTGGTGGGGTTATACACTTTATGTCCGGGAGGGTATAGAGTCCAACAGGATAAAGATCATACAAGAGACTAAATGCTCAGTAGAATCTATATGGGTAGAAATCCCATGTGTGTTGGGTAAGAGTATAGTGATAGCAGTATACTACCGTCCACCTGGACAATATAGTCAGACAGATGATATTATGCTAAGAGAAATCAGGGAAGCTAACCAATTTGGCAGTGCAATAATAATGGCCCCAATATTGACTGGGTAAATGTAACATCAGGACTTGCTAGAGACATACAGTTCCTGGATGTAATAAATGCTTCATGGAGCAATTGGTTAAGGAACCAACAAGAGAGGGAACTATTTTAGATTTAATTCTTAGTGGAACGCAGGATTTGGTGAGAGAGGTAACGGTGGTGAGGCCACTTGGCAACAGTGATCATTATATTTATTTTATTTATTTATTTATTTAACATTTCTTATATACCGATGACCGTTCGCACATCGCATCGGTTTACAGTGAACAAAAAACCATTGGGCAGAGCCCTTACAAATAACAGATAATATAGTAACTAGGTAACATATAAAAATAGTTGGGAGGAGACCTTACATGAAATATAAACATCAAGGAGGAAATGCTAAGGGTATATGCTAAGGGATTTGATTATATGATCAAATTTAAACTAATAACTGGAAGGGGGACAATAAGTAAATCTGCAGCTCTAACACTAAACTTTCAAAAGGGAAACTTTGATAAAATGAGTAAAATAGTTAGAAAAAACTGAAAGGTGCAGTTGCAAAGGTTAAAAGTATTCAATAGGCATGGACATTATTTAAAAATACAATCCTAGAGGTGCAGTCCATATGTATTCCATACATTAAGAAAGGTGGAAGGAAGGCAAAACGATTACTGTCATGGTTAAAAGGTGAGGTGAAAGAGACTATTTTAGCCAAAAAAAAATCCTTCAAAAATTGGAAGAAGGATCCATCTGAAGAAAATAGGATAAAACATAAGCATTGTCAAGTTAAGTGTAAGACAGGCGAAGAGAGAATTTGAAATGAAGTTGACCATAGAGGCAAAAACTCATAATAAAAACTTTTTAAAATATATCCAAAGCGCCTGCCCCCATCTTAACCAAATCATGGCGGGAACCTCGGTGGCATCACCACCGCATGACATCACTGCCTACGTATATATAATCTCATCGGGCCAGCATACCATTGAGTTAGCGAAGGATTCCTGTCCTGCTCAATTCCACCATTCTGAGACTTCGCTTCTCTGTTCTTGCGCTCCTGTCTGAGTGATCTAGGTATATGCTCCTCGGGGGCCTTGCCGCACTCAGGGCTATCTGCTCCTCAGAGAGCCATCTCTACTTGCTTCACGTCTCTAACCCAGTGAGTCTCTTTGTATTTCCACAGATGACCCTTCAGTGCTCCTGTACCTTGGGTCTCCATGGTGCCTACCTCTACAGCTGGTTACTCTGTTCAGAGTGAGTACGGGAGCTGCTCTACTACTTCCTCTTTCTTCTCTGTGTGGATTCTCGGGTTACCCCGTTCTGTGGACCACTACCGGATCCACATTGTCTTGGGCAAATGTCTACCACTAGCCTCCAGTCTACACCGCGGTTGATACAAAATTATTCAGAGTAGTTAAATCACAAGCGGATTGTAATACATTACAGGAGGACCTTGAAAGGCTGGAAGATTGGGCATCCAAATGGCAGATGACATTTCATGTGGACAAGTGCATATAGGGAAAAATAACCCTTGCTGTAGTTACACGATGTTAGGTTCCACATTAGGAGCTACCACCCAGGAAAAAGATCTAGGCATCATAGTGGATAATACTTTAAAATTGTCAGCTCAGTGTGCTGCAGCAGTCAAAAAAGCAAACAGAATGGTAGGAATTATTAGGAAGGGAATGGTTAACTAAACGGAAAATGTCATAATGCCTCTATATCGCTCCATGGTGAGAGCGCACCTTGAATTCTGTGTACAATGCTAGTCGCTGCATCTCAAAAAAGATATAGCTGCGATGGAGAAGGTACAGAGAAGGGCAACCAAAATGATAAAGGGGATGGAACAGCTCCCCTATGAAGAAAGGCTGAAGAGGTTAGGGCTGTTCAGCTTGGAGAAGAGATGGCTGAGGGGGATATGATAGAGGTCTTTAAGATCATGAGAGATCTTTAATGAGTAGATGTGAATCGGTTATTTACACTTTCGAATAATAGAAGGACTAGGGGGCATTCCATGAAGTCAGCCAGTAGCACATTTAAGACTAATTGGAGAAAATTATTTTTCACTCAACGCACAATAAAGCTCTGGAATTTGTTGCCAGAGGATGTAGATAGTGAAGTTAGTGTGGCTGGGTTCAAAAAAGGTTTGGATAAGTTCTTGGAAGAGAAATCCATTACCTGCTATTAATCAAGTTTACATAGGGAATAGCCACTGCTATTAATTGCATCAGTAGCATGGGATCCTCTTAGTATTTGGGTAATTGCCAGGTTCTTGTGGCCTGATTTGGCCTCTGTTGGAAACAGGATGCTGGGCTTGATGGACCCTCGGTCTGACCCAGCATGGCAATTACTTATGTTCTTAATGTTTTGTATATTGGCTTGCCTCCGAATATGTTGCAGGTGCTACAATAGGTACAATAATTTGCTGCCAGGATAATTACAGGAACAACAATTCAAGAGCATATAACGCCAAAACTTAAAGATTTACACTGGCTGCTGATCAAATGGTGGAATATGTTTTAAAATTGTAGTGCTTGTTTTTAAAGGACTCAGTGGCTTATTGTCTTCACCTTTTAATGCATCTTGAAATTGTATCAACTTATCCAGAATTTACTATCAGCTTCTCAGGGCTTACTATCCATACTATCCTTTAAACAAATTAGATTGGATGAATCATATGAAAGAATATTTTATGTACAAGGGCCGCTTTTATGGAATGCACTCCCAAAAGAAATGAAAGATGAAGGTGCATTATTGAAATTTTGTAAATTAGTAAATGCATACTTATTTCAGCAAGCTTTATAATAGAGGAATGTTTTGTTCTCATTTTTTACTTTGTTCCTCTTGTTCTATAAGCAGAGGGACTGATATTTTATGGCACTGAATTTATTATGCTGTTATAAGCAGAGGGCAATAGAACTATGACCATTTTACTAACTTGTTGATAAAGTTATTATATTTTTATGATTTTAATTTTTTTATTTGTATTATTGATTCCATGTTTTTATGTGTTTTTAACCTGTTTTTAGGCTTTATTGAAAATGATTCTCTTTTTCTCTTTTGTAATTGCCTAGCAATGTTGATATGTGATATTGAAATGTAATAAAAGAAATAAATAAACCTTTGTGTCTCTGAGTCACCCAGATTTTCCAAGTGAGATAAATTCATTAAAAGAAATCTCATGAAAATGTAAAACCTGTTAAAATATGGTTATCTGTTGTGGGGACTGTTTTGGAGAAGCTTTTAGTTGATTTTCTTGTTTACTTTAAAAAAGCAGAGGTAAAGGCACACCAAAAGCTCTTGATGGTGGGAAGGGAGAAAAGGAATTGTGGGCACATGGAAACTGGGGCTGCAGGAATCGGGATACTCTGTACTAGAGAGCAACACTTGGATTGTGGATGATATGTGAAGTATGTGGATTCAAAAGTTGAAGAGGAATTGAATATGGATGGAGGGAGTACTGGAGCTTGAAGAAAAACTAGGGAGTGAGGCAGGAAGTGAGAAATTGGATGGGGAGTGTTAAATTGGCTGATGTGGATGATGTGAGATGGGGCTGCGGGGAATGGGTCAATCTGCAAAAAATAAAATGGCTGCATTAACCACTTAGAGCCCCATAAGTGGTTAAAGCAGCTCTGGATCCAGTATAGGAGAGGTAGCAGTTGCAATCAGTAAGAAGCAGGGCAGTTAAGACTGAGTTGGCAGGATGGATAAAGAGAGAATGCCTGGAGGGAGAGAAGAGAAAATGCTAGGAGCTAGGCGAGCTAGGAGAAGTATGGCAGGATGCCTAGAGGGAGGGGGGAAAAAGTGATAGAATGTATGGATGGAGAGTAAGAGGGTAGAGAATGGATGGAAAAAAGGAGAAAGAGAATAATGCTGGCAAGGACGGGAAGAAAGAATAGATGGAGGGAGAGGGAAAAGGAGAAGAATGTCTGCAGGGAGGGAAAGTAGGAAGTGAAAGGAGGATTGGGGAAGGGAAGAGAGGAAAATACCTGGAGGGATGGGGAGAGAATGGAAGGAGAAGGTGGGGCCAATGCCAGGAGAAGGGATGGAGGGGGAGAGAGAATGCCTGGAGGGAGCAAGAAGAAGGGTGAGAAAATTGTCTGAAGGATGGCACCATCAATAGTTTTGCCCAGGGAGCCATTTGCCCTAGAACCAGCACTGAACATACTATATTAAATCCCATGCATTTTCAAAAATGTTAAAGAGAATTTTCATAGTGAAGTAAATTATATTCATATGGCAATAGTAAATTCAACCTCAAGCAGATACTACAGAAGATTAAGCAGCAGAGTGTCTTGGAGTATAATAATTCTTTAACAGGAGATCTCTATCCCTGATTGGCTGCTCAGGGAACTCTCTATAAAAGTGATCACATGCATATATAAACAGAGTTTTACTTATTTGACTACTCACACATTTATAGAAACTCCTAAATGTTAACTGCTTTCATCAGCTTTTACAATCAAGAAGCAGACAAATATATTCACTTAATTAAATATGTTCACTTAATTAAGTACACAAAGAAATTAAAAACCAATCCTATTCCTGGACTATTACTTTGAAGATGTTGTGTTAACAAGTAGAGAGATTTACCTTTCCGACTTTACTTTCTGTTTGAAATCTTGTTTTCTAAATTATTTGACATCAACTTATGTGATCCAAATCCAAGTTCAATGCAAGTATTTATGGTTGACCAGTCCAGCATGCTGTTAATTTCCTTGCTTCAGTCTACTTGACAAGATAAAAGAGACACTTCTGGGATTGCTGGCTGGCATGTGCAGATTGATTCTCAGTACTGGAGTATCTAAGGTAAAAGCTTTTATCCTGTCAGAGACTCATGCCCTGACTTTAATAATTTGAAATGTTCTGTATACATACAGTACATACCAACTTCTGTATGCCAGCTTAGGGATAGTTGTACTATAATGCTGTAAAAGTAGCAAAATATCATGAGCTCCATATTCAAAACTTTAGACGCCGTTTATTTGGATTAAAAAAAAGTAGTTAGACGGATAAATAACATATATCCAGCTACATGGTGTTATGGGCCCAGGAATCCCAGAAACCCACCTGGGAAATGACATGGGACTGCAAGGTAGGACTTGGGACAGACATGACCTGGTCTTCCACCTAGCCAGCTCCCTCCCCCGCAGGATGAGCCCTTGGGTTTTGGGGGCCAATAAGTCTCTGTGGCAGCAGCACATCATAGTGGTGAGCCCACACAGGCAGGAACACAATTACGGATGGCAAGGCTGGACAGGCAAGGCTTTGACACAGCAGGCTGGAGACAAGACTGGCATGGCAGGCAGGCTTGGCAGGAAGGACAGGGCAAGGCTGGATACTAAGCAAGACCTGGAGCTAGACAAGACAAGGGTGAGACAAGGCAAAGACAAGTCTCTGGTACAAGCAGGACTGGACAGGATACTGGAACAACTAGGCAAGACTCTGGTACAAGCAGGAATGGACAGGAAACTGGAAAAGATAGGACAAGACCAACAAGGCAAATTAGGGCAGGACTTAGACAAGGCAGACAAGAGAAACACCGAAAAAGAACACAAAAGCCAGAAGGCAACAAATCTTGGAACAGACAGAATAGGCCCGAAGGTCCAAGACAGGATACAAGAGAGAATAGGCCAAACAGCATCAAGATAGGAAACAAAGCAGGATAGGTCCAAGGGCCTTAAAGTAAGGAAATGCAGAAGGACCGTAGACCACAAGACAAGGCAAGAACAAGGGTCAGTTCATGGAGCCAGAAGTGACACCATGAGAAGATACGGTTAGAATGGCAAGGCAGGTTTACAGAGGGCGGGGGCTTGGGCTTTGGCGTAGCAAGGGCAGTGAAGAGAAACTTGACAAGACTCGTGATGAGGCACACTGAGGGCGTCTGCTGGTGGGGAGGCATCATGAAGGTAAGATAAGGCTATGTAGCAGGTGAAATCCTAACACAGTGGCAAAGGAATAGCCAAATATATGTGCTGTACAGTAGAATTTAGCTAAATAACAAAAAAGGCATTTCTGGGCAAGTCGGGGATGTGTCTAAAACAGCCAGTTAAGTCCAATTTTCTGTGTTTTCTGTCCATACAATGGATGACATGCATCTGGCTATAGTTAGACCTGCAAATTCCACAGATGTAGGTGGGGGTCCTTTCTAAATAGACAGATAATGTTCTCCAGGTAGCATTTTACACTTCTGTTGCTGTATTACAGCTGGTTTGTACCAGGAAAAGACTCAGAATGCTTCCATTTTGTTTTTTGTGGTACTACTCATTGACAACTTAGCTCTTAACACCTATTAGACATCCAGCAACACTGGCAGCAAAAAAGTACAATAAGGCTGTACAGCAAACAAGGTCAGTCATAGCATTCACCTTTGACATTTTAAAGACCCACTTTGGATCTTTGGACAAAACAGAAGGGGTGTTACTATATACAGCAGATAAAATATGTTACATTTTCACTGCTTACTGTGTACTGATAAAGAGTCAGACGTCATAAATAAATAAATACTGTACAACATAGCTACACAACAAGGAATACCAGCACCTGCAGAGAGCAAATGATAGTGGTACCGAGTCAGAGTTGGAGCCAGATGTACCAAGGTTACAGTCAAACACCAGCTGTTGCCCTTTCTCAAAGGAACAGATTCATTCAAGAACTCTTTTCAAGGTGAGAAATGAATATTTAATAAAAGTGCAAGGGAAGGTGAGCAGTAAAAAGATATGGATGTGTTAACATTTTTCCGCATCTCCTATTCCCCCCTCAAAGTGCCACTGTATCCCCGACCCATTAGCTCTATCTCAAAGCAGCAATGTCCAAGGTTGTGCTCCCCTCATAGGACTCTTCAGTCTCCTCTGTATATTGGAAGGTGGAAGGTGCATGAGCCAACAAACTACCCTCATCTGTGCTTCAATCCTCCACAGCACATCAAGAGCCTAGGCATCTCTGTATCTGATATCCTACAGCAGCAGTAGCAGCAATAGTGGCAAGCTGCTGTGTCGTCAGCTGGAAGGCATAACCAATGTTGTTTATCTATTTGGTCTGCCACTCCAGTGCTGGTTGATTCTCCCGTGCTTCAATCTGCCTTCCCTGTGCTGCCATCATGCCCTCCATAGCATCCACTATGTGACACTCTAGTTACACAGGGGCGGATTTTCAGAGCCCTGCTCGCCTAAATCCGCCCAAAACCGGGCGGATTTAGGCGAGCAGGGCCCTGCGCGCCGGTAAGCCTATTTTACATAGGCCTACCGGCGCGCGCAGAGCCCCGGGACTCGCGTAAGTCCCGGGGTTTTCGGAGGGGGCGTGTCGGGAGGGCGTGTTGGGGGCGGGCCCGAACCGCGCGGCGTTTTCGGGGCATGTCGGGAGCGTTCCGGGGGCGGGCCCGGGGGCGTGGCTACGGCCCGGGGCGGCCCGGGGGCGTGGCCGCGCCCTCCGGACCCGCCCCCAGGTCGCGTCCCGGCGCGCAGGAGGCCCGCTGAAGCGCGGGGATTTACGCCTCCCAGAGGGAGGCGTAAATCCCCCGACAAAGGTAAGGGGGGGCCTTAGACAGGGCCGGGTGGGTGGGTTAGGTAGGGGAAGGGAGGGGAAGGTGAGGGGAGGGCAAAAGGAAGTTCCCTCCGAGGCCGCTCCGATTTCGGAGCGGCCTCGGAGGGAATGGGGGTAGGCTGCGCGGCTCGGCGCGCGCCGACTATACAAAATCGATAGCCTTGCGCGCGCCGATCCAGGTTTTTAGCAGATACGCGCGGCTCCGCGCATATCTACTAAAATCCAGCGTACTTTTGTTTGCGCCTGGAGCGCAAACAAAAGTAGGCCTATTTGCGGAGTATGAAAATCCGCCCCACAATGTTAGGTTTTATCTTAGGAGTTACCACCCAGGAAAGAAATCTAGGCTTCATTGAAATTGTTGGCCCAGTGTGCTGTGGCGATCAAAAAAGCAAACAGAATGTTAGGAATTATTAAGAAGGGAACAGAATATAAAATGAGAATGTCATAATGTCTCTGTATCGCTCCATGGTGAGATTGCACCTTGAATACTGTGTGTAGTTCTGGTCACCGCATCTCAAAAAGGATATAGCTGCACTAGCGAAAGTGCAGAGATGGATGACTAAAATGATAAGGGGCATGGAATGGCCGCCCTGTGAGGAAAGGCTAAAGAAGTTAGGATTGTTCAGTTTAGAGAAGAGATGACTGAGGGGGGATATGATAGAAGACTACAAAATCATGAAAGGACTTGGACAAGTTAATGTAAATCAGTTATTTACTCTCTCAGAAGGACCAGGGGGCATTCTATGAAGTTAGCAAGTCGCTCAATTAAAACAAATCAAAGAAAATTATTTTTCACTCAGTACATAGTTAAGCTCTGGAATTCATTTCTAGAGGATGTGGTTATAGCAGTTAGTGTAAATGGATTTAAAAAAGATTTGGATAAGTTCCTAGAGGATAAATCCATAAACTGCTATGATGGTAATTAATAAGCAATAGTAGCTTGTGATCTATCTGTTTCGGTACTTGCCAGGTACTTGTGACTTGGATTGGCCACTGCTGGAAACAGGATACTGGGCTTGATGGACCCTTGGTCTGACCCAGTGTGGCATATCTTATGTTCTTATGACAAGTGTACGCCAGCATTTGTTGGTCAATGGTGCACAACCCCTCCTCTGGCAGTTCCTCATCCTCTCTCTCATGCAGAAAAAGGGAGAGATTTCCCAAGGCTCCTCATATCCTTCATCCTGCCTTCTGGGAGCTGGGGACACAGGACAGACATTTACTAAGGAGGCCTCCTCCATCTCTTGCTTCTGGACTGGCTGTTGATGGGAGGACCCAAGCTGTGCAGGGGTGTTCTGAATGTATGAAAGTATTTGAAATCAAGTGTTAGCTCTTTTATCAAAGTCGACACTAACAGCATAAGGTATGAAGGCTGGCATTATGGGACAGACACTATGAGGGAGGGAGGTCCCATTACACGAACATATGTAGCACTCATTGAAACACAGGAAGGAAAGACAAGCCATCAATGGTGAAGCTGCTCAGTCAAACCCTATGCTTCTTAGGATAATAATGCACCAACAGATGCCAACTAAGAGAAAGGGACAAGAAAAATCTGAGATAGGGTTGTGAAATGGCTTCAGAATTTCCAGCCAGGATTGCTCCAGTCCAAGGTTTACCCCACTGCAAGTACTTGCTATCACATTTTCTAAGAATAGCAAGAATACAAGTTCCTGTCTGCAATGGAGTAAAACCAGGGCTGGATCAAACCAAGCAGACCAATCAGGAGTCAAGGGGTAACAGAAATATAAGAACCTCTAGTGTATGCAAAATGGAGGATAAATAGCATGGGGTGGAACAATGAAGACCTAATTTTGTGATTTGTATGTAACCAATATGAGACATGCTTAAATAAGTAAAAAGAAAAATAAATTGCTCAGTGAGCAACCAATGTGGCCCATGTTGGGTAGAGTGATCCAGAAGATGGAGGGTCACAGGGCGCTGAAGCATCTGGTGGCACCAGATTAGTCCAGGAGACCCTGGTATGCAGATCTGCGAAGGATCCTGATTGATAGACTCCCCCCTGTAGCTTCCAGCATACAGGGGTCTGCTGTGGCAGGGGCCTGTTCTTCACGAAGATCTGACTAGATTTTGTCTTATGGTATGGCCCTTGAGCGAGCTCACTTGCTGAAGTGTGGATATTCTACTTCAGTGATTGCCACCTTGCTGTGAGTGAGAAAGTTCTCCACATCCTCAAAAGGTTCAAAAGGTCACTGGAACAAAAATTATCATTACCAAAAGGGAAAACCTCAGACAGTCCACCCACAGCAATTTTTATTCAAAGCTAATGTTGGACTATGGGCAGCAAAACATCATCATAGGTTTAAAAAAACCAAAAACCTTTGTGCAATTTTTATGTGAGAAAAACTTCTAAGACAAAAAGTAATTTCTCTCTCAATTGTAGTCCAACTATCTGCTGTCAAGCATCAGAACTGATTGTTCAAAACTGCTGTCCTAAAACCCAGTCACCAAAGTGACCATGTTTCTTTGAAAGCTGCTTGAGGGCATTATCTCAATCACCAGGCAAACCCCAAAGATGACCACAGTCTTCAAAGTTTTTACAAGGCTTCACATGCAGAAACAATCTGATATTGCCAGGCTAGTGATTCCAACCCAATCAGCAAATTTAGCCAACCCAATCAGCAATTAAATAAAACATGTCATCACTTTTATAAACCTAAGTATAAGGAAAAACAAGTATTCAGAATTTTTTTACAAAATATTTTTAAGAGAACAAATATCGCCATTCAGTGGTGGAATTTAAACCTTCAGATTGTGTTGCGCCGGAGGTGGACCCTTGGGCCGAGGTGGGGTTGACGCTACCCATAGGAGGGATCCTACGGGTCCCCACCGTCAGCAGGCGGAGTGGGCTGAAGAATGGAGGCCAGCTGGCGCTTCACCAATACCAGCCCTCATTCCCTGCGGGTTGAGCCTTTGGGTACCAGGGCTG
The DNA here is from genome assembly GCF_901001135.1 of Rhinatrema bivittatum. Classification (NCBI taxonomy): domain Eukaryota; kingdom Metazoa; phylum Chordata; class Amphibia; order Gymnophiona; family Rhinatrematidae; genus Rhinatrema; species Rhinatrema bivittatum. The sequence goes on along the minus strand of NC_042615.1, from coordinate 130,529,607 downwards.
GCTGGGCTTTAGTGGGCCTCTGTATGTCATTGTTGGTGGAAAGGTAGATAGGTCAGTCCAGAGGCAGCAACAGGAAAACAGAAAGGTCTCTACTGAATGAGGCGGAATCCCGGAGACCTGGGTGCCAATAGAACTAAAGTCAGACAGGGGGCACCCAAGCAGGAAAAGGCCAAAGCCTGAATAAGCCAAGTCCAGGACGTAGACTGAAGAGGCGTTGTAGAGCAAGCTGAAGTCAGGGCCGGCGGCAATCAAGGAGTGGTGGTAAGGCAAGGCTGAGGTCTGGGCAAGAAGAAGAACAATAGTGTGGTCAGCCAATGCAGAGATCCGGGCTTGGAGAGAGTCAATAGCGTAGTCAGGCAATACAGAGGTCCGGGTTTAGAGAGAGTCAATAGCGTAGTCAGGCAATGCAAAGGTACGGGTTTGGAGAGAGTCAATGGCATAGTCAGGCAATGCAGAGGTCCGGGTTTGGAGAGAGTCAATGGCATAGTCAGGCAATGTAGAGATCAGGGCTTGGAGAGAGTCAATGGCGTAGTCAGGCAATGAAGAGGTCTGGGCTTGAAGGGAGTCAATGGCGTAATCAGGCAAAGCAGGAGTCGTGTCCGAGAAGGTAATCCGATGAAGGACTGGAAATCAGGAACGCAGGAACAAAGGAGAACAGGAACTGGAACTAACAGGGTTCAGGAACCAGGAACGCAGGAGAATCACCAGGAGGCAACGAGTACACGAACAGCGTGGAGACCTGTTGCAAAGGCAATCACTGGAAACTGCACCCGGCCTTAAGTATGGGAGCTTTGGCAACATCATCCGGGACCGCGGCCAAGTTCCCGCCGCGGGCTTTTCATGACACTGATGGGCGAGCACCTAGGGAGGGGCGTGGCACTGAACGGCGGCATTTTTCCGTGGGCCACATGGAGAGGCCCGACAAGGAGCACGGAGGTCTGTAGCTAAAGCTGTGGGCAGCCCGAGGACGGAGCTGGTGGCCCACCGCCGCCAGAGATGAACTAGGCCCTGGATTCGCCAGAAAGAGGTGAGGGGGCCGAGCCGTGGGGCTGCCGTGGCTGGCACACACAACAGTCCATTGACAAAAGATCCACTGTCATTCTTTATAGATCAGAACACAATTTTATTCACCACCACATGAATGTGCAGATTTTCAGAGTGATGAGAAAATGCAAACAATGTTCTACAAGTAGTGTTTCAAGTCTGACATTTTTAATACAGCTCTTACTCTGACAAACAATTTCAAAGCAGTCTTGTAGTTTTTCCCACATACAGAAGATGATAGGGTCACCCAATTAGGGGATGCATTAGTGTATGCATGGAGTTGTAGGATGGCCCAGCACTACTTGGAACATGGAAGTGAAAGACTGCTAGGGAAGACATCAAAAACCCACAATGGAATAGCTCCTGAAAAAGTATTTTAAATTACTTGGGCAGGAGTGGTAATGGAGTGCCCTGCCTGGGTCTCCTAATCTGGGCCAGGGTGGTTACATATGGTTTTGGTGTCCAGAAAAGTCCCTGTGACCTATTATAGACTTTCCAAGCAGCATGAGCTTTTCTCGTGATCTTTTGGAGGTGATGAAGCCAGTGGAGGGTTACCATTCAGGAGATAAAGTGACCAGCCCCTGGGATTTCCAAGCATCACTGTTATTCTGAAGAGCAAAGTGAATTTAATAGCGGTGGTTGGCACCTGTCCCATGCTCTGGGGAAGATTTACAGTGATAACATTTGAGAGAATGAACCATTTTTACATCTAGGACTCTTTGTTGTTATGTCTCTTCAAAGAGAGGTCCTTGTGGACACAGTTCAGTGGCAGACGTTGGGCTTGCTGATGGCTGACAGGCTGCTGTTGCCAGGTGGAGTTTGCAGCCATAGAGCGATCATTATGGGACACTGGTTTGTGTTGGGTGAGAGCATGAAGAGAATGTTTAAAGATTTGTATTAAAGGCAGAGTGAAAACAGCTAAAGTTAAAGTATTGAAGAGAGACAGTTTTAAAAGTAAAAAGTACTGCTGGGATGTGGATCTTTAGACCCAAAATAGCCAAGCAAAAGAGGAAAACTGTATATTTAAAAGTGAGAATCAATATGGCATTTCCTTGCCTAAAAGAAATTAAACAGTTTGCTGATTTGTCTGATCTAAGCACCAGGATTAAGTGAAAGAGTATATGTGTGTATATGTGTGTGTGTGGGATGCCGGACTGAGTATTGAGTCCAGATAAAGTGAAGACATTTGGGACTCAGATCCAGTAACATTTTTCCTCAGAGTCACTGCATAAACTGAGACATTGCGACCCAGTGCTCTGAATTTAATACTTTATTCTTTATGTAAGCAGCACTGCAAATAAAAATAAAATTAAAAAAGAGCAAGAGAGAGAGAGGAACCTCTGACTGTCTGCAGCTCTGGCACGAGGAAGTCTGTGGTAATGCCCATTATATTGGAGCTGGGATTAAAGGAATAAGAGACTGTGATTTGTTTTCTTTCAAGATCCTCACTGATGCTTTGCTTATCCCTCTGCGCCAAGTAGAAAGGGCTTGCAGCAATTATTTTTTTTTTATTTTCTCTCTAAGATAAGCGACTTCAAATAGACAGTGAAGACACACACTGATTAAGATATTAGCACTTGCGGAACATGACGGTGACGGTGTATCCAGTTACGCTCTTTTATTTTATTTCGAGCATAGGGGAGGATTTTCTTTCTTTAGGAGAGGAGCCTCCGGCCCTCCATGGTTATGGAGGGCCGGAGGAAGAAAGGCTGATGAGACAAAGGTCATCAACAGAGTGCCAGCAGCACCAGCTTCAACTGCTGGCCAGTGGCATCCCCAAGTCACTGGAAGGAACGATCCATGCCCTTCTGTCTGTAATAGATAAGTGGATGCACTCACTGGGACACGCAAATATAAGAGAGGAAAAGGACACACTAACAGAGAAAGCAACATTTCAGTAAAATCATAGAAAGAATGAAAGAAAGGCAGAGAACAAATTAATTACTGTTTCTTGCTAATTGTACTCAGTGATTTCTTTTCCTCGAATGGCCCTCGATAACCATGATTTCATCCGTAGGCAACTGAAAAGGAAAATATAAGCATCAAATCCTTGGGTTTATCTGATAGCTCACGTACTCTTGCAAATACTGCAGTGAACTGTAAAGGATAGTCATTGGTTGAATAATATAGATACTATATGAACTCTTTTTTCCCATAGATATTACCGTCCTGGGGGATCATCAACTGCCTCTAGAGGAGATGGGGAGTGTCACAGGTATCTGGGCTTGACATTCAGGGCTGCCCTGGAGAGAACATGCTTACTTGGAGAAGCAGGGGGGAGACACGTGGCAAAGTCAGGAGCTGGACCAGCAGAGACATATGGACCAATCATTTTGGAACTGGACACAAGCAAGACATTGGAGATTGAATTGTGACGCAGCAAGCTTAATGTGCAGGAGTGTTGTACATAAATACAGATGCAGGAATCCTCCAACACAAGTGCAAGAATCTTAGAAAAAAGGATACTTCAACTGAACAAGGCTTGGATATTATTTAGACAGAATAAGGCTTGTAAATTTAGAACAAGACTTGGATACTTGGATAAGGCATAGAAATCCTGGAAATCAGGAAACAAATGGGTAGCACTTCCACAGGGTAGATGCCAAGATGGTTGTTGAACCAGCACTGTATGCCTTCTGAGCATGTCTTATATACTGTTGGGGGTAAGCGACACATCCAGTGCTGGTCCAATCGGATGAGTACAGGGGCATGTCTGGCTCTCTCAGGAAAGAGGACAAATATTCTAAAACTCATGGGAAAACCAGCGCCTTCACAGCTCTGTAGCAGGTTCATGGTCTAGATATCCCAGTCATGGCTCAAATCCCATCAACCATGAAACGACATAGACAGCATCATTTCAAATGAAAACTCATCCATATTCTGGACCTTGGCATTAAAGGATTTGACTTTTTAAAGGTAGATTTTATTTATTTATTTATTTAACAGCTTTTAATATACCGGTGTTCGTGCTCGCACATCACGCCGGTTTACAATAAACTTGAGAAAGGAGGAAATTACAAAAAACAGGGAGTGGGAGATGGAGCAGGAGCGAAAAAAAGGGGGGGGGGGAGAGAGGGGGGAGAAGGTAAAAGGAAGAAAAAGATAGCAGCTGAGAAGGTTAAAGGAACGTAGCATTATTTACATGAGAGACTAATTAACGAGGGTTAAACATTGTCACAAAATTACAGCGGTTAATGAAGGATATATGGATTATATAGAGGATATATATGGTAGCTTATTTACAGTAGTTATGGCAGGTTATGAGAGGTAACTTATTTAACATTTAAACATATATATATAATAGCTTATTTACAGCAGTTATGGCAGGTAATAAAAGATAACTAATTTTAACTTTTAACACGCAGTTGTACAGATTGTATGGTAACTAGGGTGCATGATTTATGTGTCTTGATATTTATCTTTTAACTTCTTGGGTTCTATCCAGTTTTGTTCAGCGTCTGTGGGAGTTACAGTGAGTGTAATGATGTACCCTCTCTTCCTTCCCATGTCCTCACTTTGTGGTTCATTCTCGAGCAGGAGTAAAGTTTCACTTCAAGAACCTTAGGGCCGGATTTTAAAAGCCCTACACGTGCCGGGCCTATTTTAGAAAGGCCCGGCCATGTGTGTAAAGCCCCAGGATGCACGTATGTCCCGGGGCTTCAAAAAAGGGGTGGGAAGGAGGCGGGATGGGGCAGCCGGGGGGCAGGGAGGTCCGAGGGTGGGGCGGGGTCAGAGGCTTCCAGCACAGCGGCCATTTGCTGCTGTGCTGGGGGATCACGTGCCGGCAGGCTGCTGGCACGCTCAACCTGCACCTCTGCGGAGGCAGGCGCAACAGGTAAGATAAAGGTCGGGGGGAGGTCTAGGTAGGGCTAGGGGGTGGGAGGGTTAGGAGAAGGGAGGTTAGGTTAGGAGGCTGGGAACGGGGGAAGTCTGTGGGCGTTGATGCTCGTAAGTTGCACAATTGTGCACCCCCTTGTGCACGCTGACCCCCGATTTTATAATATGTACGCACCTGTGCATGCATTTTATAAAATTGGGCGTCTATGTGTGCGCGCCGGGTAGCTCGCGCACTTGGATGCCCATGCGCACATTTTAAAATCTACCCCTTAGAGTGCTGTGACTTGGAGCCAGAAAGACACACTCAAGATAGAGTTCAAAACAAAGGCTTATTGTTATGAAACAATAGAAATGGCAGTTTGACTACTTGATGAAGAATGTGCGCTAGGGATGCATGTGCACTAGGGATGCATGTGAAACAAAAGTGTAAAATGTGACAGATGAGCCTGTTTTTGTTTTCTTTAAAGCAAACCAAAAAAATAAGAATGGAAAATTCAATTTTTTGTTTTAAGGAAATAGTGCACCTTATTTGCAAACAGTGACTCTATTAGCAAAATAGTATGTTCTATTTGCAAATATTGTATACTAATTGCTAATAGTGCACACTATTTCCTGAAAACAAACCAAAAAAAAAAATAAATAAATAAAAAGCATACACACGGAACACTTATGTATTTCCTCCTGTAATAAACCACTTTAGTGGGCAAAGTAAAGTGAATGGATGTGTATATTATTGACCAAGAGCGCGAGTGTGTATGAAAGTTGTTTTTTTTGTTTTTGTTTTTTTTTTTACTCTCACATCAAGTTTGTAAATTCCCTTGTGCACTAGCTATAGTAGGGAGATTCAATTATTTTTTTCTTTTCCACAAATAGCTAGCCCAGTTCCAATACGTTTACAAGGACATACACTAAGAGGCAGATTTAAAAAGCCCTGCGCGTGTAAATCCAGCTGGATTTACGCACGCAGGGGACTTGCGCGCCGGCGCACCTATGTTGTATAGGCCGCCGGCGTGCACAAAGCCCCGGAACGCACGTACGTCTCAGGGCTTTGCTTGAGGGGCATGTCAGGGGCATGTCGGGGGCATGTCAGGGGCAGCGCGGCATTCGGGGGCATTCCGGGGGTGGGGCTGTGGGCATGGTGCCAGCCCAGGGGCGTTCCGGGGGCATGACCGAGGCTTCCGAACCAGCCCCCGGGCCAGGGAATGGCGCTCAAGTTACGCCTGCCTCGGGCAGGCGTAACTTTCTGCGCAAAGGTAGGGGGGGGATTTAGTTAGGGCTGGGGGGTGGGTTAGGTAGGGGAAGGGAGGGGAAGGTGGGGGAAGGTGTGGGGGCGAACAAATCTACACCCGCGCATAACTTTAAAAATCTACCCCTAAGGGAACATCTATAGTATGCTATCGGAAGAGAAGCAGATTCAGTATAGTGAAGGAACACTCTATTGTTTTAATTAAAGAATAGAGAAGCAATTCTGCTCATGCCAGGAGACATTGCTCTCAAAACAGACTAGTTGCAGTTTTTCAGGAAGTGTCTGTTATGACTATGGCTGCTACGCAGCCGCCTCACCACCAGAGGTCCTCCACGAGCATGCTCTCCTGGCTGGTCCAGTCCGCCCTCCTTGTCTACTCTATGTTCTGGACTTCCTTTATAACCCTGCCTAGCATATCCCTCGGTGCTTCGGCATCAAGCTCGTTTGAGCTCCCTGCTCTAGCCTCTTCTCTGCCTTGCTCTGTTGCCTTTGGGCTTCTGTCTTGCTCTATTGCCTTCGGGCATTCTGCCTCTGTGTTGCCTTTGGGCTTCTGCCTTGCTCTGTTGCCTTGGGCTTCTGCCTTGCTCTGTTGCCTTCGGGCATTCAGCCTTGCTGTGTTGCCTTCGGGCTTTTGTGTTTTGTGTTCAGTGTTAGTGCTGTCTGGTTAGTCTGTCTATTTATTTGTCATTCTTGTTTCCCCGGGTTCCCTCAGTCCAGTCACTCATACCTACAGTCAGTACTCAGTATCACCCTTACCTGCACGCTATCCTGAGTCCATCCTTACCTGCACCCATCTTCAGTATTCTGATCACCTTAACCTGCACTCACTTTCACACATACCTCCATGCTGCTCTTGTGTATCAAGCTCATCCTTACCTCCATGCACCTAGTATCAGATATTCCTCCAGCCTGTATCAGACTCCCTCCAGCCAGCTCCCACCACCACAGGCATCATCCAGTTAACACTCAGGTCCACAGGTTCCAGCCAGCACCCAGATCTACCCATTCCTGCCTGCACCAGATTCCAACCCAGCCCTTATCAGAAGCCCTTCTGCAAGCCCTGTTTCTCTCCATGCTGGAGTCACTCCTGCAGGTGGTGTTCACGACACCTGACCACTGCCCAATCGTAACACCCTGTTTCTCTCCATTCTGGAGTCACTCCTGCAGGTGGTGTTCACGACACCTGACCACTGCCCAATTGTAACAGTGTCAATCAGAGCTCATCTAATCACTCTAGCCTTCTCCGCTAACAGTGCTCTGTCAAGGCACGTACGCTAACAGCAGTAGAGGTGATGAAGATTCCTTTTCTCTAAGTTCAAGCTAAGTGTGCACTCACTGGAAATGTCTAGCAAGATTGAAACTGACAGCATTACAGAGAAAAGAAGAGAGACAGAGAAAGAAAGAGTAAAGCGGCACTAAAAGAGCAAACATCAACAATTGTCTCACAGATATAAGAAAAGAACACACAAGGAAGAGACTGGAAAGTTCATGGAAAGAGCCAGTGGGGAAAGAAAAAATTTAACATAGTCATATAGAGATAGATAAACAAGAAAAAAAATTACCACCTTTCCTTTACTTACCTGCAACCTGGAATGGTGATCTTGACCTTCTGTACCTGAAAACATAATTCAAACACAAAGACTCACATTTCTTTATATAATGCTAGTTAATATATTCTTTATAGAGAAAATATTACAGATAATAACAAAATATACTTATCTGAATAGTTTATTAAAGAGTTAGTAGAACAGTTTCCCAACAGGGTCAGGGAGTTCTATAAAAGTAGAGAAACATTGTATCAGTGTTGCTAGTTCATAGTGTAAGCACAAAGTATTCACAAATTGCTAGGGATGTGAATAGGGCTTCGGACAATTGAAAATATGGTACGATATTTTCAAAATCATCAGAAATCGGGGGCTCCCCAAAAACGATAGGAAACCCCCACGAAATTGTTTGTGGGGGTTCCCTTATCATTTTGGGGAGGGCGGGAAAAACGGCACACAAAATAACCCCTAAACCCACCCTGACCCTTTACAACGAATCCCTTAGCTTCCCCCACCCTCCCGAACCCCCAGAAACTTTTTACAGGTACCTGGTGGTCCAGTAGGGGTCCCGGGAGCGATCTCCCGCTCCCGGGCCGTCAACTGCCACTAATCAAAATGGCGCCGATGGCCCTTTGCCCTTACCATGTGACAGGGTATCCGTGCCATTGGCTGGCCCCTGTCACATGGAGGGAGCACTGGATGGCCGGCGCCATCTTTAAAAATGGTGTGGGCCATCCAGTGCTCCTACCATGTGACAGGGGCCGGCCAATGGCACGGATACCCTGTCACATGGTAAGGGCAAAGGCCATCAGCGCCATTTTTATTAGTGGCAGCCGACGGCCCGGGAGCGGGAGATCGCTCCCGGGACCCCCACTGGACCTCCAGGTACCTGTAAAAAGATTTTGGGGGTCAGGAGGGTGGGGGACGCTAAGGGATTAGTTTTAAAGGGTCGGGTGGGTTTTTTGTTTATCGGCTCGGGCGCAGCCGATAAACAAAATCGCGATCAGGCCGGACGAAAAAAAACCCACGATGTGAATCAGAACCGGAATCAGAACCGATTCCAGTTCCGATTCACATCTCTACAAATTGCTGTTTTTTTCTAACTTTCAATTGTTTCAATAAATTGATTATTTTTGATAATTAAGTTTAAAATTCATACTGATTCCATTTGAATATATTTTTCTTTAAGTCTCTGTCTTCCCTCTCTACCGTGGGAGGACTGGTTGAGTTCTGCTCCATATTTCCTTGGAGAATACCCAGCAGGAAGAAGAGCAGACAGACATATTTTTCCATTCTCAGATGATAACTTTGATAAAATCTGATAGTGAACTTCTTATTAATATCCAAAACCCTATTAGTTAAAATTTCTCACTCAGCTACTGAAGCAGGAGAATCATTACCAAAAAGTGACTGATTGGTGAGAAATTTATTTTATTTTATTTAGCCATTTTATATATCGTCATTCCAAATGAAGATCACATCAGATCATGACATAAATATTATGGGGCAGATTTTAGTAGAAGCGTGCGGGCGTAGATTTGTTCGTGCAACCCGGCGCAAACAAATCTACGCCCAATTTTATAACATGTGCGCGCAGCTGCGCGCATGTTATAAAATCCAGGGTCGGCGCACGCAAGGGGGTGCACAATTGTGCAACTTGCGCGCGCCAAGCCGCGCAGCCTTCCTCTGTTCCCTCCGAGGCTGCTCCGAAATTTAAAAAATTCTAAACAATAAATTGCATCACAGAGCCATCACATTGTTATTTTCATTAAAGCATAATCTTTTTATTTATGGGCATAAAATGGGCCAGTTGTTAGCCAATCTGATGAGACCTAAGGGAAGTTCTGTATTCATTTCTACTTTACAACATTCTTCTGGGAAGTTAGTTAATTTTCCTGATCAAATTTGCAAAATTGTCAAACAATATTATGAGAATTTATATAACACTGATAAAGATGATGTAGCAGGGGGTAGAGATTTTGTTATCACAAGCAACACCCCGGTATTAGTCCACAACAGCTTGAATATCTCAATCGCCCCATTATTTCTGCTGTAATAGGAGCTGCTATAAAAGTTTGAATGGACTTTTATAAGTCACTTAAAGTGGTTTTACCAGATACTCTGAGAGATTTGTTTCAAAGTATGATTATAGACGGTAAAATGCCCAATTCTATGAAAATGGCAAATATAGTAGTTTGCTTAGGCCTGGTAGAAATTTATTGCTGCCAAGCTCCTACCATCTAATTTCTTTATTGAATCAGGACATAAAGATTTACGCAAACGTTTTGACTGATAGGCTGAAGGACATTCTACCAAGCTTTATCTCTAGTGGGCAAGCAGAGTTTTTTAAAGGGTGGAAGTCTAGTATTAATATGCAAAGAGTGTTGGCCTGGTTAGAACTTAATAAAAGCTTGGGTATAAGAGCTCCCTATTAATTGGATTTGATGCTGAAAAAGCTTTTGATCGAGTTCCTTGGACTTTTTTGGAAAATGTGTTAACCACATTTGGATTTATAGGAAGTTTTTCTATGACAATTTGAGTATTTTCTCAAATCCAGAGGCCAGAATAAAAGCCAATAATACCTTATCTGATGCTTTTTCTCTTACCAGAAGACCTAGGCAGGGTTGCCCACTGTCCTTGTTGTTATTCATCCTAACTTTAGAGCCTTTAGTAATAAACTTGGAGGGACAACTGGACAGTTCTTTATCAATTTGTGACCTTACTCTGCCTAAAGCTATGCTTTTTGCTGATGGCCTATTGCTATTTTCCCAGATGCAAAATGTAGCTTAAAGGTATATCTTTTTAATACCTATGGGAGCTTTTCAGGTTTAAAGCTCAATTTGGAGAAATCAGAAGCTTTAGATCTTATGAGAACACTACAAGACACCTGGCCTAATTTTCATTACATTGGGATGGAGACAGGATAAAATACCTGAGAGTGCATGTTCATAGATCCCCCAACTACTAGTATCATTCTAATATCCCTAAATGATCTAGATCTTTCAGCAGAAGTCCCAGAGTTGGATGAATTCCCTTATTTCGCTAATGGGACATGTGGTGCTTATTAAGATGGAGCTTTTGCCAAAGTTGTTGTTATATATCTTACAAATGCTCCTGCTTTGGATAAGAAATGTAGCTGTTATAAAAATTAATAGAATTTGTTTTAAATTTTTATGGAAAGAGAAAAAAAAAACCCTAAGCTATCCCTGGCAAAAAATGTTTATGACAAAGTTTGAGGGGGGCTGGGGTTTCCTGAAAATCATGTTCTATCATTTAGCATGACTAATGCTCGCTGGGAGACTGGTTATGGCAGTCTAATTATTCAGATATCCATGTAGAAAAATGTTTATTCCATGATCTTGATCGTCATTATGTTTTACATGCTAAAAATGGAGATTTACCTGATTTCACTTATAACTCCTTACTGGTCTCTACAATGAGGCATACCTGGAGATCTATTAAGGGTAAATTATCATTGTCATGGGATATATCTGGTTGGCTACCAATATTGTGCAAATTAGATTGTAGTGGGAGTTCTAGGAAAATCTTTAAAGAGTTGGTCTTAAGAGGAATTTGATATATTACAAAACTTTATTAACTTAAGATCCTCTAAACCATAGTCATTTGAGTATTCTCAAGAGTCACTTAGGGATGAATGAGTCAGATATCTTGGTTTATATGCAAATTGACGGCTAAATAAAAACTAAATTTGGATTAGCTCCCAGTCACTATACTTCTGGGGCTTTTCAAACATTAATACAGATTTGGAAGATGGGTAAGCAGTCACTCTCAATGCTTTACAAATTTTTACATTCTGTTACTGATTATACTTACCTAAAAGTACTGGCAGATACATCCCCGCCAAGAAAGTGCATGGTACGCCGCGTGCTTAAGGTATAAATAGTGCTGCATAATCAGGAATAGCGTTACAGAGCACTGAATAAGAGTGGCGATTGGCTGCATTACAAAAAATGCTTAGCTCTGATAGGTTGCATTCTGGTCTCCTTGCCAACCTGTCTGACCCACTCTGTGACAGGGCTGTGAGGTCACTTATGACTCACAGGAAAGGGCTGGTGTTTGCTATCTCCTATTTCAATGGCCGTTAAGAAATCACTGCGAGCCAAAAGAATGAAACTAATATGATATGATTCGTGGGGGATCACGATGCGTTTCGCAAACCCACGAATACAACGAATAGGGACGTATACATTGCGGATTGCCAATGTGTTGCAAACAAATGCACATCCCTACTTTGCAATCAGTTCAGTATCTCAAAAGCAGACCTCTCTTTGGATTTTCCTATTCTCCCCTTTTTTCAGCTAACCCAATGTTGTCAGGTTAGTATTCCCGAAGCACCAGTATCTTTTATCGCTCTTTATTGTGGATCTCCCAAGCAAGGATAGAGTTTGTCCCTCCATAAGAAATCAAGTCCTTCTGTTGGGCTTTCAGTGATTCTGGATGGATTTACCTGCACACTTCATCTTCAACTTTACTTCTGGTAGGATGCAAGCTGCAACTTATCTCTGATTCTCTTAATTCATGTCTGCACCCTGCACACTACTGGGATCACTTTACTAGAAGCCTTCCCATACAAGATGTTCTGAATCTTCATCACTTCTGTGACACAAAGGTCCACCTCCCAGGGCTGGAAGTTAAGCTTCCTAAGCAGAAGTCATGTGCCTCCAGGCATTGTGCTGTTTCAAAGAAAAGTAATGAGATGTGAGTTAAATACCTTCATGATTGTCTTGTGAATATGTAATTATTCATAGATAGGGACTGAATTATGAACACAAAATGTATACATATACTTTTAGTAGTAATAAACTAACAGTAAGTAATAATTAGTGCAGAAACTGTATACATGTTTTTGTATCAGATGTATTCGTCTATGATGTCTCCTTTTGAGTATATGTGAAAGACTTTCTATATTTGTGTGCTAAATATTTTGTCTGAAGAGTCCAAGTCATGTGTGAATGATGACCTCTTTAACTGAATCCTTTTCCATTATGACTGTGATGGGAGAAGAGAGCCTGCTCCAACAACTGTAACATACTGTAACTGCCGGTGCCGGTGCTGGACTGGTTTCAAAATGGCGCCTCACTTTGTCACAGGGAGCCCTCACTTTGTCACAGGGAGCAACCGTCGCTCCCTGTGACAAAGTGAGGGCAAAGTCGATTGGCACCATTTTGAAACCAGTCCGGCACCGAGGGTATGATTGAAGGGATGGCTCCCGGACCCCCCGCTAGACCACCAGGTACATGTAAAAGGTTTTTCGGGGGGGTCGGGAGGGTGGGAGAAGTAAAGGGGTAATTTGTAAAGGGTCAGGGTGGGGTTTTTTTTATCGGGCCATCGGCGCCATTTTTATAAGTAGTAGCCAAAATGGCGCCGATGGGCCGAGAGCAGGAGATCACGCCGGGACACCCCCCCCCCCCCCCACTGGACCACAAGGTAATTTAACATTTTGGGGGGGGGGTTCGGGAGGGTGGGAGAGCAAAGGGGTCATTAGTAAAGGGTCGGGGTGGGGGTTTTTTTTTATCTGCTCAGGCCTCACTAAAAAATTAACGATGTGAATTGGAATCGGTTCCGATTCCAATTCACATCTCTAACGATCCAATTTTTTTCTCCCTCCAATCGTGTGCCCGATCGTTAAAATGATCGGGCTCATGATTCACATCTCTACTACAGATTCCTACACTGAAAATACACAGTAGTAGAAGACCTCATCTCAGCCACAAATGCAAAAATCAGACAGAACCTCTCCAAATAGAGGATGTGATCACAGATTAGAAATAGAAGGATGCAAAAAAAAAAGCTAAAGTGGGAACCCCAAAAATATGGAGTCTGTATGCAATGGAACACTGGAGAAAGAGAAACAGAAATGCATTTCCTCTTGTGCTGTGCAAAATACAAAGATATCGGAGATGCACATTTCCCAGAGCTAACAGAAGTCAAAACTAGAATTCTCACTCAAGATAAAAATACACCTAAATGAACTATAGCTGCTGGAAAGGATAATCAAAGAGTATCAAACACTTCCTGACACCCCCATAGCAGCAAAGGAAATCAAAGAATGCTTCCAGACAGTGAAGTTCAAAAAAGCAAGTGGACCCAATAGGATACTAAATGAAATGCTCAAATGTATAATTCCAGGAAACACTAGAAAAACTATTTAACCTAATTCTTAGGGAAGTGGCCAGAACGTAGAATTAGGTTAAATAGTTTTACTAGAGTTTCTTGGATTAGTTCATTGCTGTATTATTTAAGCATTTCATTTAGAATCCTACTGGAGCCACTTGCTTTTTCTTGAGCTACCACTAACCCAAATAACTACAATGGGATGTGCGTCAACAGTAATATTAGCTATTTTTTCTTCATGTTCAAATTTTTTCTCTTTCAGGGTTATTTTGTAATTTCTAAGATTATGAAAGGGGTAAATCTTCTGTGAGGAGCTCTCTTGTTTTTTGTTAAAGATTTATCTTGCCTTTTGTCTTAAGTTTCTTTACATTCTTTATTAGACCAAGCTGTCTTTGATGTGGTTTGTTCGATCTCTTTTTAAAATTCTGCTTTGGTGATTAGTGATTCCTTTGCTATTTTGTGGAAAATTGTATTTATATCAATATCTGGTTGGTCTGTCTCCTATCATGTGTGATTTCAGTTCTTAGGAAGGTATACATTTATTGTTTTATTGTTGGGTTTTCTAGGGATATCTGGTAATTTGCTTGAATTTGGTATCCCCATTTGAAGAAAACAGAAATTTTGTACCTCTCAAGAAGCACAGAGACAAATCGTCCTTCCAATATATCTATAAATGGAAATGTTATTCCTATTTTAAATCAAGCATGAAAGTTGGGTACTCTGATGGACACTTCATTATCTTTATGTCCTCATATAGGCCAATTAGTGCATAATGCATATTATACATTACATCTCATTCGGAGGATACCCCTATTATATTGATGAAAATGATCTTAAAACCATTATTCATTCTCTTATCAAGACACCCCTTGATTACAGTAACCTTTTGTTTCTTGGTTTACTTCAAACAACTTTAAAAGTGCTGCAATATGTTCAAAATTCTGCAGCTAGAGTTATCTCCTGAACTCCTAAGTGCAACACAACCTCATTTAGGGTTTTAGTATTTGTTTACAAGGGCATTAATGGACTAGTGTCTCCGAGTTTTAATGCAGATTTAAAATTATATCGATCTTCTAGACCCCTGCGATCAACATCTCAATTCCCTGCTTAGTTTCAGAAAGTTGATTAAAACTTATTTAATCGTTATAAACATAATTAGCTTTAAAAGTGCATAAAATAATTAATATGGTTATGAAAAGACATAGGACTTTTTTACTTTTATTGAGAAACTAGCCTGAAAATTTGGTGTGATTCGAAACTGTGTTAGTGGAGTTTTTTATTGGTTTCATTAACTAATTTTCCCTATTCATTTTAATGGCAATGTAAAAGGTAGTCAAAAATAAGGTCTGTTCAGGTAGAGAGGGGAAAAAACCCCTCCTTAAGCCATCCCATAGGCAATGCCATGGCAACACTATAGCAATGCTAGACCACCTCAGTATTTATATAAAGCAGTTAAGTGATCAGGTCTGTGTAACAATACCAAATTAAGCCAAAGCACATGAAGATTTGAGAAGTAAATTACTTAAAAAGAGTGCTTTGAGCTTACTAAAAAAAATGTTAAGGATGTTTTGCTTAACCAATTTTGGTTGGTTCCTTGGAGAATAAGGTTTCCTGAAGTAGATAAGTAAAATTTATCAGAGGAGTAAGGATCTCTGATGAGGATTTTCACTGAGCATGTTGTGAAACTGCAGGCAGAGCTGAACTGGAAACTGAAGGGGAGAGACCAGGTTGCAGGTTCCTGTCACAGAGGCCTAGATTAAGTGAAAGAGCACCCAAACACCTTAGCAAACACAAGTTTTGCATATGACAGTGTGAATTGTGATGTTTAATTTAATTCTAATCCTATCTGAGGTAAGGAATTAGTTAAAATTAAAGATAATTTTCTATAGCTGACCTGTGATATTTGTTAGCTTTGATAATCAGTTGGATGTGAGAAAAGTAGATGATTGATGATCTGATTCTGAGTTGATTTCTACCTCAGAGGAAAAATATTTCTTAAAGTCCCAAAAATTCAAATTGTGTATAGGTCACCTGTAGATTAAGGTGTTGCAGTGTTGATCACAGGACCTGTAGATAAAGATATGGCTATGTTGTTTCCTTAGAGGTAAAATCTTTGGAATCTGGAAAGTAAAAAAAAAAAAATAATCCTATAACTGGTTCCTGTCTTTCCTGGAAAACTTATGAGTGGAATGTGACAGAGAGAGTTATTAAATATTTTTCTTGCTCTGTAAATCTCAATTAGTCATCAAGACACTCACTAGCAACATTATAGACTACAGAAGATTGGTAGTGTGAGCTAGTTAGTCTTTGTTATTGATTTGATTTGAGTTAGTATATTAGGCAAACCACTGTATACTGAGACTTTGTGATCAAGAGTAGTAGTCCAGGTCCAGTCTACGCCATCAAGCAGCATATCCTATTCCTTGATAAGCCACCAAAGCTTTACATTATTTCTGGGTTAGTGCTCTATCCAGAATATATAAGCTATGCTCTCAAAATGTATTACCCAGAAATAAAATAAAGATAAGTGTGCACCAACTATGTCAAATTTGGTAAAATTGCATTAGTGCAACACACATGGACAGACAAGAGATCATAGTTAGTCCTTAAAGAGTTATAAAATGTTGAAGAGTAAAACTGTTCAAACTTATCTGAAGGGAAACTTGGAGGATTCCAGAATACCTTTATGAGTCTACAATGATAAAAGGTTAACACAGGAAACAGATTTCTTGAATTAAAATTGAAATTCAATATTTGTTCTTATTAAGAAACTAGCTGTACCCGGCCACGCGTTGCTGTGGCTCAGTCTGGCTAAATTGAAAAGAAAGAAAAGAGAAAGCACACATTTCGAATATGTTTAATTTCACAATGCTTGTGGGTATACAATATTTTTTGTTGTTCCATTGTCTGTGCAGATATAGAGATTGTCTGGTTTCCCGACTCTAGAACACGCAACATATAATTGTCCATGTGAGAAGCAATCCGTGTCTAGATGTAAACCGCATAATTCTAGAAATGCAAAAAAATGAAAAAAGAAAAAACATAAACTATACTCACTAAATGCAATGCAATGTCACATGAAATAATTAAATCAAAATGAAAATAAATCAAAATCTATGAAAATTCAATTTAACAATGCAATCGGAAACATTGAAATGGAATAGTAAAATATGTAGTCCAAGCTGTTAAGCCCGTTAACGGGTGAGATTTTTGTCCCCTCTCCTCCTACGTCTTTGCTCTGCTCCACTTCTCCCCCCCCCCCCCCAGCGCCACGAAGAGCCAGAGGCGGCGGCGTTGGTAGGAGCTGCAGCGGTGGCCGAGGGGGATCTCACGAGGCATAATGGTCCTGCCATCCCAACTCCCTCCCCCCTTCCCCGGTGGTGGAGGGACAGGCTCAGACCCCTTTCACTCTATCCTTACAGGTCCCAACTTCTTTGCTCTCCCATTCCCCTCTACACTGAACCCCTTCCACTGTAACCTATAAGTGGAGAGCTGGGGGGGTAGAGAATCTCTCTCTCATACAGCCCCCTACATAGGCTTCCTCTCTCTCTCTCTTGCACATAGACTCTCCCTCTGTCCCTCTCACACGCATGCCCAATTCCTCTCACACACATACACAATCCCTCACGTAATCTCCCTCTCTCTCTGGCACTCACACTTGCCTTCAGCGCACATTACCACACCTTTCTCTCACACAGTTAAAATGGGTGGGATTTTTGTCCCCTCCCCACCTAAGTCTTTGCTCTGCACTCGCAAGAGCTTGCAAAGTTCCCATGCCAGTTGTGTCTGGGAGAGTGAGGAAAACACTCCGTCCCCCCCCCCTTCACAAAGGACAGGTGGCAGGCACTGCAACAGATTTGGGACACGTTGCCCAGATTACTTTGCTCTTTCTGGGAGACCTGTGCCTTTAAGAAATCCGATCAGGGGCTTGAGAGGGAGGAGGGAGCAGGGCTCTGGCTTTCACTTTCATCACGGTGCTTTGCTGGGAGTCGGGGTGGAGCGATGCCCATGTAAACTCTTCCCATGGCGGCTGAAACCCACGGGCGGGTTGACAGCACTGCTGTCCCCTTCCCCCCCCCCTGCAGTTGCGGGATATTTACTTGGCTTCTCCTTATCTGCAGGTCTCAGGGGGCGGGGGAGGAGGGTGAGCTGTTCTCTGTTCAGCTCTTTGCTGTTTGACTGCTGCAGGCTGCAGCTACTTGTGATCTCTTCACAGCCACTTTCTACTGCATTTGCTCTGCTCTGGCCGTCCCAACTCCCTCCCCCCCCTTCCCCAGCGGTGAACGGACTGGCTCGTTGACTCTTCTACCCTTTCCTCCTCCTGTATGTAACTGTCCAGCAGCCCCTACTCCCTCCCCCCTTCCCCAGCGGGGGAGGAACGGGCTGAGCCATTTCTCAGAGCGGCGACTCGCCTGCTCTTTCCTCCTCCCCTCTGTGACACCCAGCACATAGCACAGAGCTCAATGGTCTGCACATGCGCAGTAGAGCTGCTCTCTACTGCGCATTTGCAGGCCGTCGGTCAGAGCCCATTTATATTGTAGATAGCGTGTGTAGCTTGTACGTCCAACAGATGGCACTGTTTTTCAAAAAAAGCATGTTTTTACCTGTCACAGGTGTGACATCTATATAATATAGGTATATAAAAACATGCGCATATTCAAATGCAACATTGTGTCAAAATTCCAAAGCAATTGGTGAAGAACTTTCGGAGATTTAAGATTTTGAACAAACAAACATTTACATTTTTATTTATATAGATAACTAAATGAGAAAAAAATTGGATGGGTAGATTTTGGACCCATTGTTTCCATTTTAAGGGACACTCAATTGGAAGGAAAATTCCCTTTCTGCCCTCCCCTTCTTGGTTTCCTACGTATGATGATTCCTCTAATATCATCTGAAACCCGATTTTCATTATCGCACCTCAGCCACTGTAGCCACTGTTTTATACCAAAAGAGCAGGGTGTTATCTGTGAGCTGAGACCCTTGTGGTGGAAAGGCCTCTAGTTAAGGAAGCCAGCTGTTTAACTCCTGGTTTGCCATAGGCACCATGGTGTAAGACAGAACTGGAGCCCTATTAATTTCCTTCACATTTCCAGCTTTTGGGAAATAGAGGGGGCTAATTATAACTTGATGCAGACAGCTTCTGTTGAAAAGTGCATCTACCTGTACATTTATGACACTTCTCTGCTGGAAGGTTTCCTGTTGTAGACAAAGTCACATTTCTTCAGAATGTTGTCTCCCCATTGTGTGATAGTAGTTATGCTACTAAGATGTTAATATCTAGAGGCTATCCCTGTGCCTGAGGCTTTATTTCACACACATCTCTGGCACATAAAGTAATTAAGACCTAAGTTGTGACATATAGCTCTGTTATGTAATGGCCATTTCAACACGGATACTCAGTGAAGTTTTGCTTAAATTGTATACCCTTATACTCTGGATCTCTATGAAGACTGCTGATAAGGTAGGAGAGAAGAGACTGGAAACTATTGGAATGAACAGGATCCATAGCTACATGTAGCCCATTGTGTGGGTGTGTGAGTAAGTGCACTTGGCTGTCCTGACGGGGGCTTGATTCCTGGATGAAAATGCACCTAGCATGCAAAAACAAAAACAAAACAGCCAGATGCTAAAGCTATCAATAATATAATTTATATGATTAAATTATAAATATATAAATATTTATAAAGGAAAGGGAGGAAAAATAAAGAATAGGGACATAACTATACATAAACATAAACGGCCCCAGGAACCCCAGGATGATAGATCCTAATAAGCTTAGAGGGATGGTAGTGCTGGTGGTTGGTGCATGCCAGCCAGCTCAAGAGCAACCATGAGGCTCTCCTAAGTGTGGATAAGGCGTTCCACCACTACCACCATCTGGTGAATTGTTGGAAAATATCAATTTAGGGGATTTTTGAAAACCAGCCCACAGAGTATATTTCTGACTCTCTCTTGCACTTTCTGTGTAGCACATGCTTCAACTGCTCCCAAAATCATATCAAGCTGAAACTTGAAAGGTACATCATGTGATCAAGAGTCTGGCAAAATTGAGTCAAAAAATCTCAAATATAAATTTCATATTTTTCCTAAACAACTAAGTAGATGACACCCTAGATTAGGGATGAGCAAACTGAGCTGAGCCCCCTTCTATTCATTCAATTTTTTGGCTCCCTCCCCCACCACAATTGTTTGGTTGGTCAGTCAGTCACACTGTTGGGTCTGTCTATGGCCACCAGTTAGTGCCTAGAATAGTGGAAGGGGCACTCTGCAAAGACAATATGCTTTGTTTTCAAAACCCTGTAACACATACACACATGTACACACATAGGCAGGCACGCAATACATACAGACACACACATACGCAGGCACATACATCACAGACAGACACACACAGACAAAGACACAGGCACTCACAGATACTCACAGGCTGAGGTACCCATGTATACACTCAAACACAGGCACAGGCCCCCACACGCACAGGAACAGACACACTCACACACATACGGTTTTATTGACCAGACAACCCAAACAGTACACCTGGTACTGTTCCCTAATATGATCTGTCTATGAAGCTCTATCTCTTACTCTCCCACACACAGGGGTAGGCTGGCATAGGCACACACACGTGTGTGCACACAAGCTTGCACATAAGAGCTTAAATGCTGACACAAGGATGCACAAGAGCATAAAAGCATGCTGAAGCTCGCACAAGTGCACAGAAGCTCACACATACTGGTTCACACGTGCACAAAGACTGCCATGTACATATGCACTCAAACAGGCAGGCATACCCACAATCACACACAGGTACAGACTCCCACACACAAAGGCAGAAGCATTCACACACACAGGAACATATACATAGATGTACACACACACACATATGGGCAGACACACATACAGGCAGAAAGACAGACAGACACACACACACATAGGCAAACACACATACAATCAATAGCAGAAGGTCATTCTCCAGAAAGACAGCACAGGGTTGACACTAGGGTTGTGCATTCGGATTGACCGCATTAGTAAAACGCAACTCATATTTTTTTTTTACTTAAAAAATTGATTCGACATAAACGATCGGATTTCCCACATATCGAACATAGATATGTTCGATATGTGGGAAATCGCGATTGTTGAGCCAAAATAAAAATATAAACCCCCTCACCCTCCTTAATCCCCCCCCCACCCGACTTACCACAACTCCCTGGTGATGGAGCGAGGAGTGAGGACGCCATTTCTGCAATCCTTGGCGAGAAGCATGTGACGTCGGCGGCACGTCGAGTGACGCCGGCGCCACGTGATTCCCGGCGAGTTCGCGCCGGACGGCTCGTTCGGCCCAAAAAGAAACTTTTGGCCAGCTTGGGGGGGTCCCCCCCCAAGCTGGCCAAAAGTTCTTTTGGGCCGAACGAGCCGTCCGGCGCGAACTCGCCGGGAATCACGTGACGCCGCGTCACTCGACGTGCCACCGACGTCACATGCTTCTCGCCAAGGATTGCAGAAATGACGTCCTCACTCCTCGCTCGATCACCAGGGAGTTGTGGTAAGTCTGGGGGGGAGATTAAGGAGGGTGAGGGGGTTTAAATTTTTTTTTTGCACATATGTACATATACCCAACTCATTGGATTTTTTTTTATGTCCATATTGGCCGCAAGTGGGACCCCCTTTCGGACATAAAAAAATATGAACATAAATTTTGCTCTGCATATCCCTAGTTGACACCCACATTCCAGCCATTTGACACTGTTTTGGAGGGGGAAAAGTCTGCAATGCTGCCTAGATAGGATGTAACATGTATGAAAACTCATCTTTCTCCCTGCCTGTTGTGCTTTGATTATATTCTAGCATAATCACCTGCACAGAACCATGTAACTGTATACTATACAGATTGATATTCAGTGGCTGCCACTTAGCCAGATAACTATTTATCTGGCTAAATAGTTATTTAGAAAGTGTGTGTGTGTGGGGGGGGCTACTTATCTGAACAACTTAGCTGGATAAGCACCAATATTCAGCTTTATCTGGCCTTACTCGGCACCTCCGTAAACCATTAGAGGCTTTACTTGTGCATCCACTTTCAAAAAGGCAGTGAAAATGAAAACTTTCTTTTTTTAAAGAGGCCTGTGGTAAAGCCATTCCCCTCCAGCCTTTTAAAGCTACCTTTTCAAGAGGAGTTTTTATTATACCAGATCTCTAGGTTTCTGGATTAAGTGTGGTTATTACAGCTGTGCAGGCCGGTTGGAGGTAATCTCCAGGCAAAATCAGCACAGGATACAAAAGCTGGGCACTACAAGGTCTTTTGCCTGATTAGTCAGTGCAAGGTGAAAGAAAAAGCAGAGCAGGCAGGAGCCAGGGCAAACAAGGAGACAGGAAGAGTGAAAATATGCAAAGGCAAAGGCAGGGCAAAATTGGAACAGGGTGCAACGGCATGGACCAGACAGAAAAGACACCAGAAGGACAAAAACAGGAACAAGACAAACAGGGGTGGGACAAGCAAGACACCAAGATCAAGACAGGGACAGGACTAGACAGGATCAGGGAAGGTCACAACAGAGACAAAATGCTGGGCAAGACAAGGATCAGACGAACAAGGACAGAAAACAGGCAAGAGGGCCACTGGGCGGCCACATAGGAAACAAGGACAAGGATCAGGCAGAAGGGTCACAGGAAGGCCAAAGCAGACAGGAGGGCCACGGGAAGGCACACAGAAACAGGGGCAGGTATTAGGCAGGTAAAAGGAACAGAATTCTAGACAAAACAAGGCCACAACAGGGAGCAAAGGAGACTGGATGATGAGGCCCTGGCTGTGAGTGAGGCAGGCTTTGAAGGCGTGGCAGGGCTGAACTCAGCGCGTTCGAGGAAAGTCTGTGCAGCTTAGACTTCAGCCACTGAGGGCCCCGCATGCAGAAGGACCACACAGTAGCCAGGATCATTACAGTGGTCTTTGGTGTTATTTTAATGAGGAGTCTTTAGGTGTTCTCTTGCTTTGTCTGTCCCCAGTCACCTTGTGCGACTTAACTTTTAATGTTCATTGTTTATTTATCTTTTATTGTACTTATTTTACTGCCTTTTGTTTTAACTAATTTATTTAATTTTATGAACTTATGTATGTTATTTTGTAATCTGCTGTGAATATTAGATATGCATGGCATATAAATTGTTGAAGTAAATAAATAAATAAATAAATACGTTAGACCTGCTATTAAGCAGGTCTAAAAATAGCCGGATAAATTTATCCAGCTAACTTTTAGATAGCTGGATATATTCAATGGTGTGGCAGCACCATTAAATATCCCAAATAAGTTAGTCGGATATGTTTATCTGGCTAATTATCTCAACCGGATAGTGGCTGAATATCCATCTCGTAATGTTTATTGCTTTCTATCCCTGTTTCTGACATAAAGAATCCTTGCTTGCAAGCCACAGAAGAGCTCTGATTCATTTTCTGCTTCACAGAAGAAGTGTTTCTCTTGGATGTGTGAAGGTCCCTGATACAAACACTCTCAATTCTGACCCTGAATCAGCAGATCGGACCAGAATTTGTACAAGACAAGGAGAGAAACCTTCATCATTCTGTGCACACTACTTACATTTTAATGCACAATTTGCATTTTATTTCACAAGAATGGAAAGTCAAATGTAAAGAAAAACAAACACAGAGAAACCTCCTCTCTTGGAAAGGAAAGGAAAATGGTAAGTGTGCATATTTCTAATCTGTATTCTCCATTCATATATTCAAATACAGTAAACAGCCAGGATATCTTCCTCACTGTGGCAGATTCTCCCATTGATCGTTAAGTCTTGTACCTGGAAATGCTGTTTAGAGGCACATCTGTGGTACAAACTTCTCTTCTTTCCTTTTAAGTACTTTTCTGATAAAACTGCTTTTCTCCGAATTGTGAAATCCTCTTATGATGCTTTGTTACACTGACTGGACAAGAAGCCAGTCTATTACTTCTTATTGTAGAATCACAGCTCACTGTTGTGGGGGTCCCAAATTCCTTGTGCACAACCCAAACTGGAACTCACTGCTCCAAGGCTAGGTGAATGAAGGCCTGCAATAACACCAGCTGGATTCAACTAAGGTTTGAACATCGTACCTTTGAAAATTAGGTGTGGTGCTTCAGCAAGCATATGTGCAACTTACATCAAATAACAGGACTTCATGGATCTCTTGCCAGCATTTCCTGCATGGTTTAACAGGTTTCTAAAGCTGGGAAAAAAGTATTGCTCCCAAGATTTTCATTGTGCAAGCCTTGAGGACCAATCCAATTCCTTATGTACGAGGTTGCAGGTATTTGTCTCAGACTCTGTGCAAATCCTCCTGCTTGTTCAATCTTAGACTTGTCAGAACCTTCCTTTGGCTTAAAGCCAGAACTCTAGTTTTCCTTCTCAGCCAAGCACTGTGTCAAAACCAGTAAGATCATTTTACACTGTAATGTACTATTTGGCTTGGAGACTCCCCTAAAATCCCCTTCCTTCGAGGATGGGATGCAAAGGAGATCACATTCAATATCTTAAGCCTAGAGATCTTTTAGAGAATGACCAACCACACGAATAAAGCTAGAAGTGCCAGATGAAGTACAAAGTCACATTGGATAGCATGTTTCCTGGACCAGGGGAATGCAGCTAATCTCAAAATATCTGACTACAGTGGATCAATGGCTGAAAGACGGTCTGAGATTGGAACAGGTAAAGAGTCTACCAGGGAATTTTAGTAATTGCACAATCCTAGTAGCAGAGAGAAGAGGTGAACAACCATCTGTATACTTAGGCCTGGGTTCTTCGCAGGCCAACAATAACTTCCCCATTACAGTAGTAATTGGGGAAGTCATCTGGTCTTATATATATGCACTTGCCTGTTTTTGTTTTTCTCTTTACAAATACATCAGTACATGGAGGATCAGGGTTGGATTTAAAATTTGTGCACCAAAGGCAACACCCTCCCACCCCACAGAAATTATTACAGGGTATAAAGAAGCAGGCTCCCCCTCTCAGATTTCCCCTTTCCTAACTCCTTTGTCTCTTCTCATGTCCCCCTCACCTCATTCAGCAAGTGATGAATCAAGTCTCTCACACATGCAGCAGCAGCCTGAAGAGACAGGACAGTTAGATTATGCAGAAGACAGAGAGAGCTCCAGGGGGAGCACTGCCTTAAGATGGAAAAAAAAAGCGAATAAGAATTGGTTAGGGCAGGGCTTCCCAAAACTCTCCTAGGGACCCCCCAGCCAGTCGGGTTTTCAGGATATCTACTATGAATATGCATGAGATACATTTTCATACCATGGGGACTCGGTATATGCAAATGTATCTCATGCATATTCACTGTGGATATCCTGAAAACCCGACTGGCTGTGGGGTCCCCAGGACAGGTTTGGGAAGCCCTGGGTTAGGGGATTGTAAAGCCAGAAGGAACAGGAAGCACAGGGCTGCTGGGAAATGCAGTCTGGAGATTCTTGGCAAAGAACCAAGTAGGACCAGTAGACACAGAAGGGCATGATAATAATTGGGAGACACAGCTGAGACAGAGCTACTGCATGTCTCTTAAGAGAAAGAGCACTGCCTTTCAAGACACATAGGTGGGGAGCCAGGGCTCAGCCAGACTCCCATGCAAAACTATCCATAGCCTTTGGATAGGAAGTTTCAATATACTAGGTTCTATATGATGATTAGGAATTGGGCCAGCAAGCCGGTGACTACCAATGTATCTTTTTATTATTATTATTATTATTATTATTATTATGTATCAGATTATATATATATATATATATATATATATATATATATATATATATATATATATATATATATATATATATATATATAAACAAAGCATAACACTTTGCCTTGGAAATAAATGGTGCAGCTACCAATGTATCTTACTGGGGTGGTCCTGATGTTTCAGGACAGGAACTGAAAGCTATAAGGGTGAAGTGAACAGTGAAGTATGGAATAAAAAATGTATTTTTACTGTAAATGTCTGGTTCTGAGCTGTGTATTACAGAGAACTGACAGTAGGTCATGAGGGACACAGGTGGTGACTTGTGACAGCAGCAGAAACTCCTGGAAGAAAACAGTACAAGCATGCGAGTTGATGCTCACATGCCCCACTCCCTCCTCACGCATATTCTTCCTGTTTCAAAGGGAATCTTGTGAGAGATGGGGGCTATCATAGGATCTGGGAGCACTAGCTCGCTGGCCCCCGACGCTGAGTTTTCTTGGAGGAGCTCCACTCAAGTGTCAGCGCTGCAGAGAGAGGCCCAGATTGTAGCATTGCTCTTGAGTCTATTAAAATTTGGTGCCAGAGGCAATTCCCTATACTGTCCACACCTAAATCTGGGTCTGCGGAGGTCTGCCACTTCATCTAAGTCAGCTGAGTCACAAGATTTCCCTACTGAGGAGTCTTCAGCTACAGAGGAACTTGCCAGCGTCTACAGAGGAGGAGGAGGAAGATGTGGTACTAAACCTGCAAAAGAAAGTGGAGCAGAAAGCCCTGGATGTCCAGCAGCTTTTTTCAGATGGAAAAGAAAGACAACAAACTTAATCCCCATGTCTTACGTATTTATTCATTTAGTAAATTTCAAAGTAATTAAATTACAGGGTAATTATCTTTTCATTCTTAAGAGGTGATAATCTCTCAAGTAAATAACTGCAACAACAAGTATTTCAATTATATTTGGGATTTATTACAGGCTTTACTCCATAAATAATGTTATTTAGATCAGTCTATTTTGGTGATTATGAAACTAATTATGGTCTGATTTATTGCAATTTTTTCTTGTAGACACAGAATAGAAAAAAAAAAAAGCCTTAGTAAATCTAGCCCTTACTTCAACAATTATTCATTTTTTATTAAGATGCCACTGAAAATTAACTTCATAAATGAATTGATTACATCAAATCTGTAAGAACTATAATCTCAGGATATTCTTAAAAATAACAAAGGCAATGAAATTTAATGGGAAATGGACTAGAATAACCAAGACTGTCACTGACAACTGTGTCCTTGAAGGTTTAACATTTCTATTACTCTGGTTTTGATATTGCAATATGCAACCCTTTTCTTTGAAGTGCTATCTTTCTTCAAGGGCTTGCAAAGTAATGTATAGTTCTGGGGCTGTCTACACTGATTTTCTTCATTCCCCTCTTTTAGTCCCAAGGTGCGGATCCTTTCTGGGGGGGGAGGGGGGAGCTGATGTTTATGGCCCAGGCGGTAAGATGCTTTTCTAAGAAGCTTGAGGCCGATGCAATTAAAATGCGCTGAGCACTCAGCGCCCGCTTTCCTAACGCACCCCCAGGCACCCCTCCTGGGAGCGCCTTTCAATATTTAAATTAGGGGTCACATTGTCAAGGAGGCTGCGAGTGGTCAGCTGTCCACCGGTTTAGAAAACGGCACACGGCCAGGGGTTCAGGAAATGGATGCTTGTTCACTGAGCGTCCGTTTCCTTAACTCGACTGCTGGCACTTTTTTTTTCTTTTTTGTAATTTATGCTTTATTGATTTTCACAAACTTCATACATCACGTGTGAGAAGAATGGTTACAATAATGAACAACAAGCCATAAATGACTACATAACATGTTACAAAATGCAATAAACGCAGTCAAAACTCAAACCAATCTTCAAGACCGTAATCCCCCAATTCAAACCCCTCCCCTTTCCCCCCCTCCCTACCCATCCCAAGGAGCATTTGTAATACGCGCCGTACTAGAAAGTGCATTTAAATGCTTAGAAATCGAGGCCATGTCCCGACACAGTCCCATGAAGGGGAACCGAGAGATGAGAAGATCCTCATAAATATACTGTAGGACATGTCCCGAAGAGTACTTCCATGGTTTAATGAACTAAAACCTTGACCCGAGTCATGTACCCCTCACCAATATAGTTCACAGACACAGTGCAAGTATATACAAACAATAATAGCTCCCATGAAGAGAGACGTCAAGGGTTGTTATAGGTGATACTTGTTTAGGACAAAAAGCATATTCATAGAATGAACCCTGCAAGATAGCCAGATCTGCAATATGATAAGGGAGCAATATTAGCTTCATAACTGGGACCTTTCAGGAGGAGAGTATTCCACTTGGCGTGGAATGGAAATACAAATTGAGATTATTCCAAGTCAGATTATGCGACTTTAACCGCTTATGTTGATAGCAGATAAGAAGTCCAACCTTTTATGTAACTGTAGCCTGTTTAACACTTCACCCAGAGTCGGGAGCACTGCAGACTTCCAATGTTGTGCAATCGTCATACGAGCCGCCATTAGAGTGTATAGACATAGCCTTTGTTGGTTGTCATCCACATCTTCTATGGGCACGTTTAATAAAGCCGATAGAGATGAGATGGAGAGCTTTTTTTAAGGGTTTGCTCCAACCACCCCCATGATAGATTTCCAAAAGAGCTGAATACCGGTACAGTCCCACCATATATGGTAGTACGACCCTACCTGACCGCAGTTCCTCCAGCATTTTGGGGAAATGGATGGATAAATTTTATGCAACCATTCAGGGCTGAAGTGCCATCTGTACAGCATCTTATAGTTGTGTTCCTGAAATCTAGCAGAAATCAAACATTTGCTAGCTCTTTGAAATATAATAGTTCGCATTTGGATGGGAATCTCTGCCCCCAGGTCCATTTCCCACTGAGTAAAATGTGAGGAAGTGGTATCTTCATCAAAGATAAGAATAGAGTAAAGTTTGGACACCACTTTAGTTATGGAGTCTGCCCTAATACAAAAGTGCTCAAACAGTGTTCGGGTAGTTTTAAGACGGTTTGACTTACACAGAGTATGTATAAAGTGGCGAAGTTGTCCATAAGACAGGTAAGCATTTCTGGGTAAAAGTGTAAACTGGCCTCAATTTGGCTCAAAGGCTGAACATCCCCTCCTTGAAGTAAGTGCCCTACTGTTTTGATGCCTACCAATTGCCAGGCCTGAAAAGCGGAAGATTGATACCCAATTGCAAAATCTGTGGTATGAAATAAAGCCGACTGATAAAAGTAAGACTGGGGCCCCACTATTTTAGACTTCCATTTATACCAAGTTTTAAAGGTGGCCTCCAACGACCAGGGGATGCAATTAACCTGTGTCCAGGTGGACTTGGGTTGCCAAGGCATTGCCTCTATGGCATTGCACCACACATGAATTGAGCTGCCTTAACCCACTGTTTGGGGTTCCCAACACAATGCATGTCGATAATGGCTTTCAATTGTGCAGCCCCATAATAAGCGTTAAAGTCCGGGACCCCCAATCCCCCCCTGCTTCTTATGCTGGTGAAGAATGCGCCTCGCCACCCTAGGTGGTCGCTTGCGCCAGATAAAGTCAAATATTTTCTTTTGAGTTTTGCGCAGATACACAGAACTTAGAAAAACAGGTAAAGTGGCAAACAGGTAAAGAAACCGAGGAAGGACATTCATTTTAATGATAGCGATGCGCCCTAACCATGAAAAGGAACCTTTATACCATTTATCCAAGTCTTTGTCAATCTTTTTCGTCAATGGGCCATAATTCAAATTAAATAGATCTTGGAGGTTGGCATTTAAATGAACGCCTAGGTATTTCAAAGCCTTTTTCGCCCAGCAAAACGGGAAACGGGTGGAAATGAGTTGTTCCTCAGCTGACGATATATTGATGTTCAATAACTCAGATTTCTCTAAGTTGACCTTGAAGCCTGATACATTACTAAATTGCTCGATCTCCAGAGCGGCTCCTGCTAGAGATTGCGTAGGATTTGTTAAAGTAAGCATAATATCGTCAGCAAAAAGTGACAATTTATAGCTGCTATCCTGAATGGGCACTCCCTGTATGGAGGCGGCCTTCCTTATCCTAGAAGTAAAGGGCTCCAGGAAAATGGCGAATAAGAGAGGCGAGAGAGGGCACCCTTGACGCGTGCCCCTTCCTATGACAAAACTCTCTCCATACCCTCCGTTCACCTTAACCTTAGCCTTAGGGGCATTGTATAGTTGACGTAACCACTGCGTGAAGTGAGGCCCAAAATTCATCTTATTTAGGGTATGGAAAAGGAATGGCCAGTGTACCATATCGAATGCCTTCTCGGCATCGATAGATAATAGCACAGTTGGTATATTTTCTCTTTTCAACCACCATATTAAATCTAATATTTTCCTCACATTGTCTGATGCCATGCGCTGAGGCACAAACCCCACCTGATCGGAGTGCACCAGTAGCGGCAGGAATTTATTTAATCTCAAGGCCAGAATTCGGGCAAGGATCTTTAGGTCCTGATTAATTAATGAGATGGGACGGTATGAACTGCAAAGAGCGGGATCCCTTCCCGGCTTGGGCAACACAGTGATACCGGCTGTATTAGCCTGAGCGAATAGACACTCCCCCTCTCTGATAGCATTGAACAATTCTGTTAATAATGGAGCAACACACGTTGATAATTTCTTATAATATTCCCCTGATAAGCCATCCAATCCTGGAGATTTATTATTTTTGAGGGATTGAATCACTATCGTCACCTCCTCCTCCCTAACAGGTTCATCTAAGATCGCCTGTTGTTCAGCTGATAGTTGGGGGATGTCCATAGTATGCAAATAATTCTCTATATCACGATCCCCAATTTGAGTGTTAGCACTATAGAGAGTAGAGTAGAAATCTGTGAAACATTCCCGTATTTCTGTAGGATCCATTGTCAATTGATCCTGGCTATTTTTTATCTTAGAGATGATGCTATGGGCGACCTGTTCCCTTAGTTGCTTAGCTAGAAGTTTGCCAGCTTTATCGCTGCCTTCAAAAAATGTGTGTTACGCGTTCCATATGAAAAGCTAACTGAGCATCATCTAAAACCTGTAATTTATAGTGAGCCTCTTTGACCTGAATATAAACTTTATCATTCTGAGAATGATAGTGAAGGTTGGTTAGATGACTAATAGTGTTAAACAAAGCCATCCTTTGCTCCTCCCTCTTTTTTTTAACAGCCGTAGCCCGGGCTATACAGTGCCCTCTAACTATAGCTTTAGAGCATTCCCATAAGCAACCGATAGGTATATCCGGTGTGCGGTTAATATTGTAATACTCCGTTAGATGATGCATGAGATCTTGTACAAAAGAGGCGTCCTGTAATAATGATGCATTGAGCCTCCAAAAGGTCTGGCCCGCCTGAGCGGTTTTAGATGTTATTTCTATCCAGATCATTCCATGGTCTGACCACGTGATAGGCTCTATGTCGGTCCGCGTAGTAGTGAGAAGTAAGCGAACATCTATTAAGAAAAAATCAATGCGGGAGTATGTGTTGTGTGGTTTAGAATAAAATGTATAGGCTCTAGACACTGGTGGAAATGGCGCCAACATCGGCTAAGTGACATTGTTTCATGGTAGAGTGCAGCAATCTTCTAACTGCCTGTCCCTGCGGTGTTTTGTACCTGTGGGTTTACATAGGAATTATCCTGAGAAGTGTTGAGAGATATATTAAAGTCACCTCCCCAAATGAGAAAACCCTCTCCATGTTTTTCTATGAGTTGACTTATTCTTACATAAAATGCAGGCTGATCATTAGTGGGGGCATACACTGACAACAATGAGTAAATGACTCCTCCCGTTCTGAGTTTGATAAAAACAAATCTTCCCTTATCGTCAATAACTTTTTCATGAGATCAAAAATAACTGAGGAGGATATCAGTATACCTGTCCCTGCGTAGCGACAGAGCTTCTCCCGCCGCTGCTAAAAATATGTGTGGATACCCCCTAAATCCTAGCAAGCGCTCGTGGCGTTTACGTACATGTGTTCTCCTGTAGAAAAAGCAATGGACACATGTAAACGAGACAAGTCTTTCTGTATAGGTACCAGTTTTCTGTAAGTATTTAAACCCTTAACGTTGAGAGATGCTATTATTAACGACATTGCACTGGGATTATGCAAAAAAAAAAGCAAAAAATGCACATGGCTCCGGTCATAAACGCCCACAGCACACACAAGCATACAACCATGAAAAGCTCCCCGTGGCTCTTCAGATTTGGTCGGCCATACGAATATAAATGCACCTCGAGTATGAAAGATAAGCATGAGATGAGTATTCTCCCCCCTATTCAATAAGTGACCCATCCCTCTCCGATCGTGGGTCCCAACTCAGTGGGGACCGTACCAAGGAGAACAAGAGTACCCCCCTCCCCGCCCTCCCTTCCCCCTCCTCCCCCCAAACCAATATAGCATAGTAATAAACGCTAAATAGGAACACTCGATCCCTTAAAGAGTGGGAAATAAAAAACAGAGCGGAACAACAGTCCCGAATAAGTTTAACGCAGAATACAAATGTCATCTCAAGTATATGAGCAATACAGACCAACTGTTCAATAAGTCCATTGCCTCGTTGCCGCTAGCGAGGCCTGACTCAAGATTCTCCGTCAGCCTTGATCAGACAGGTTCCCCGATGCAGATCCCAGGCTATTAGCAGGGCGCTTCTTGCTGCGGTCTACCTTCTGCCACTTAGATGTAACCTGCGCCCTTCGATTAAGATTTGTGGCCGGGACAGTCAGGAGTTTAAGCGGTAGCCCCGCGTCTTGGAAAACGTGTGCAGCGTCAGCCAGATTCTTCACCCTGTGGTTCTTGCCGCCATGTTGAAACGACAGGGCGAAAGGAAAATTCCAGCAATATCTGATTCCTGCTTGAGTTAAAGATTCAGTTGCCGGGCGTAGATCGTAGCGCTTTTGAAGGGTACTTGCGGCCAGGTCTTGGTAAACTGCCACCTCAATATCCTTCCAGGGCCAAAGCCTCTTCTTACGAGCAATAGCTAGGATCTTTTCTTTTTGCGTGAAGCTATTAAAATTAAGCACTATATCCCGGGCTTTATTGTCCTTGTGGGCTCCCAAGGTACAATGTGCTCGTTCTATCGAAAGATTATTAGGTATTTGAGCTGCTGGGTCTTCATTCTCCGTTTCCTCTTGTGTTAATAAATAGGCGCAGAATCCTCGTGCTGTGCCATTGCTGTCCGCAAACTCAGGGTTTCGGGAATCCCCCGCAGGCGAATATTATAACGCCGGGATCTGTTTTCCAGATCTTCGATTTTTTCTGCGAGCAAGGCCATTTCTACTCGCGCTTCGGAACTGTGGGTTGAAAGCTCTTTTACAGCATGTTCCTGTTCCTCGAGACGGATATCGATCTCGTCGACTCTATGGCCTAGTGCTAGGAAGTCCTCTCTTAGTTCCGAGAAGGACGCCAGAAGTTCGACTTTATTGGCTTTGTTTTCAAAGCGGAGCTCATAAACCATTCTCCTCATGGTGGTTTTAGTAGGTAAATCAGCTATGGTCGGCACTGGCTCCGTACTCGCCTGCGGGGAAAGTATTGGTGCCTCCACGTCCGTTTCAGTCTCCTCTCCCGCCATGCTGTCTGAAAGATCCAGGCCCACTTTTTTCAGCTCAGAGGCCGATCTCGTAAAAGAGAACTTTTGTAAGTCGCTTCTCTTCCTAGTAGTCATCTGTCCGGGTAACAGTAAAATCAGCTGATGTTTATCCGCTATTTGAGGGCCAAAATGCTTGCAAATCGAGTGTTTTAGTCCGGGGGAAGTGGGAGCCGAGGAATCAGGCGGCCATCTCGTCTCTTGGCAAACAGCGCCCCCCTGCTGGCACTTTTTTAAAACTTTTTTTCTTTTAATTTGTTTTAAGATTTTGTTCCTCTTACTTAATATCGCAACGTTACTAAGTAGGAGGATGTACAGAAAATCAGTATTTTCTGTTCAACTTTTGAGAGTGCTCAGCAGGTGTTAATTTTTGAGCGTAGAAAGGGGATAAGGGGATTAGGTAGCGCCTCTACAACCCGCATCCATCTGCGAGCTAAGCAGTGCGCTTGGCTGAGTGCACTGTATTGCATCAGACCCCTTGTTTGTAATTCCCTCTGTAGTCTATGATGCTGTAGTGCTGCAGGGACAAATGCACTGGACACAGACCGGATGTTCAAATAATAGTTTACTGATTCTTCCAAAAGTTAAATCAGTGTCCAATTCTGAATAAATGAAATTACAGCTCCCTTCCGTGTAAGTGTCTCTGGCTCAGGTTCCTCATGACAATATTACCACTCCTGCTCTGAGTGTATAAGAGTCCAGTAATTGGGGAAAATCCTGCTCTGCTCAGTGGTCCCCATAGAACACAGAAAAATCGTACCTGAATCATTTTACCCAGCCTGTGCCTGTGTCCTTGGTGATTTAAGGTCTTCAGCTTTTTTCACCTTCTTCCCTATGGTTAATGGGCCTTTCAGAAGGAGGGCCAGATGGTGCTTGCTGAACTCTGCTTTCCCAACCCAGCTCCTGGCGAGGAGGGATGAACAAAAAAAAAACCAAAAACCTCCTGCCAACCAAAATGCTATAAAACTTTTACAGCCAAAAATCTTCTCTGAAGGGGAATCAGTGCCCTGCAGATCTGTCTTTCTCTTAGACAGGGTTCTGTAAGGCCTTCAATGTACTGGCATCCAGATCAGAGGAATTGCCTTCATCAAAATTAACAGGCTTCCACACCAGTGATGTTCGCTCAAATTTTCAAAAATCTTAAAGAAAGTCTCTTGCTCTAGCTAGAGGCAGATCCCGACTGGCAAGAAAGGCTCAGAAAGGAAATAAACTCCACAAAATATGTACTCAGTGAGGGGGAAGGCCTCACTCTGGAAAAAAAAAAACCTACTAGAGCTCCTCACTCTTCAAAAGCTGAACTCAAATGCCACGCCTCTTTCTGTCTTAGGCCTGGATTTTCTTACGGCGCAGAGCTCATTGAATTCCGCAGTAATGGGAGGCGGGGGGGCGAAGTGGGGGGTGGGGGGCTTGCGAAAGCCAGTAGCGATCCCACCACCGCGGTGTTATCGCTGCCGGCTTTCGCACCCAATAGTGCCACTGTGAAAGGTGGCGCTATTGGGCGTGCTACTGGCAGCGATAACGGGGTCTTACCTTATCCCCGCCAGCAAAGTTTCCGCTGTGTCCGCCCCGCCGCTGCCCCGACTCCTCCTCTTCCGGTCCCAACGCCGCCCCGATTCTGCCCCTATCTAGCTATCGCATGCGATAGGGATTATTGGCAAAGTCCACCCACTGAGGCAGCTTCTAGTGGAAGAGTTGAAGAGTGGTATTCCTGCACGCTGGTTTGTGGGCTACTAGGGACATCTAGTGGCTAACCCAGAGAGGTGTCACAAATATGGAAGACAATTATATAACAATCAATTTGTGGTACCATTCATAGAACATTAAAGGAAAAAAAATGGTAGTCCCCCAGGAGTCAGCACTTTCTGTGCTATTATTTAACATCTCTTTAGTGCCAATCTGCAAGTTGCTAGCTGGCCTCTGAAAGGACTTCCATCTGTATGCTGATGATATTCCTGTTGGTCAATCATGGCCTGAGACAACTGACATCATCTCTCTTTAACTTCAATAAGACGCTGGCTAAGAGGCTATCCCACAATAAATTGGCTTTAAATTTCACTAAGACTGAGATAGTAGTGATCCAGAACAGGGAAACAATCACGATACCACCAAAAATTAAGATAGGAGATGTTGAGATTAAACTTCTTACCTACTCCAGAAGCCTTGGAGTTACACTTGATATAAAATTATCCATGGGCCCACAGAGTAAATCTGTGCTCCATGTCAGCTTTTATAAGTTTCACCTATTACATCATATTTATTTATTTATTTATTTATTTTTAATTTTTATATACCGGAATTCCTGTATACAATACAAATCAATCCGGTTTACATGAAACAAACAGAATTGCCCAGGTCTGGGAGTTAGGACCGAGGTTTTTTTACAGAGAACATTAAACAATAACAATAACAATAAATATCAATAAATAACAATGAACCATTAACAATTTGCAGGTTAAACTTGAATTAATAATAAATTGAATTAAAATGAAGATGATTAGCAGGATATACGTTGCATATTATTAACTGTAAAACAAAATTAAACCTCTGCTATACCCTGATGATTTCCGGGCAGTTGTCCAGGCTCTGATTTACCCTATCATCGATTACTGCAATGCCACTTATCATGGCATGCCATTCACTACTATCAGGGCTCTTCATCCACTACAGAATCCGCTCACGGATAATCTCTGATTGTAACATGCGATATCATATTAAACAGTTCTATTTGACCTCAACTGGTTAACTGTATAGTGTAGGATCTAATACAAAACTGTCGTTCTGACTGGTAAACTTCTAGCCCGGGATGCCTTGCTGTGGTCTAATGCCTTGCATTGATTTATAATCCTGTTAGGGTGCTGCAGTCCTCAAACACGGATTACTAGATGTCCCCACAGTGCAGCAAGCCAGACTTGCAGATACAAGGGAGCAAGCTTTCTCAGTCGCTGCTCTGCTTCTTTGGAGCATCTTGCCTCGGGAACTGCCACTGACAGACTGCCACAAGACAATCAAAAAGATGGCAAAAACTTTATTCTTTAAGCAGGCATGTTTACAGACCAAAGACCTTTGTACTTTGAATATGCAATCGACCTGCAGGCTATGAGAGATTCTCTGTACCTTGTTTCCTTTTTTTCTTTTAAATATGTTTTATTTTGTGCGTGTTTGCTTGTACGCCACTTAGGGCACTGGCTTTGGCAGCATATAAATAATGAAAGGAGAAACACAACTTACATTTTACAACATTATGGCAGCATCAGTACTTTTGTATGAACCTGAAACACGGATCATGCATATTCAAGATATTAACAACATTCTGGCAACCGAAATAAAGAGGTCAATATTCTGTAAACTGGCCACCAGCAGTTCTCCAGGTAAAGTTTCCTGGATAACTTTAGTCAAATATTCAAGGGAACAAGTCTCCCACTGAATAAACATATCTGGATAAATATGCCACTGGCCAGCCAACTGAATTTTGGTTTACCACAAATTACACATGTTACAGAGTAGCTGTGGAATGAACCCCTCTCCCGATTCACAGAATATCAATTTAAGAAGCCTCTCCCTCCCAATCCCCACAACGTATATTTAAGAAGCCGGACAGCCAACCCACCACCTCCTGATCCCCACGATATAAATTAAGGAGCCGCAGAGCCAGTTTACCCTCCGTCCAATCCCTGCAATGTAAATTTAAGAAGCCATGGAGCCAGCCCACTCCTCCTGATCCCCAGAAATCAAACCACGTGGCCTGCTGAGCCATCCTGCTCCCAAATCCACCTCCATCCCCAATCCATAACCCCAAAACATGTAAGCATCTGAAAAAACTTTTTCCTCCTCTTACTTGCCTAAAAGTAAATGAGTGTACAGCTGAGAGCTGTACTGGCATTTAATATTCATTTATTCACTTCACCGGCTGCTCATTGATCCACTCACTGGCAGCTGTGGGCTGGCTCTGTGGCTTCTTAAACTTAATATTGAAGGTATCACAGGGGTGGGGGGGATTCCTTCACGGCTAAGCTGCCATTTGTGTAATGTGTCGGGATAGGAGTGGGGTTTGGCAATTATTTGGCTACTTTTCAAGACTATTTTTTTGCCATCTAGAATAAACTGGATATAACTTTACCTGACCAATGCTGATAGTCAGCATTAGCTTGGTAAAATAACTAGGGATGTGAATCGTGTGCCCGATCATCTTAACGATCGGATTCGGCTGGAGGGAGAAAAAAATCTGATCGGTGGAGATGTGAATCGGAATTGGTTCCGATTCACATCGTTAATTTTTTTTTAGTGAGGCCCGATCCTTTAAAATTGACCCCTTACCTTCCCCCACCCTCCTGAACCCCCCAAAAACTTTTTACGAGTACCTGGTGGTCCAGTGGGGGCGCGGGGACCGATCTCTGGCTCTCGGGCCATCGGCACCATTTTGGCTGCCACTCAAAAATGGCGCCGATGGCCCGATAAAAAAAAACCCCTCCCGACCCTTTAAAAATGATCCCTTAGCTTCCCCCACCCTCCCGATCCCCCCAAAACATTTTAAAATTACCTGGTGGTCCATTGGTGGTACCAGGAGTGATCTCCTGTTCTTGGGCCGTCGGCTGCCACTCATAAAGATGGCGCCGATGGCCCTTTGCCCTTACCATGTGACAGGGTATCCATGCCATTGGCAGGCCCCTGTCACATGGTAGGAGCACTGGCTGGCTGGCGCCATCTTTAAAGATGGCCACCGCCATCTTGTGCTCCTACCATGTGACAGGGGCTGACCAATGGCACCGGTAGCCCCTGTGACATAGTATGGGCAAAGGCTATCAGCGCCATTTTGAATACTGGCAGCCGACGGTCCGAGTGCAGGAGGTCGCTTCCAGACCCCCGCTGGACTTTTGGCAAGTCTTGTGGGGGTCAGGAGGGTCCCCCAAGACTTGCCAAAAGCCCCTGGTGGTCCAGCAGGGATCCAGGAGCGATCTCCTGCACTCGGGCCATCGGCTGCCAGTAATCAAAATGGCGCCGATAGCCTTTGCCCTTACTATGTCATAGGGGCTACCGGTGCCATTGGTCAGCCCCTGTCACATGGTAGAAGCACAAGACAGCGCGGGCCATCCAGTGCTCCTACCATGTGACAGGGTCCGGCCAATGGCACGGATACCCTGTCACATAGTAAGGGCAAAGGGCCATCGGCGCCATTTTGATTAGTGGCAGCCGACGGCCTGGGAGCGGGAGATCGCTCCAGGGACCCCCACTGGACCACCAGGTACCTGTAAAAAGTTTTTTGGCGGGTCGGGAGGGTTGGAGAAACTAAGGTATTAGTTTTAAAGGGTCGGGGTGGGTTTTTTGTTTATCAGCTCAGGTGCAGTCGATAAACAAAACCGCGATCGGGCCCGATGAAAAAAAACACATGTGAATAGGAACTGGAATCCGAACCGATTCCGGTTCTGATTCACATCTCTAGTAGATATCTCAGACAGATGTACTGTAGGGAATGGTTTATCCCACCAAGCTGTTACCAACAGGATGGGGAGCTAAGGTCATCTAGTGGGTGAACAAGGGGTCCCCACACCTATATCTTTTATTGTCTATTATATATTTTTTGGAATTGGTGACCAGAACCGCATGCAGTCTTCAAGTTGCAATCACACAATGGATCGATAGCCAGACATTATGATATTCTCTGTTTTATTCTTTATTCCAAATAACTG
The DNA here is from genome assembly GCF_901001135.1 of Rhinatrema bivittatum. Taxonomy (NCBI): domain Eukaryota; kingdom Metazoa; phylum Chordata; class Amphibia; order Gymnophiona; family Rhinatrematidae; genus Rhinatrema; species Rhinatrema bivittatum. The sequence goes on along the minus strand of NC_042615.1, from coordinate 130,490,750 downwards.
GCTTTCATGACTGCCAGCTGACACAGAGTTGAAGATTTCAAAGTATCGTCCACAAGAACTGAGGATTTTTTCCTAATATGAAGCCCAGCATTGTGTATCTATAGCTGAGATTATTTTTCTCTATGAGCCTTACTTTGTACTTGTCTGTCATTTAATTTCCCAATTTCCTAGTCTTGTTCTGCAATTCCTCCCAATTCACTGCTGTTTTAAAAACATGAATTTTGTGTCCCCTGTAAATGTTATCATCCCACTTCTTGTTCCTTTTTCCAGATTATTTATGAAAATGTTAAACAGAACAGATCACAGTACATGTCTCTTGGGGTCTCCACTATTTTCCTTTCCCCATTTGGAAAACTGACCATTTAGTCCTCTTCTCTGTTTCTTGTCTTTTAACCAGTGTTTAATTTTTGGAGGAATGGCCTAGAATGCAGTTCCGGTACTTCTTTTCAGGCTTAAGAGGCAGAGCAGCAAGGGTCTCCTCCTCCTGCCTCTCCCCTCCAGGCAACATGCAAGGAAGAGAAGAAAGTGGTTAGCCTGGAGCAAACAGAGAAGAGAACAGCCACTCTGAATCCTAATCCTTCCCCTTCCAGTCTGTCCCACCCCAATCCGACCTTTCCTCCTGTATTGCAGGGAACAAAAGGGGAAGGGGTGATGATGAAGCAGACACTGCAGAGCAAAGAACAACTACAAAAAGGGACCCAAAAAAGTGAAGCAAAGCCAACAGTGTAAATCAATTAAGGCTCCCCTGCAGGAACGGAACAAAGCCAGTAGTTGCATAGATCTTTTATGGCCCCCTCACCCTAGTCCTTAGGGGACGTAGAGCAGAAAAGAGAAAGTTAGAGCAGCTTACCCTAAGATGAGGGCATCCACGTGACTACGTTTTGTGCAGTTTCCCAGCACAATTGAAGCGGCAGAGAGGGAGAACAGACAAGGTCAAGGGACACAGTGTGAATGTTGTCAACCCCACTTTTTCTGCCATTACTGGGTATGTTGATTTATTGCTTATCGTGCTCTCATCCCTGGCCCTGCTGCCTTTGCTGCTGATGACCACATTGGTGAAAGTGAAAGGGCCAAGAGAGTAAATGAGGAGATGTGAGGGACTTGGGGGTGGGGGGGATGAATGAAGGGATGGGAGGGAAGCAGGGAGAGTGAGTGAAATGATGTAGTGGGGCAAGAAAGTGAATAAAGAATCAGAGGGCAGGAAGGGCAAATGAGTGATGCAACATGGGAGGACAAGTAATAAGTGATGGGATCAGAGGGTTTATGGGTTGTGTAGGGGAAAGGGAAAGACAAAGGAGATCAAAGGTGCTGTAGGGTATGAATGAGAGGATTAGAAGAACTATGAAATGTGAGTGAGATAAACAAAGTTGGGGGACAGTCTTAGTGAAGGATAGGAGAAGGTAGAGAAAAAAATGAATGAGGGGAGAGGATAGATGTGATGAGGAAGGGAGTGAGAAGAGAGTGAATGAGGAGAGCACATGTCAGTGCTCCATTCCTTCCAACCATAAGAAGGCAAAAAGAAGGCCAAGTTTTTGAATTTTAGGCCCCACACTCCTATTCAAGGAGCCTGAGGGCAGCAGGCAGTGCACAATCATCTACTTCCATTCCCTAAGGCATAAGTGAGTCAGCTGATTCTGGCTTGAAGAGGAGGTTTGCAACTTCCCTAAGGAGGGAGAGGAGGAGAGTTGCTGGAGAGGGTAATCTTCCAGGGGGAAGAGGGATTCAAAAATCACCAGGGATAGGGGGGGTGAGACTTAGGGTCTATCTTTCCTGGTGACACCGTTAGAGCAGCAATATTACTGTAAAAGGAAAGTTTCTGTCAATTCAGAATGTTGAGAGATAGAGGCAATAGTGCCTCATCTCAACTCTGCTTCAGAAGCAGAAAAAATGTCTAAACACATACAATTGAAGGTTCACTAGAGAACATATGCATTTGAATTAGTTTGTGTTAGTGAGAGGTATTACTTTGTTTATAAAATTGTTCACAAAGGTAAGGTGGAGGGCATTTAAAAGTAATTATTGGAGTTGGTCCATGGGAAGTATTTTTCCAGTTTCTTTCCTAGAGTGTGGATGTCAAAGAAAGCCTGTTGTAAAAGTAATAAAGTGGGATAAATTTATTAGGCATTCATAAATATTTTAATGCATGAGCGTGTATAAACACTCATCAGAGTGTCATTGCCTAGCTTGAAAATATAGAATAATATACTAAGAGTGTATGAGGATTTAAATATCTGGTGCAAGACACTTTTCCTTTGAGGTGTGTACTAGGAAATCTCTTTTCATAGAGTTAACATCTACAACAGCTTGCCTTGTAAATAAAGGGTTAACAGCTGAAGCCACACCATTTTTCATTAAGAAAATATTTCATCAGATGTAAATAGTTATACTGGAGAGACCACTGGAAAAGAGGATCTCAATCCTCTAGAGATGTGAATCGTGTCCTCGATCGTCTTAACGATCGATTTCGGCTGGGAGGGGGAGGGAATCGTATTGTTGCCGTTTGGGGGGATAAAATATCGTGAAAAATCGTGAAAAATCGTAAAAAAATCGAAAAAACGTAAAATTGCAAAACCGGCACATTAAAACCCCCTAAAACCCACCCACGGAAAATGGCGCCGGCAGGAGATCGACTGCAGGAGGTCGTTCAGCGAGGCGCCGGAACCCTCGCTGAACGACCTCCTGCAGTCGATCTCCTGCCGGCGCCATTTTCCGTACGGAAAATGGCGCCGTCCATACGCGTATGGCCGGCGCCATTTTCCGTACGAAAACGATTTGCGGCGGGAAATCGCTCCCTGACCCCCGCTGGACCTCCAGGAACTTTTGGCCAGCTTGGGGGGGGCCTCCTGACCCCCACAAGACTTGCCAAAAGTCCAGCGGGGGTCCGGAAGGACCTCCTGCCGTCCAATCGTGTTCGTCTATGGCCGCCGCCATTTTTCGGCGCCATTTTGGAAAATGGCGCCGGCCGAAGACAACAAGATTCAGTAGCAGGAGCCCGTTCCGGACCGCTGCCGTTCCGGACCGCCGCTGGACCCGCAGGTTATTTAAGTCATTTGGGGGGGGGTTCGGGAGGGTGGGGGATTTAATTTAAAGGGTCGGGGGTGGGTTTTAGGGGGGTTTAGTGTGCCGGCTCACGATTCTAACGATTTATAACGATAAATCGTTAGAATCTCTATTGTATTGTGTTCCATAACGGTTTAAGACGATATTAAAATTATCGGACGATAATTTTAATCGTCCTAAAATGATTCACATCCCTACAATCCTCATAACATGGACAGAAATATCTTATATGTAGTCAAGAAGAATCTGTGATAGAACACAATTGCTTTCCAGAGTAAAATCCCTTTAGAAACTTATAGACAGATGCATATTAAATAGAGAGTACTGCTGAAAACCTGGGTTCCAGAGAATCTTATGTTCTTTCACTTTTCATTCAACCATAGGGACTTGTAATTATTCTTTCATTTATATTAGTTAGAATAGAAGTTTCAACAAGGCTTTAAAACAACACATAGGGAACACTTAGATGCATGAAGAATCAATGCAAGAGTAGAGACTATCTCTCTTTTTAAGTTAGAGTAAAGGATAGCATCTAACAGAAGAACAGGACAGACATTGCCCTCAAAGGATAGAGGGGAAAAAGTTAGGGGTCTTCAGTCACTCAAGCAGTGTGCACCAGCATCAAACTACCAGCCACATCTACTAGAGGTGATGAAAAGATGAATTGATGCTCTCTAGCTATGGTCACAAGCCACATTCACTAACTGCATATGCAGTTAAACAATAGCTAAGTATACACACACAGACTGAGGCATAAATCTAGGAAAAAAAGTCTAACGAGACAGAAGTGAACATAGAAACACAGTAAAAAACCTGAAAGAAAACAACACATAAAGTCAGGGAGAGATAGAAAACAAAATATAAAGACAGAGAAAAAGGAAACTAACAGGGTCATTTATCAAATTGCATTATGGTGTTTTTGCATGCAAAAATCACCTTAATGTATGCAAAAACCATAAAGCATGGTGTGATGCAAATGTTTTAAAGGGGAGGAGTCAGAGGTGGGAATTCTGTAAAAATGGGCTGGCTTCGTGATGCCGAAAATAACTATAACATTTTCAATTGCATAAATTTGTGCCCATAATACAAATTTTGCAAATTCCATTTTGGGCATTTTTAGGCTGGGGAAGAGAGAGAGAGAGAGAAAGAAAGAAAGAGAGAGAGAGAGAGAGACTCTGGGGATGCCACCATAGTAAGCAGCTATTTATGCTACTATAGGAGGCCCACCTAGTAGCTTGAGGTGAGGTTTAGGTAGTAGTGTAGGGCTTAGGGGCCACTTTTACATGCAAAATGAGAAGTACAAACAGAAGAATGCACTCTTGTGAAGATTTGACGTCCTTCAGAATGAGGAAACACACAAAGATGAGATTTGTACAATGTTCTCTCAACCTAGCATGATGTAACATTGTACAAATGTCATCATTGTGTGAGTTTCCTCCCTCCAAAGGACATCAAATCTTCACAAGAGTGCACTGTTCTGTTTGTACGGCTCACTCTGCATGTAAAAGTGGCCCCTAACCCCTACACTACTACCTAAACCTCACCTCGAGTTACTAAGTGGGCTTCCTATAGTAACATAAATAGCTAACTATTACAAGGGCCTTGTAGATAGTCTCTCTCTCTCAGTCTCGCTCTAGGTAAAGAAATGTAGGTGTTGTGATAATATCTGTGCAAAGATAATGCACATTGCAATAAATAGGCTATTACCATAAAACAGGCACCTTTTCCTATCATATGCAATATTTAGTGCAGTTTGATAAATCTAGGCCTAAGAAGGAAGAACCAACAAACAATATACACAAGAGAGAAAGATCTGAGACAACATACTTACCTTGCATAACATCCAGCAAAGGTCAGGAATATCTGAAAAGAACCAACTTCTTCACAGAAGTTAAATAATCACATAACATCTTTGTTATAACAGAGACAAAGAAAGACAAATCATACTTACCTAATGGTTCATTCTTGCAAAATCAATTTTAAGTAAAAGTACAAAATCTAAAAGAAAAATAACTCTTAGGTTTTTTTATTTGGTTAAGATTATTTGTTTGCATTTAAATTGAACCTGTTTCATTTAACTCACTGTTACTAGCTTATAATCATTTATGCATTAAAACATTTTTTGAAATATTTGCACTCAATTATTTTGATTCCAGCTGATTCTATTTTTAAACCCTGTCTTCCCTCTTTACCCCTGGGAGACTAACCAGGTGGGTTCTAGACTCTTTTCTTATAGAAGACTTAGTTGGAAGGGGGTCTTTTATTGTCTTCTAGCTCCCACTCTTGCATGCAGTACCCAGTAACTCTGTTTATAAAACATCAGAAACCCTATTAAAATACTCAGCCATCATAAGTGGGAGACTCATTGCTCACAGGAGGGAGCAGGTGTTATGAATGTGCGGTGTTTGGATGGATCCTTGGGTACTGTGGTAGATGACCACGCCCATGGGGAGGAGCCCCATGGGCGTGGTCACCGTACTAGGCTAGACTCAGAATGAACAGTTAGTTCTTTATTAAACCGCTTTGAAGAGTGCCACCAGAGGTGGCAGTAGTGAGGCAGTCTGGTAGTTGCAGTCTCAGGGACCTCGGCAGAGGGAGCCCTTCTCACCCCATTGATATTGGGAGGTTCCGAAGCAGGTTTCCCAGAAAGGAAGTACTGTGGATGAGATAGACTGAGAGTTAGTGTACTCACTAGGGGGCGGATTTTAAGAGCCCTGCTCGCCTAAATCCGCCCAAATCCGGGCGGATTTAGGCGAGCAGGGCCCCTGCGCGCCGGTAAGCCTATTTACATAGGCCTACCGGCGCGCGCAGAGCCCCGGGACTCGCGTAAGTCCCGGGGTTTTCGGAGGGGGCGTGTCGGGGGGCGGGCCCGAACCGCGTGGCATTTTCGGGGCGTGTCGGGAGCATTTTGGGGCGGGTCCGGGGGCATGGCTACGGCCCGGGGCGGTCCGGGGGCGTGGCCGCGCCCTCTGTACCCGCCCCCAGGTCGCGTCCCGGCGCGCAAGAGGCCCGCTGGCGCACGGGGATTTACGCCTCCCTCCGGGAGGCGTAAATCCCCCGACAAAGGTAAGGGGGGGGGCTTAGACAGGCCCGGGTGGGTGGGTTAGGTAGGGGAAGGGAGGGGAAGGTGAGGGGAGGGCAAAAGGAAGTTCCCTCCGAGGCCGCTCCGGTTTCGGAGCGGCCTCGGAGGGAACGAGGGTAGGCTGCGCGGCTCGGCGCGCGCCGGCTATACAAAATCAATAGCCTTGCGCGCGCCGATCCAGGTTTTTAGCAGATACACGCGGCTCCGTGCGTATCTACTAAAATCCAGCTTACTTTTGCTTGTGCCTGATGCGCCAGCAAAAGTAGGCCAATTTGCGCTATTTGAAAATCTACCCCTAGGTGTTTGCTATAGATAGGCGATTCCACCAGGTTGTAGAAGTAAGTGCAGGCACCAAGGCAGGGAGAGCAAGCCCTCGAGGAGCGAGTACCTGTTCCCTGTAAGGCACCTGAAATAAAGCAGAGGGCCCCCGAGGAACGGGTACCCAGGTTAGCAGTTACCCCGAAGGGCAGAGAGAGAGCTTCCAACGGCAGCACGGAAGTGGAAGAGTAGCGTAGACAGGAACGGAATGAATCCACAATCAAGTCCTTGCTAACTCAATGAGCTAGCAAAATAGTAGATGTTATATACCCGTATGGCGTGACGTCAGTAAGGGGGAACGCCCCCGAGGTTCGCGCCAAGGGTTGCATAAAGACGTGGGTGGCACGCGTGCGCACACCTTAGTAGGTACCTGGGAGGAGCATGGCAGAAGGTAGTACCATAGCCGTTCTGGGGATGCCGGAGAGGTCAGCTTGTAGACACAGCAGTAGCCATCTTTCCTAGGTAAGCGGGAGGAGCCGTGAATAAGGTGAGGCAATCGGGGCAAAGACGTCTAGCACTGACAGACACAACAGCAGGTTAGAGAAAGAAAGAGCCCAATTCTCTCTGCCCTTCTTTTCCTCCTTCTCCCCAGTGATTCTCCATCCCCAGCTCCCACCAGTACTTTACCCCCATAGCCCTTAACCCACCAGTGCTCATTGAGCATGTTAAGAGGGTGAAGAGTTCATTTGTGTATGTGTGTGTATTACTGTGTAAGACAGAGTTCACTCCCAGCCCGTGTCCTGCCCTTTTGCATACACCATAACTGGCTCTCTGTTGGGAGAGAGTTCCAGATTTTAGGTCTGGCCAGTGATAGTGCACGTTCTTATACTTGACTTAGATGAGCAGTATTTATGGAAGAAAAGGAGACCTTTATTGGCAGAGCAAAGGTTTCTTTGGGGGGTATGGAGTCGAATGTTAGCATTAAGCCAGTCCGTTGTTCCCCAAATATGATTTTATGCAGAATGCATAGACTCTTAAATTCTACTTGATATTTTACTGGTAGCCAATGCAGTGAAATTAAAGTGGGGGGTTATGTGGTCATGTTTCTTAATTCCTGTTAGAATTTGAGCTGCAGTGTTCTGTAGAATTTGTAGTGGCCGAATAGTGGATGATGGTAAACCTAGTAGAAATGAATTACAATAATCAATGTTGGTGAAAATAAGTAACTGTAGGACCATTCTAAAATCGGATGGGTTTAAGAGTGATTTTAACTGTTTTAGAGTTTGAATTTTGTGATATCCTTCTTTTAATCTCAGCAAAATGTGTTTTTTAAAATTTACTTCACAGTCAATAGTGACCCCTAGGTCGCGAACATGTGATACTGGTGTTAATGCAGTTGATTGATTCTCAAGTTTTAAGGGCGGTAGCATATCAATGATTGGTCTTCTGTCCAAAAGAATGACTTCTGTTTTGTCAACATTTAATATTAGTTTTAAATGTGTTAGTAACTGTTTGATTGTGGATAAATACATTGCTGTCAATTTGTAAATGAATTCTATGGTTTTTTGCACTGGAATGATAATTTGTATGTCATCAGCGTGAACATAATATGTTAGATTTATAAATGATCTGGAAAGGGGTATGATAAGTGAGGTGATCAAGTTTGAGAATGACACAAAATTATGCAGAGTAGTTAAATCTCAAGTGGATTGTGATGAATTGCAGGAGGACCTTGTGAGGCTGGAAGATATGGCTTCCAAATGGCAGATGAAATTTAATGTGGACAAGTGCAATGTGATGCATGTAAGCAAAAAATAACCCTTGCTGTAGTTACACAATATTAGGAAAGAGATCTAGGTATCATAGAGGATAATACATTGAAATCGTCAGCTCAGTGTGCTGTGGCGATCAAAAAAGCAAACAGAATGTTAGGAATTATTAGGAAGGGAGTGGCAAATAAAACGGAAGATGTTGTAATTCCTCAGTATCGCTCTATGGTAAGACTGCACCTTGAATACTGTGTGTAATTCTGGTCACCGCATCTCAAAACGTATAGCTGCACTAGAGAAAGTGCAGAGAAGGGTGACCAAAATGAAAAAGTGCATGGAACGGCTGCCCTATAAGGAAAGGCTAAAGAAGTTAGGGCTGTTCAATTTGGAGAAGAGACAACTGAATGGGGATATGATAGAAGTCTACAAAATCATGAAAAGACTTGAACAAGTTAATGTAAATTGGTTATTTACTTTCTCAGATAATTGAAGGACCAGGGGCACTCCATGAAGTTAACAAGTAACACATTTAAAAGAAATTGAAGAAAAGAAAATTATTTTTCCCTCAGCACATAGTTAAGCTCTGGAATTCATTGCCAGGGGATGTGGTTACAGCAGTTAGTGTAAAAAAGGTTCCTAGAGGAAAATCTATAAACTGCTATTATGGTAATCAATAAGCTTAAGCAATAGTAGTTTGTGATTTATCTAATGTTTTGGTACGTGCCAGGTACTTGTGACTTGGATTGACCACTTTTGGAAACAGGATGGACCCTTGGTCTGACCTAGTATGGCATATCTTATTTTCTTATGTTCTTATGTTCACTTTCTTTTTGTCTACATATTAACATATTATATTATATTATATTATATTAATAATATTATATAATATTATATAATATTAACATATTATATTATACATATTATATTATACATATTATATTATATTATATATATTATATATACATATTATATTGACGACCACAAAATTCTATTTCCCACACAACACGGTTTTAGAAAAAACCTCAGTACAGAAACCCTACTACTCAATCTTTCTGACACATTATTAAGAGGCTTCGATAACAAACTAGATCACCTTCTGATCCTACTCGATTTATCTGCAGCCTTTGACACAGTGGACCACAAAAGGCTTATTTTTAGCCTGGAATCCATCGGACTCACTGGAAAAACCCTTAATTGGTTCTCTTCTTTCCTTAAAAACAGATTCTTCAAAGTCTCCTACAACTGCATTTCATCTGAGGCCATCCCTCTGGAAACTGGAGTTCCTCAAGGGTCGGCTTTATCACCCATTCTTTTTAATATCTACCTTCTACCTTTATGCCATCTTTTAACAAGCCTTAACATCATTTTCTACATGTATGCTGATGACATACAACTTCTCATTCCCATTACTTCGTCTTTAGAAGAAGCATTCTCAAAAGCATCCTCACACCTTGAAGCAATACGGAATCTGCTAAACAACCTAAAATTATGCTTAAATATGAGCAAAACAGAATGTATACTAATTACAAGAAAAATCTCTGGCATTTCTTCTACTCCTCCCTTCCAATTTGACAACATTCAAATTCAACTCAAGGAAAACGTTAAAGACCTTGGCTTTTGGCTAGATAATGAGCTAAATTTTAAAAAACTCATCACAACAAGAACAAGAGAAGGCTTCTACAAAATTCAAATACTCAAACACCTAAAACCGCTGCTGCACCCCAAGGATTTCAGAACCGTTCTTCAATCCCTAATCTTCTCCAGCTTGGACTACTGCAATTCCCTTTTAATAGGTCTTCCTAATTCAACCTTAAGACCTCTGCAGTTACTCCAAAATGCAGCTGCCAGAGTTTTGACTGGTAAAAGAAAGTCCGACCATATTTCCCCAATACTCTACAATTTACAATGGCTACCAGTTAAAAAAAGAATAGATTACAAAGTCCTCACTATCCTACACAAGACAATTCACAAAGCAGACTACACTGCCCTGAACAATATTATACATCTACACACCTCAGCACGTACAACAAGATCAACATATAAAATTCAGCTGGATGTCCCTCCACTTCCTCAAGCCAAATTATCCTCCACTAGAAATAGAGCCATCTCTATCATCGGCCCAAAATTATGGAACTCACTACCTCAACACCTCAATTCTCAAGAAAATTTTAAATCATTTAAAAAGATCTTAAAGAATGGCTTCTATCACAGTCTTACAATGGCTGTTCACCCAACAACAGCAGAACATAACTACTTTATCTTATCCTCTACACGTTCCTTTTACTTGCAATCCCCTCTTCTGTCATTCGCCATGCCTCGCAGAATCCTTTCTTTCATGTACGGTATTTACTGTCAACTTCAAGTTTTGCATACTCTCATATCTAATGTTATAATGTTCAATGTATTTATTTATTTGATCTTAATGATTTTATTAAGTTATTGTTCTGATTCATTCTCTGTCATTTTATTATGAATTTAAATGTAACTGGTTGTTTTTTGTAAACCGGAGTGAAGGCTATGTATGCTATACCTCGGTATATAAACAAATGCTAAATAAAAAAAAAAAAATAAGCCCTGCTATTAACCAGTTACTAATCCACAATAGGACTCTGTCTCTTATCCCATGACTCTGCAATTCCCTCAGGAGTCCTTGTCAAATGTGTTCTGAATATATTAAGTTGCTCCCTTTAACCATATTTATTATACCTTCAAAAAGCCAATTAATTGGGGTAAGGTAAGACGTTATTCTTCTCCTAAGTTATATATTAACCTGAAATTTTGATTTTATGAAAAGCTTCTACCATTTTGTCCAGTACTAATGTCAGGCTCACTGATCTATAGTTTCCCCCAATCACCCTTATAGCCTTTTAAAATGCCACCCTCCAGCCTTCAGATACTGTTACTGTTTTAAATAATAAGTTGAGGATTAATAGTAACGAATTCATAACTTCATGTTTATACTGGGATGAATGCAATCTGATCCTGGTGATTTTTTACTCTTTAGTTTGTCAATTTAATCAATCATATCTTCCTGTTTCAAAGAGATTTGCTTTAATTGCTCAGAATTATTATCATCAAAGAATGTTCCTGGTGAGTATGTCTACAACAACCTACTCAGCAAAGACAAGGGCAATGAATTCCTTTAGATATTCTGCTTTTCATTTTCTTCCATTTGCACCCATTGCATTCCTTCGTCATCTGATAGTCCAACTGGCTCCCTCTCAGGCTTTTTGTTTCAAAAGTACTTTTAAAAGTTTGCTAGTTTTTACTTCTATGGCAAACTTCTTTTCAGATTATTTCTTTGTCAATCTTACTACTATTTTACATATAACTTGCATTGCTTATGCTTTTCCTACTTTCCTCATTAAGACCTGCTTTCCATTTTCTGAAAGATGCACTTTCGACTTACTTGCTTCTTTCATCTCACCTTTAACTACGCTGGCGGTCATTCGATCTTAAAAATATAAGAAATGTCATGCTGGGTCAGACCAAAGTCCATCAAGCAGAGATCCTGTCTCTGACAGTGGCCAGTTCAGTTGCAGGTACCTGATAGATCCCATAAAGTAGATATGTTTTCTGTTACTCACACCCAGGGATTAGAATAGCTTTCCTAAGTCTAGAAGGCTAATAAAGGGGCCGATGCAAAAAAAAAGTACGGAAAGCGGGCGCTAAAAAGTCAGCGCCTGCTTTCTTAGTGTGTGCATGGCACCGCAAGGGGGGCACCATGCTATATTGTAATTAGGGGGTCGTGTTAGCAAGGAGGTGCTAGGGTCACTCGCGCGACCTTAGCGCCTCCTTGCTAACGCGACCCTGCGGTTACCAGCATTCTGCCGGTTATGAACACCAACGCTGATAAACTCAGCATCAGTTTTCATAACTGTAGTCAGCCAGATGTGAAAAATGACGCCAAGTTTATCGGTGTCAGTTTTCATGACGCAGCCGGTGGTTATGAAAACCGACACTGAGCATATCGGCGTTAGTCTTCAATGCGGCTAGTTGAGGTGGGTTTTTTTTTTACTTTTAAAAGAAGTACAGAAAAGCAGTTTTTTCTGCTTTTCTGTAATTCTTTTCAATGCGCTCAGCTATTAACGCCTGCTCTAGGCAGGCGTTAATAGCTGACGACACACATTTATTTTTTTGCATTGGAGTGAATGAGTAATAGCCTCATTCACATGCATTTGCATGTTATGAGCATTTGTTATTTGCATGTTATGAGCGCTATCCCATTCACTCCGTTACAGACATGCGTTAAATAGGTGCTAATCCCCCTATTGCATTAGGGGGTGGATTAGCGCACTGTATTGCATCGGCCCCAATGTGCTATTATACTTTTCCACTAGGAACCTGTCCAAACGTCTTTTAAACCATGCTATGCTACTTATCTTGACCATGTCCCCTAGCAACAGATTCCACAGTTTAATTGTGCACGGAGGGAAAACGTATGTTCTACTGTTTGTTTTAATTCTGCTAGATGCTAGTTTCATGGCCTGTCCCCTTGGTTTAGTATTTTTGAAAAGGTAATGACTGTCCTTTATTTACGCTTTCCACCCTACTCATGATTTTATAAATTTCTATATGTCTCCTCTCAGCTGTCTCCTTTCCAAACTGAAGAGTCCTAGCCTAGATAGACTGCAACCTCTTTTAATACATGGAATACTTTTTATCTGGGTTTCCAAGATGGTATTTTTAAACAATGTCCTTGCCTCGTGCAAAGACATTTAACCTTGGCAAACCCTTCTGTTAGTTTTTCTCTAATTAATATCCTTATTTTATTATAGTATCCTTTTTAAAGATAAATGCTTCTACAGTAGTTTTATTTAGTATTTGACCTCCAGTGATTATATCAATGTCCTCCTTCTCTACCTCAGTTTCACCACACATTTGTGGTGCAGGGATAGATACTAGTTCATTCTGTCAGTTATAATCAGTGTTTTGAAAAGTCCCAGAGGCAAGAAAATGTAACAAGTTCAAGAGTTTGACAAGCTTAGACTCCCTACTCCATGCTTTCTAGCTTGTGAACCATATGCATGGAATAGACTTCTTGAGTCATGACATCTCTAGCCTTATTCAAATCATGTTTTTTAAAAAAGTACCTTTTTGAGGCTGCTTTTAAATCTTAACCCCTGATTCTTCTGGTCTAACCCTGATTCTTAAACTCAGTGAGGTTGATAGAGAGCAAGGAAGTGAATGAGTAATCCAGGTAATGTTACCCTGGTAATTTTATGTGTATATTCAGCAGAATGCAGCCAAATATTTAATCCACTGAATATATGGATAACTTTAAGACTGCTCTCTGGCAAGATCAGACTTACTTGAATATCTTACCTGAAAATTCTAATAAATCGCTGTTATCCAGGTAAGTTAGTTCCACTCAGAAAAGCCTCCAAAAAACCTATAATTTATCCAGGTAAGTTTTATCTAGCTAAAAACTTACCCAGATAAATCTGCATAGTTGACATGGCAGTAAATTCAGTCCAGAACGTAGGGGTTTATTTTCTGTCCCTTTTTGCGTGCTATACCTAGATCAGAGCGGAGTCAGGGCAGCGTTGGCACCGGAAGAGAAGGAGTCGGGGCAGCGTCGGGGCAGATGCTGCGGAAACTTCGCTGGCGGCGATAAGGTAAGACCCTTTATCGCTGCCAGTAGCACGCCCAATAGCACCACCTTTCACGATGGCACTATTGGGTGCGAAAGCCGGCAGCGATAAAACCGCAGTGGTGCGATCGCTGCCGGCTTTCGCAGGTCCGCCCCCCGCTTCGCCCACCATTACCGCGCGATTCACAAACCAGTGTGATCTTAGAAAATCCAGGCCTTTGAACCATTTGATATGGACCTCAATATACTTAGTTATTTTATGTTAGAGAAAGAATGACTTACTAGTAGTTAGAGAAGTAGACTAAGAACAAAAGAAGCCAAGTTCAAACATCAGTTCTCTCACTGACATACTTTGGGCAAGTCATTTTATCCTGTCTTGTTTCATGTACCTATGTAGATTGTAAGCTATTTGGGATAAGAATAATTATCCCTACTCTCCATTAGTGCTATAAGTGTTATTAAAGTGCATGCACGCCCTACTGAAAATTTACCACAAAATAGCTTTCACTGAAGGATTTCATTTTCTGTATCTTTAAGAAGTGGCAAAAGAAATACACTGAAAAAAAAAAAGCATGCAATCAAACACTTGTAGAAAAAGCACTATGGTACTTTTTGCTTCAGAGTGCTAAATTTAGAAATTATTCAAAACTCCAACAATGCTTTTTCACAAGGTTTTGCATGCAATTTTTTTTCTAAGAGAAGTTATAAGTAACTGAAGACCTTGGCATAAGATGACATGAAAAGATTAGAGAAAAGGAAAGCATTCAATGGCCCAAATTTGCATTAATCCTAAACAAATATAAGATGAATTTAAACATGTTTAAAGAAAACTGTTATGTGCAGACTCCTGAGAGATGTGATATTCTATAGAAGTGCAATAATTGCAATAATTGTAAGTATTGCATCACATCTTATCATATTCCATATCAAAAAGATTTTCTTGTTTTATTTTGCCATATATATAAAATGATTTAAAAAAAATCTTCCATTACAATCAAATTCACAAAATATTTTGAAAGTCATTGCTTGCCCAGAAAAATCTTTTATAAATTGCAGTTCATTCCAAAACTTCTTCTGAAGCGATAGATACAGGATGTGTTACTTCTTTAGATGAAACATGAAAGACCTATATGAAGCAGACTCAAACCAGGGAAGGAGTTACAGTAGTTCTCAGATGAGTATACCTCAAAAGCAGGCATAAATTGGCAAAAAAATGATGTCGGCTTTGTCCTAGAATAAAAATGCTTTATTTATTGAAGAAGTAATATACTGTATATTTCCCTATAGAAAAATGTGTGAAAAGTTTTGAATTGAAATTTGCTTTAAAAAAAAAAAGTTATTTTGTGGACAAGCAATGAATTTCAAAATGAGTTTTGAGAATTTGAATTCAATGGCAGTTTTTTAAACTAGTTTTGTATATTAGACAAAAAAAATTGTTATGGTGTATGATTATTATTTATTAGGTGGTTAACATTATAATATTCCTAATGAACATACTGTAAGAGGCAATTCACATAACAGATAGACATACAACACATCATCAAAATAAGACCCAGCATTGTGCATCAGTCTGTGACAGTCATCAAACACATAAGAATATGATTGGATACAAATCTTCTTAAACAAACAACTAACAGATCAAATATTATTAAAAGGACCACTTCAGGCTATCACTCTAGACTTCCAAAAGCCAGCACAAATAGTAGCACCTTCAGATGTTTTCTAAACCTGGTAATAGAAATTTCAGCCTTCAAGTTTTCCAATAATGCATACCAAGCAGAGGGAATAATAACGGCAAACAACCAGTCCCGGGATTCTGATAATCGTACTTGTTTTATAGAAGGGACATCTAAAAGACTATGAGAGGAGGATCTTAAATGTGAAAAGGTTGATAAATTTTTAAAACCAAATTAAAACATCTAGGCACTAGACCATTAATGGCCTTAAAAGCCATTATGATGGTCCCTTCATTGTACAATCAACCAAATCAGAATAATGTGATCACAAATACAGCCACTGCCACAACCCGCTCAGCCACATTCTGCAGTGTGTTTAATGCCCTAATAGCTGTCAATGAATTACAATAATCCAAGGAGAAAATAACCAATGCATGGATTGCAGTCCTAAAATTATAAGAATTTATAAATGCTAGGAGAAAAGAACTGAAGAACCATCAAAGAGGAAACAAGGAAGAACATCCAGTACCAGTAATAGAAATATAAATAATACCACAGGCTCTGTTTTCCCTATGTTTAATGTCAAATCTGTTCTCAGTCATCTGGCTCTTAATTGAACACAGGCACTTTGTAACAAAAGCAAGAGCACTGCAAACATTAATGAGAATTGGAAAATCGAACTGGATGTCATCAGCACAAAGCATGTGGTCCACCCCTAATTTGGTAAGAAGTTCACAAACTGGAAAATTATAAATGTTAAAAAGGGTGGCCAAACCTTGGGGTATTCCAGTATTCACAGCAAATAATGATGATTTATATTGGCTCAAATTACAAAATGTGATACAGAGGGACACGAAGAGAGAGGTGGGTGTGGCGGCTTTTACATGGGAAAGTTGAATTGTATTTATATATATATATATATGAACAAAGAATGATGTAAATGATTTCTGTACAGTGTTTTGTATTATGATGTTTTAATATTGTCAACTTGCTCGAGGATGGTAAATGGAAATAATTGTAAATGGAAATATTTATCTAATGTACTAATATAAATTTACATTTAATTTTCTTTAAAAATGTTTGGTGTATGCATGTTTTATATTTTGTTTAGGATGCATAAGTTGTGATATAACAAAAGCGTGAAAGTAAACTGAATTGCAGTCTTTTCATACTTGATTATTTTTTTTTTGGCCTTACTTTGTCTATAAATTAAGTCTGGCCCTATATCCCTTCTTTCATTGGAATTCACAAGACCTGACTGCTGAACTGTGGGGAACATTTTTCCCCAGCAGTTCAACCATCAGAAAAATAAAACAACAGGAGCAGCTGCACATTTGGCGTGATCCTCAATCAGATGTAACTCCAAGGCTGCCACCAACTCTGGTTCTGTGATATGGTATACTATTGAAAAAGGGATTAGGGCTCATGTATGTTCTTTTTTATGGATATGCTTTTGATAGAAATGAAACAGGAAAGTTTCATGAATTTTTTTAGTTTCATTTACTTCTGTTTATAAAACAAAATGATAGGGTACAAAATTCCATTCTTTTTTGTAAAAAAAAGATTCCTCCTGAACCTTCTTTGTACCCCCAACCTCTTACCCCATTCTTAGGCTTTGAAGACTAATCAGAGGCAAGAACAATCCCCAGATGCTCAGGGTCTGCCCATGCATTTGTAGAAAATGGCTGCTAGTGACCCAAGGCTTGGTGCCTCAGGCCATTTGATGCCATTTTGTTGTGTGGTCATTATGGATAATGGAGGTGACCTCCAGTTGACTGGTTCCATTTTCTACAATCACATCTTCAGGACAGGAACACCTGGAGAATTAGCTCCAGCCAGATGACATTATGTCATATATTTCAAATGGAAAAACAACAAATGAAAGAAAAGAAAAAAAAACAAAGAAAAAGAAAATATCTGTGCATAATCCTACTATTTCTTATATTCATTTACATTCAGCACATCCTTGGTTCTGGAGCTCGTGAAACATGTATTCTTTCTCTAGAAAAGACCCTTCAGAAACTCACTCTGTCACAATCTTTGTTCAGAAAAACTAGACTGGGTTCCTTGCTGTTCTTATTTGCTTACTTTGCATTTTATTGTTAGAAACACACAGTCATTTTTATGGCATGCTGATTTTCTTTTTTGGGGGTGGGGGTGTATTAGGAGTTGATGTGGGCTAATTTTCAAAACTACCTGAATAGATGCAGCGTCAGTGAGTACTTTCACCCATGGACTTTGTACCAGTTCTCAAAGGGAAAGTATAACCATTAGAGATGTGCCTTCGTTTTTCACGATTTAGCCAATGCCAACGACATTGTCTAATTCGTCATTGTTGGGGAAGTTGGGAAAAAGAATCAAAATTCCACGAATTTTCGGGTTAAAGTCGTTTTTTTATTACTGCGCACTAACGGATGTTAGTGCGCATGGACTATCCGTTAGCGCGCAGTCGCTGGACGTAGTGCGCAGTACATGGCGCCTCACCGTACTCCGCGCTAACGGATTATTAGTGCACACTAGGTACATGGCAGTGCGCAGTGATATATGTTAGTGCGCACTAACGTAAATTGATACTAAATTGACACTTTTTTTAAAATTGAAGGTTGAATATGTATTCCTATTGGGTGTCTTCTTGTTTTTTTATTCATTACCAAGGTTACCAACAGCCAAGGTGCTGTTTTTTACAGATTGTTTTATATGGGGGATGGGGAATGGGAATGGGGGATAGAGCTATTAGCTTGAAGTTCTAATCCTACTGTAGTAGTGTGTCTGTGGATATTGTGATTATGTCATCAATCATGTGACTAGAATTTGTTTGATATATTATGCATAATATTCATTTGCATCTTTTTGAATTGGCCACTTAAATTAATAGGTTTATTTTCCCTCCTACGTTTAGTCAATAGGTAGCAATAATAGCTATATAATAAGGGGTGCTCTGCTTATGTGTTGCTTTTGTTTTGTGGGTTTGAGGAGAAAACATCAGTCAATCAGTTTATAGCTAGCTGCAGCTGTTGATTTGATAGTTAGTTAATATTATACAGCCTTTATTGTTATTAAGGGGTACTAGCTGCTAGCTGGCTTAGCTAGCTGATACTAGTATCAGCCTATGATACTAGCAGCCAGCCAGTAGCCAGCCATTGCCACTAGCCACAGTAGCATATAGCTAGCTACTGGTAGCAGCCAAGCCACTAGCCAAAATAGCCAATAGCCACAACCAGTGAGCTGAGCTGAGCTCTACTCTTTTTTTCTGTTTCTTGAGTGAGCTCTTCGTTCGCAGCATTCCTAGCCTAGGCATAGGCAGGCACCAGCACTCCAGTCCAGCAGCAGGGCTTGCTTATAAAGGACAAGGTGAAGGTACTAAGGTAGGTGCGTTGATTGCTTTCTGAACATTGCAGCAGTAGAGTTTTAATAGATTTATAAAGATATAAAATTATATAATATTATATTTATCAATATTATATAGATGTATGTGTAATCTACCAGATTTATCACTAATAGTGTTTATAGCTAGCTAGCCCTAGCCAGTGACACTAGGCTAATAGCTAGCTTGGCTATTAGCCTAGTGTCACTGGCTATATTGGCTAGCTATTAAAGCCAGTGAGTCACTACTATCAAATCAATTCTACTACTAAACCTATAATTGGCCAATAGTCTGTCCAATATCCTATATTATGTATCTTGTGCTTGGCTTGAGGCTTCTGCTCCTGTGTGTGAGATCTGTGGGTAAGACTTGAAGTGGGAGGGAGAAGTTATTTTAGTTCAAAGAACAGAATAGGCCTGAAAAGGATATGAAAAAATAGGAATAGGACTTCTCTAACCTCAATGCAGAAAAGCCTAGCCACTAGCCAGTCCTGCCAGGAGGCTAGTGTAATGAGTGAACTGAAGTATTGCAGCCTAGTTTCAGTCTCAGTCTGCTGCAGTTTGATGCTCTGGCCAATGCATGGTATAAATTGCAATATAATATATTAGTAAGTATACTATATCAAATTATCAATTGTCAGTGTCACTCACTGACTAATAAATAATCACTATATCCTTCTTTGTCCTGTGGTCTGGGGGGTAGCCTTAGCAATAGCTAGCTAGCTAATGCTATTAGCTCAATAAAGTTTTAAAAATGAATACCAAACTAATTTATTAACTTGTTTAATGTACTATATTTATTATATATTTCTTTGACCACAGAATCATAATGCCCCTACCAGTACCCTCTGGAAAAAAACGTGTTGCTAGTGATAGTGCTACTGGAAAGAGCTGTCTGCCAGTCCCTAGGAAAAAACTGCGATTTTTTGAGAAGAAAGAGGATGTAGAAGTGCAAGGAAACTTGTTGCAAGGGAAGGAACGAGCAAAATTTGAGGGAAAGGTGAAAAGATTAGATGAAAGAATGGTGCTACAGAAAGTATTGGATGATGATGATGAATCAGATATTGAGGAGGAGGAGGA
Organism: Rhinatrema bivittatum; assembly: GCF_901001135.1. Classification (NCBI taxonomy): domain Eukaryota; kingdom Metazoa; phylum Chordata; class Amphibia; order Gymnophiona; family Rhinatrematidae; genus Rhinatrema; species Rhinatrema bivittatum. The sequence continues at coordinate 130,470,869 of NC_042615.1, read as the reverse complement.
GGAGGAGGAGGAGGAGGAGGATGATGATCAGGAGTTTTTGGCTAGTAAACATTCTGAGGAGAAGGAGGAGGAGGAGAACAGAAGCAATGACAATGTTAGTCAGATTGCAAAATAAACAACTACTGCCAGTGCCAGCAGTATTGCTGGTACCCTGTCCCCTACACCATTTGAACATCCACGTGTGACTACTACTACTACTACTATTTCTACTACTAGTATGAAAATGACAAGTATCCAGCCTAGAGTAAGGAACAGTACAAGGACATCAAAGATTTGGAATCATTATCATGTTGTGGCTGACCAGAGATTTGGACAATGTATCCATTGTAAAAAGATGGTGAGCCGTGGAAGAATTATTGGACATCTTACTAACAGCAACATGAAATATCACCTTGAAAGAGAACATAGAGCACTGTTGCTTGCAGAAGAAGCTGGTCCCACTGTGCTTGCCCAGGCTTCAAGTAAAGCAACAGGGAAGCAGCCACAGAAGGAAAGTAGTAGTAGTACTAAAGATAAAGAAGATACAGATTGTGTGCATCTGCAGAAGCAGCAGTCTCCTCTTCCTCATCCCCAGCAGCAGCGGCAAGCTACCATGGAGCAGATGGGGTGGTGTTCTTCTGCAATGTCACAGAGCAGGAAGCAGGCAATGTCTAAAGTGGGTACACGACATATTGCTCTAATGATTGCTTTGGATGATCAGCCGCTGCAGATTGTAGAAAATGAGGGATTTAAGCGGATGCTCCATTATTTCGCCCCTTACTACAAACTTCCTTCAAGAAGTACATTTAGCCGTCAGGTGCTTCCTTCCCTATACAGAAAATGTCGTGCTGAAATGCAGATTATGATGGCAAGGGCAAAGGGGAGGAGCATCCATCTCACCACTGATGTTTGGACTAGTATGAATGCAATGCATGCATATTTATCTCTAACAGCACATTGGTGGCAGCTGGATGAGGCATTAATACCTGTAAGCACTAGCAGCATTGGCAGTGGCAGTGGCAGCAGCTCCAAAAAGGTTTCGCCAGGATACCATTGGGCTTTACTGCATGCTCAAGTGCTAGACAAGAGACATACTTCCGAAAATATCTTACACGCAATTCAGGGGATGATGGAAAAATGGAATGGGCTCCTTAGAAGCAGTGATATGGAATGCTTAAATGGATTTTCATTACTGACAATGGTTCCAATATTATTAAGGCTCTGGCTGATGGTAGATTCAACGGCATCCGATGCTTTGCACATACCCTGCATCTGATAGTGAGGGATGCTTTGGGGCTTAGTGGCAAGGAAGGTGGTACTACTAGTTGTAGTAGTCAACTCCTGAAGCGGTTGATTGAAAAGTGTCGCAAAATAGCTGGGCATTTCAATCGTAGTGTAAAAAGTGGGAAGCAACTCAGAAAGAGGCAAATAGCAGTTGGCGCACCTTTGCACAACCTTCTTCAGGATGTGCCTACCAGATGGAATTCCACCTATCTTATGTTGGAGAGGTTGTCTGAACAGCAGACACCTCTTCATGATTTGGCAATGGCAACTGAAATTGGATTGGAAAATCCTCTTGGATGTCAGGACTGGACAAACATTGCACACATGGTGCATGTCCTCAAGCCTTTCAAAGTATATACTGATGCATTGAGTTCAGCTAATGCCACTTTGGGTGGTGTCATCCCTGTAATAAACTATCTGGAGGAGGTATTAGAGGAATTTCTGCATCATCCAGATTTCTCTAAGGAAGTGTTAATGCTTGTTAAATGCTTAAAAGAGCAAGTTGAAAAAAGATTGAAACCTCTCATGCAAAGGGATTGCTATATGTTAGCCACGATGTGTGACCCACGTGTGAAAGGCAGTATTGCTCTCAAGAACAATGCTCTTACACATTGGAAAAAAAAGTTGATTACAATGGTTGAAAACATAATGTCTAACAGGGTCTGTTCCACTGGTAACGATGAAAAAGATTTAGTATCATCCTCTCAGTCTCCAACTCCATCCTGCTCAAGTACTAGTATGATCAGCTGCTCCCCTACCCCTTCCATAACACATCAAAATATGAGTCATTCCACATTTAATGAACTGCCTGCCATGTCACAAGCAATCGCATCAGCTGTTGGCAGAAGAGTTACTACTGAGTCCTACCTGCAGGAGAATGTTTCAGAACTGCATGTTAAGAGTTTTCTGTCTGAGCCAATTCAGAGCATGGACTCAGATCCCTTGAGATATTGGGCACAGAAAGCTTCAATGTGGCCTGATCTTGCAATACTAGCACAGCACTTTCTTTCCTGCCCGCCAACAAGTGTGCAAAGTGAAAGAGTATTTTCAATGACAGGGAACATAGTGAGTCCACACCGTGCACGTTTGTCTCCAGACTTAGTCGAGCAATTGGTTTTTATCAAAACGAACTTTCCACAGCTTGGGTATCCGAACTTTCCCTGTGACTGGGAGGAGTGAGTCTCTTGTCGAGGGCCGAGATCCAAGGTCAAGGGGTGGAAGAGAGGCTTGGCTCTATGCAGCTGTGCTCCCCGCATCGCTTGCTGGGGCGCCCGGCCACAAGAGGCAGCAGCGGCCACAACATTGCCGCTGCTGCCTCTTGTGGCCCACAGGAGAAGCCAGTCTGGGAGTCACAAGACATGAACACTCTGTCCTGCTGCGTCTCCAACACAGGCTTCTCACTCCCAGGCTCCTTCCCCCAATGTCCACCTCTGAGGCAGGCAAGTCCTCGCTGGGTTCTTCTGCCTCAGCGTCCATCTCCGACAGCATGATTGTGTGAATGAAGTATGAAAGAATTTCAGGCCAATACAATATTAAATTGCACTTACAGTGCACAGAGAGGTTGATACTCTAACTAAGTAGCTAGTGGCTGTACTAGTAGTAGCTAGCTACTAGCTACTGGATATCCAAGTACTAGCTACTACTTGGATATCCAGTTTATATCCAACTAGTAGCTGCTACTACTACTAGCTACTAGTTGGATATAAACTGTTACTGTCTGTTATATCCACTACTGTAACAATATATTGATTAACCAAATATATACAGACACCCTTGAGTGTAATAAAAAGAGAAAACTGAGCACCCAGAAGTTGTACATTTCTGAAGGATTTTTTGTTCATGAGTCTGCTTTCTCCTAGTCCTTACTCCTACTTTAGTATCACAAGCATTACATTTTTTGCTTCAAATGGCTGTCTTGGTCATGGAGCAATTTTTGGCATTGACGTGTGAGTCATTGCAGTAGCTTGAGTGCTGCACACACTGCACACAGTGCACAATATTGTATTGGCCAGGTTGAAAGATGTGTGAATGGTCAGTAGCCACGGTTGAAGCCTTGACGTTGGCGCTACTGCTCACAAGTATACAACTTGTGCTAATTCAGCCAGACTGAATGTTGTATGGAAGTGTATGACTAACTTAGTTACTACTACTAAAACAATGAAATGTGTTGGATTATAATAGACATACATCCGTACATGTCTGCTCTTTGTAATTTAGTAGTACCATACTATATTATTTTGGAATAATAATTATTAGTTAAATGACTAATAAAATAATATATAAAAAAGAACAAGCAAACATTTCCAATATAAACAAATTTATTAACATTTATATTTCACACCACCACCACCACAGTACATGCACACATTTAAAAAAAAAAACAAAACAAAAAAAAAAACCCAGGCCAGCAGCCCAGGTCAAGGCGAAATATGATGCCTTGACTTCATGATGTTGCAGGGTCAGGCTCATGTGGAGAGGAGGGTGTCGCCACTGGAGAAACCTCCTCTGAAGCAGAGGGAACTGGCACCTCCTCCTCATGAGGCATCTCATGAGGAGGAGAAGCCATTTCCCTCTGCTCCTGAGGGGCCTCCTCCAGGGCTAACAACCTCCTCTCCACATTGCAGACACTGGCCTGCACCTCTCCGACACTCTGCTGCAACATCATGAAGTCGGCATCATATTTCGCCTTGAACTGCCGTACTTCCTGCAGGATCTCCTCCAACTTTGAATATTGTGCACAGCAGCACTTACATGTTGGAGGAGATCCTGGAGGAAGTACGGCAGTGCTGGTGCTGGTGCTGGCACTGGCGCTGGCGCTGGTGGTGGTGCTGGTGGTGGTGCTGGTGGTGGTGCTGGTGGCAGTGGTGGGCCGCTGGCTCTTGGCAGCTTTTTCTGGTGGTCCTATAAAGAAATTAAAATAAATAATAATTCAACATGAGACACAGAACTATACATTATACATACATTACATAGTCAGATATGACAAATAAAAAAGCAAATACTACTGGATGCGTGTGAGCAAGTTTATAAAATAATCTACCCCTTATTTAGTTTATTGACCTTGAGGATTATAGAAAAATGAGGAGTCCATTGCAGGGGAGAAGGAGTGAGGGGGAGAGTGGAGGGATATCAAATCTATCAACATAGATTAGAGAGAATACATAATTTGAAGGATTGGAAGGAGAAATAATAGTCAATCTCAGGTTACACAGAATATGATGGTAGGAGATACACTACAAACCTCTTCTTTTTTTTCACCTTCAATTCTTTAGTTTACTATCATAGCCACTCAGTGTCATTTAATATATACAAATAAATAAATACACACATCCCCCCATTCCCAATCCCCAGCCACTATAACTGACTGATATAAAAAAAAAAAGATTTTGTTTTTCAGCCTCAGATAATATATACTACTGTACTGGCTGTGCCAAGATATATTATTTCCTACCTAGACCACTTGTTGTTGCTGCCTCCGTCCTCCTCTGGTGACAGCTCTGCCTCCCACTAGGCCCAGGAAGCCCCGCCTCGTCCCTACCTGGGTGTTGTTCTGTACAAGACAAATCAAAATTCAGAGAACAACAGTTAGAATTTTAAAAACAAGAATGAGATCAGACACAATGATTCATTCACTGTTATAGTAAAGAAACATTTTTAACACAAATTCCATTACAATTAATTGAATAGTTGTGTAATGTGTGTTGTTCTTGTGTAGTATTCTGAAAACAACTTACCAGGCACGGAACGGGGCAAGGTTTGGCGGACCTCCTCGAGCCACCTACCCTCGTGCAATCGCAGATGGCGACCTGAAAATTAGAGGAATATACAGGAAAAAGAATAACATTGATTAATTTTTACAACATGCCCATGTTTTGCCTTGACCTACTAGATTATTTTTTATGCAACATACAAAAGTTAGTTATACATAAATACTATTTTATTTATATTTCAATGTGGCTTTCAAAAAAATCCCAAATACCACCATTTCAAAAAGATAAATATAAATATCAATAATATACCACAGATAATTTTATTTCCTTTGTAGTCTAGTTATTAAGTATTAATACTAGTATAGTATAGGGTAAGGGTGGTACACTAGTAGCTAGCTAGCTAGTAGCTAGCTACTAGTATTTCTGTTTTTTTAAAATATATTTACTTAACATTATAACTTTTATTACTTATAGTAGTTAATTATTACATTATAATTATATAACTCACTGTATGCTACTAGTAGCTGCTACTGTAGCTAGTATTACTATCATACTCTATTTAATTTTCAATGACAAAATAATATACATAATTTATAATTGAATAATATGATCAACATTATTATTTCTCACCTTTCTTTTTCAGGTCTTCCACCTCACGAGGGTAGGAGGCCCGCCGGCAAAACTCCTCCTGGAGAGAGGCCCAGGCAGCAGTCTCCCTTTGCAGGTTAGGCCTGCTGCCTGAGGGGGTGTACAGGTTCCTCTCATCCAGGAGCATGAGCCGGGCCAGAAGGTCCACGTCGCCCTGGGTAAAGCGGGGCTTCCTGGACCTTGCTGCCACCTTGGAGGAGGAAGGTGGGGAGGAGTCAGACTCCCTCCCCCTGTCCTCACCGGACTCCCTTTCACGTTCCATCCTACCATGAGAAAATAAAAAAGAAGATGAAAAAAAGTATGTGCTATAGGACAGCTGTTTGTTCAGAAGCTCACACACTAATGCAGGGAGGGGCTAGGCAGCTCCCCCCTGTCTGTGAAGCCAGCCCTCAGCCCTCACCCTCACAGTGACAGTACGCTATTCAGTTCAGTGGCAGGGACATGGGGGGAGGGGAGGAGTGAGGGTCAGGCAGCTGAGCTCCCCCCCCCCCCCCTGTCTGTGAAGCCAGCCAGCCTCTCACTACGTAATGCAGGCAGGGAGGGAGCTGTCTCAGCCCTCACCCTCACAGTGACAGTACGCTATTCAGTTCAGTGGCAGGGACATGGGGGGAGGGGAGGAGTGAGGGTCAGGCAGCTGAGCTCCCCCCCCCCCCTGTCTGTGAAGCCAGCCAGCCTCTCACTACGTAATGCAGGCAGGGAGGGAGCTGTCTCAGCCCTCACCCTCACAGTGACAGTACGCTATTCAGTTCAGTGGCAGGGACATGGGGGGAGGGGAGGAGTGAGGGTCAGGCAGCTGAGCTCCCCCCCCCCCCCTGTCTGTGAAGCCAGCCAGCCTCTCACTACGTAATGCAGGCAGGGAGGGAGCTGTCTCGGCCCTCACCCTCACAGTGACAGACAGTACGCTATTCAGTTCAGTGGCAGGGACATGGGGGGAGGGGAGGAGTGAGGGTCAGGCAGCTGAGCTCCCCCCCCTGTCTGTGAAGCCAGCCAGCCTCTCACTACGTAATGCAGGCAGGGAGGGAGCTGTCTCGGCCCTCACCCTCACAGTGACAGACAGTACGCTATTCAGTTCAGTGGCAGGGACATGGGGGGAGGGGAGGAGTGAGGGTCAGGCAGCTGAGCTCCCCCCCCCTGTCTGTGAAGCCAGCCAGCCTCTCACTACGTAATGCAGGCAGGGAGGGAGCTGTCTCAGCCCTCACCCTCACAGTGACAGTACGCTATTCAGTTCAGTGGCAGGGACATGGGGGGAGGGGAGGAGTGAGGGTCAGGCAGCTGAGCTCCCCCCCCCCCTGTCTGTGAAGCCAGCCAGCCTCTCACTACGTAATGCAGGCAGGGAGGGAGCTGTCTCGGCCCTCACCCTCACAGTGACAGACAGTACGCTATTCAGTTCAGTGGCAGGGACATGGGGGGAGGGGAGGAGTGAGGGTCAGGCAGCTGAGCTCCCCCCCCCTGTCTGTGAAGCCAGCCAGCCTCTCACTACGTAATGCAGGCAGGGAGGGAGCTGTCTCAGCCCTCACCCTCACAGTGACAGTACGCTATTCAGTTCAGTGGCAGGGACATGGGGGGAGGGGAGGAGTGAGGGTCAGGCAGCTGAGCTCCCCCCCCCCCTGTCTGTGAAGCCAGCCAGCCTCTTACTACGTAATGCAGGCAGGGAGGGAGCTGTCTCAGCCCTCACCCTCACAGTGACAGTACGCTATTCAGTTCAGTGGCAGGGACATGGGGGGAGGGGAGGAGTGAGGGTCAGGCAGCTGAGCTCCCCCCCCCTGTCTGTGAAGCCAGCCAGCCTCTCACTACGTAATGCAGGCAGGGAGGGAGCTGTCTCGGCCCTCACCCTCACAGTGACAGACAGTACGCTATTCAGTTCAGTGGCAGGGACATGGGGGAGGGGAGGAGTGAGGGTCAGGCAGCTGAGCTCCCCCCCCCTGTCTGTGAAGCCAGCCAGCCTCTCACTACGTAATGCAGGCAGGGAGGGAGCTGTCTCGGCCCTCACCCTCACAGTGACAGACAGTACGCTATTCAGTTCAGTGGCAGGGACATGGGGGGGAGGGGAGGAGTGAGGGTCAGGCAGCTGAGCTCCCCCCCCCTGTCTGTGAAGCCAGCCAGCCTCTCACTACGTAATGCAGGCAGGGAGGGAGCTGTCTCAGCCCTCACCCTCACAGTGACAGACAGTACGCTATTCAGTTCAGTGGCAGGGACATGGGGGGAGTGGAGGAGTGAGGGTCAGGCAGCTGAGCTCCCCCCCCCCCCGTCTGTGAAGCCAGCCAGCCTCTCACTACGTAATGCAGGCAGGGAGGGAGCTGTCTGTGTGACACTGACAATCTCTGTTAAACTTTTTTTTCACTAAATTAGCATAAAATTAAATGAAGTACTTTTGTGTGTTAAACTTTTAATTTCCCCTAATGTAAGTAACTTCATTTAATATTATTTTTATATTATTTTATGCTATTTCACCGAAAAAAAAGTGCATTAACTATTTAACTTAACCAACTAAGTAACTAATAGGAAAGTAATACTGTATAAAAACTAAAACAAAATCTTATATATTTATTATATTATACACTTACAGTGGTTGAGTTGATGATAATCAACGATAACGTTGTGTTCTGTTGAACTGTACTGTGTGCAGCACTGCTCAGCTCACTGCTCTGTCTCAGAGACAGCACGTAGTAAGAAAATAATTATTAGTGCGTGTATTTTAAGCAAAATGGCCTCTGGGGACCTCACAGAGCATGCTCAAGAGAGCGCGCACTAATCCGCGTTAGTGCGCACTAACCAGCGGTAGTGCGCACTAACTACGGATGAGTTAAAATACTGATTCTACATTCCCATTGGCTGTTTTCCAGGTGGTGCGAACCAGTGGGAGCCCAGAACCGTACATTTAGCTAACGAACTCCTTAAAAATTGATACGTTTTACTTAAAAGTTGCAATTTTTGGTAGTGCGCACTAGCATTAGTTAGTGCGCACTAACGGGAACTTTGGTCGCACTAACCCCGTTAGTGCGCACTAACTCTGTTCGTAAAAAAAACCAAATCACACGCGAAAAACCAAACTTTTAAACGAATCGGTCGACCGAAGCCCGATCCGATCCCTAAAAACGAAGCACATCTCTAATAACCATACTTTCCATTTTGAAAACTGTTTTAGAAAAAAGCACCTACTTTTCTGAGCATTTTTTCCTTTGAAAGTAATGTACATAGATCTGGAAATGCAATTTATGAGCATTATTTTTCTCCCCTGACCCAGACACACCCCTAGGAATTCCTAATCCTACAGAAGCTAAAATTGTGCACACTATTGATTCTTTGCCCCCAACCCCAGCAATTCCCAATCAATGTATCTGAATAAATAGATATTTATCCAGGTAAATAGCTTCTGTAAATTGCCCTCTGAATTCATACTTAGGGATAAATAAATAAACTACCCAAAATAAGGCAAACTTCATAGGTCATTTTTACTGGCAATTTTTCTACAATTATCAAACCAAAACTACGCTTTGATTATTGCGCCCCCCCCAAAAAAAAATATATATATATAACCACACAAACGTTGTGCCTGCTTTTTGTGTGGGTTCATTTTTATGCAGAACAACATGTGGAATTTCGCATATCCCAAACTAAGAACACCTACAAATGTTCCTGGGTAAAAGTACATGCATTGTTGACATATGTGCATACTTTATCCCACATAGAGGGTGGGCAATAATCAAATAGTTTATTTCCACAGGTAAAACAATATTTTACTCCTAGAAATGGCTTTAATTTTTGCCTTAAATAGTATCTCCCCCATATAAATATAAGGAACCTCTAGTTTCCATACTAGAAGGAATGTATTAACTTGCTGGGGAGATTCAGAGAGATTTAGTAAACAGTGAGTTGGATTTTGCTCCCCCGTGTGGGAGACTGAGATGGTATTTCCTTATGCCTTATCCTTTATCACCACTAGACACCATTTTAGGTTGTGGATTTTTAGTTTGATTTCTTGAAGGCAGGTATTCTGTTTCTTGTCCTTTGTTTTACTAACTTATTACAAAAGGGTTGTCTGTTTTTTCCTTTTGTGAGTCAGCCTGTAAATCTGACCTACTTCCAATTGTTTTTTGCTCTTTTAATCCATTTTTGGAGATTTCCATTGTGAGAGCCTTGCGTGAACTATTCACAGAGGATTGGGGTATTCCTGTGTGTGATTAAATCAAGAGTATGGAAGATTCTGGCAGATTCCTATCACTCTTTCAGGGGACAGACCTATTAGTGACCCGATGCAGAGGAGTTTCAATAATAAAGTATTTGTCTTTTGTGCTATCTCCTCAGTTGTGAAGCAATGAATTGTTTCCACACTTCCTGTCTTTTTTTTTTGTGTGTGTTTTCTTAATCTTTTTGTAAAATATGTTATTTGTTCCACCTGGAGCTGAATGTCCTTTGTACCAGAGAATCGGTTTCCATTTATTTGGGAAGAGGCATCCTTCACCTAGGAAGAGCCCAAAGAGTTAAGGTTACATCTGAGAAGTGAAGTCCTGTCCCTTTCTGACAGGAAAGGAATCAAAGGTTCTTGAGAACTGTGTTCACTCTGACTCAAGTGAGCTGCACTTGGGAGGATAGTGCCCACTGGTACTGTCAATAAAGAGATCGAAATTATTTACAAAGACTTCTGGAAAGGTTATGAGAGTTGGGACTTATGTTCTGATAAATTATTGAGATTTTAGTCACAACTACAGTGGGGAGAAGATGTGATAGATTTGGGAGTGGAAGGAGGGTTGAAATATCTTCAATCTAAATAACTGGTAAAAGAAGGAAATCATAGAGTAAAGAAACTTGCTTCCACAGAAAAACAGAGACTTCACTAGAAGATTAAGATCACAAATTTATTAATCTTTCTTCTGCTCAGTGTTCACTGACTTTATTTGAAAACTGATTTGAGTGCTGTAAATAGTCATATAATCAACTATCAATAAATAAATTGGAAACCACATTGCTTGTCAGTGCGATTTTTGGATTCAAAAGAATGTGTCTTTATCTGTACTGTCTACAGGATAGGAAAAGGGGCTTTTATGTTTTTAATGCAAAAGGATCTTGAAGCTAAGCCTTCCCCAACCCACCCCCACCCCCATAGGGAACGGTGTGCGGCGGGGTTGGTGGCGGCTCCACCTGCCGCAGAGAGGAAGGACAGCGGCGGCACTCCTGCCACATGGAGGCTGTGCCACAGGCGGCCTCCAGGCCACAAGGGAGGAGCAGTTGGCAGTGCTTGAGCTATAAGCAACAGCGGCGTCAGGCTGCAGGGCCAGCAAGGTGAGAGTCTGCTCGTGACTGGGGCCCTCGAGCAGCATTGTAACACATGCTGGCTGTGTCCCATCAAACCATGTCTATTTAAATGTTTTGTGATTTAATTCTTTATAAAAGTGTCCATGATTTTTCCCAGTACTGAAGTCGGGATCACCGATCTATAGTTTTCTGGATCACCCCTGGATCCCTTTTTATATATCAGGGTTACATTGGCCATTTTCCAATCTTTAGGTACATCAGATGATTTTAATGATAGGTTACAAATTTTTACTAAGGGATCTGAAATTTCATTTTTTAGTGCTTTCAGAACCCTGGGGTATATACCAACCAGTCCAGGTGATTTACCAATCTTCAGTTTGTCAATCAGGCTTATCACATCTTTCAAGTTCACTGTGATTTGGTTCGGTTGATCTGAATCATCACCCATGAAAACCTTCTCTGGAATGAGTATCTCTCCAATATCCTCTTCAGTAAACACTGAAGCAAAGAAATTGTTTAATCTTTCCATGATGGCCTTATCTTCTCTAAGTGCCCCTTTAACTCCTTGAACATCCATGGGTCCAACTGACTTCCTTGCAGGCTTTCTGCTTTGGACATATTTTTAAAAGTTTTTATTGTGAGTTTTTCCTCTATGGCCAAATTCTTTTCAAATTTTCTCTTAGCCTGTCTTATCAATGTCTTACACTTAACTTGCCAATGCTTATGCTTTATCCTATTTTCTTCTGATGGATCCTTCTTCCAATTTTTGAATGAAGATCTTTTGGTTAAAATCTTTTGGCTTTGAATCATAGTTCTATCACCAAACCCATGAAGTGGCTATGGGGTCTTCAGTAGACTCAGACATAGCTAATCTGTTCATGACTCATTTTGAGGAGAAGTACATGTATCAGGCTACATTTTTTGAACATGTCATATTTTGGTACAGGTGCATCGATGATATGTTCTTCATATGGTACAGCACAGAAGAGCAGCTTTTACACTGTCATCTTTGTGTGGTTAATCACACAAGACACTAATTTTTGTTTTTATTTTACCTATGACCAGAACAAATTTCCCTTTATTGGTTATTTTCATATTTTGTCAGGGCACTCAAATTTCTATTACCTTATTTTCCATGAGTGTTGAACACAACAATTTACTTCTATTTCAGAGCTTTCACCCATGACCTTTCAAGTGCTGCCTTCCTGTTCACCAATTTTTCAGGCTCCACTGTGTCTGTGAAAATATGTCAGAATTTAAATGATTATCTTCAGATTTAAATGAACAGATTCTTGGAAAAGGGGTATCCAAAGGAAACAATTTTAAGAGCAGTGTTTCTGATCAGGATCAGCTGCTACAATATAAATGTAAATAAACATCAGAAACTCTTGTATGTGTCTTTAAATTTTCCAATATGGCTCATCCCATAGCAATAATGATCCGACAACATTTGCACATATAGAGACTTCATCCAATATGTAAGAAGTTACCTCTTTTTTCATATACCAGAGACGCTAATATCAAATGCATTCTGCATTGTCAAGTGTGTTGTTTTCAGATATTTTACAACCTGGACATTATTATTGTGACCAATGTGAAATGTGTGTAAATGCAATGCAAAGTGCAGCATGGTACAACGCAAAGGGCCAGATTTTAATACCTACGTGTGGGCATACAGATTTTAATACCTACGTATGGGCATACATTTGTGCGTGCAACTCAGCGCGCACAAATGTACGCCCGCTTTTATAAGATGCGCGCACAGCCACGAGCATGTTATAAAATCCGGGATCGGCACATGCAAGAGAGTGCACAATAGTGTACCTTGTGTGCCCCGAACCCTTGGGGAGCCCTGCTGGCTTTCCCCATTCCCTTCAAGGCTGCTCCGAAATTGGAGCGGCCTCAGAGGTAAATTTCCTTCCGCCCCCCACCCCCCACCTTCCCCCACCCTCCCCTCCCTTCCCCTACCTAACTTGCCCCCCAGCCATACCTAAACCCCCCCTAACCTATATTTTATAAGTTGTGCCTGCCTCCAGGCAAGTGTAGGTTGCACGCGCTGGTCAACAGCTGGCCCGCGAACCCGGGCACAGTGGCAAATGGCCACTGTGCCTGGAGGCTCCGGCCCCGCCCACTCCCCGCCCCACCCATACCCTGCCCCTTTTTTCAAGCCCCAGGATTTACATGCGTCCCGGGGCTTTATGTGCGCTGCCGGGCCTTTTGAAAATAGGCCCAGTGCGCGTAACCCCCCTACGCGCGTAAATCCTCCCGGATTTACATGCATATGGCTTTGAAAATCTGCCCCAAAGTGTTAAATTGAACAGCTGAATAGATTGTAACTAGCAGGCTGTCATTTATTTGAGTCAATCTCCCTGTTCAAAGATTTACATTGGGCACACATCTAGATCCATCAGAGAGAGACTTATTGAACTTTGCAGCTGCCTTAATACCAGGGATATTCATGTGCTCTTTGTACAGCATTGCATCACTCAGGGACACGCATTTTCTGAATTGCAATAGATAGTTTAGGAACAGGCACAGTGTTCCCCATGAAGAGGTGATATTCCCATGAAGAGGTGATATAGTTCTAGTTCTAAACGGGAACATTTTTGGAGTTTCTTTCTAAAATCAGTCACACCTTCAGGATTAATGACAGAATTAATTGGTATACTTTGAACTTTTCTCAAGGTTTTCTTATATTTTATATTAGTTGCCCATGGACTTCGTTTGATTGATAGTCATTTTCCCTTGATTTTGTTCTTCAAAAATGGCTGCTGCATTCAAGTCAGAATGTAGAAACTGATTATTATGGAGCTCTGCATCTAAACAGGGACTTGCAAGAGTTTATTTCATATGCAAGTATGCATAAGTAAGTTATTTTTGTCCTGTTGTATGGGAATGTCCTCATTCAGGAGATATGTGTACAGTATTGTATGGGAATGTCCTAGTTTGGGAGATGTGTCCAGTATTGTATGGGAATATCCTCGTTTGGGAGATATATGTCCAGTATTATATAGAAATATCCTCGTTTGGGAGAGATGTGTCCATTATTGTATGGGAATATCCTCGTTCTGGAGATAAGTTGTTACACAGGAGGTGGACCCTTGGGCCGAGGTGGGGTTGATGCTACCCACAGGGTAAGCCCTACGGGTCCCCACCGTTGGCAGGCAGAGCTGGCTGACTGACAAAGGCCGGCTGGAGCTTCTTCAATACCAGCCCTCATTACCCGCAGGTTGAGCCCTTGGGTACCAGGGCAGGCCGGTCTTCACAGTGATGACGAGGAGGTCAGCCAGGGGACAGCAGTGGCAGTAGAAGTAGGTGGTCAGATCTGGACGAGGCTGAGTCCCAGAGACTCGGGCGTCAATAAAATCAGGAGGCAGACAGAGAGTACCCAAGTATGAACAGGCCGAAGCCTGAGAGGCCAAGTCCAGAATAGTGTCCAGAGGAGCGTTGTAGAGCAGGCCGAAATCAGGGCAGGTGGCAGGCAAAGAAGAGTCGTGAGGCAAGCGTGGGTCAATACCAGAAGTCAGCAGGATAATAGTCAGGCAAGGCAAAGGAGATGGGCAGAATCGTAGTCAGGCAAAGCGGAGGTCAAATCCAGGAGGCAAGCAGTAGTGTAGTCAGACGAAGCAGTGGTCGATACCAGGAGACAAGCAGTAGTGGTCAATACCAGGAGACAAGCAGTATCATGGTCAGACGAAGCAGTGGTTGATACCAGGAGACAAGCAGTAGCATGGCCAGATGAAGCAGTAACCAATACCAGGAGACAAGCAGTAGCATAGCTAGACGAAGCAGTAGTCAATACCAGGAGATGAGCAGTAGCATGGTCAGCTGAAGCAGTGGTCAGTACCAGGAGACATGCAGTAGCGTGGTCAGATGAGGCAGTGGTCAGTACCAGGAGATAGTAAATGGAACAAGCAAGGTAGACATGAACACAGGAATAGGAACGGGTATCAGGAGCAGGAGCAGGGACGAAGACGAACCAGGAACATGGAGCAAACACCGGAACAAGCAACAAAACACACAATTAACAGGACAGGACAGGACATCATTAGAGAATGGGTTAGACTCTGTGGACCCCCTAATGGACCTAAAACAAGAGGCATAGGGTTAGCAGTTTCAGTTAAACCCTAGAGACAATGAAAGGGCCCAGACTATAGGTCTGAGATTCAAATTCAAAACAAGATTGCAGGGCAGAATTGATGGACCATGTGGTCTTTTTCTGCCATCTATATCTATGTATCTATGTATCTAATAGGGATGTGAATCGTTTTAGGACGATTAAAATTATCGTCCGATAATTTTAATATCGTCTTAAACCGTTATGGAACACAATACAATAGAGATTCTAACGATTTATCGTTATAAATCGTTAGAATCGTGAGCCGGCACACTAAAACCCCCTAAAACCCACCCCCGACGCTTTAAATTAAATCCCCCACCCTCCCGAACCCCCCCCCAAATGACTTAAATAACCTGCGGGTCCAGCGGCGGTCCGGAACGGCAGCGGTCCGGAACGGGCTCCTGCTACTGAATCTTGTTGTCTTCGGCCGGCGCCATTTTCCAAAATGGCGCCGAAAAATGGCGGCGGCCATAGACGAACACGATTGGACGGCAGGAGGTCCTTCCGGACCCCCGCTGGACTTTTGGCAAGTCTTGTGGGGGTCAGGAGGCCCCCCCCAAGCTGGCCAAAAGTTCCTGGAGGTCCAGCGGGGGTCAGGGAGCGATTTCCCGCCGCGAATCGTTTTCGTACGGAAAATGGCGCCGGCAGGAGATCGACTGCAGGAGGTCATTCAGCGAGGGTTCCGGCGCCTCGCTGAACGACCTCCTGCAGTCGATCTCCTGCCGGCGCCATTTTCCGTACGAAAACGATTCGCGGTGGGAAATCGCTCCCTGACCCCCGCTGGACCTCCAGGAACTACTGAATCTTGTTGTCTTCGGCCGGCGCCATTTTCCAAAATGGCGCCGAAAAATGGCGGCGGCCATAGACGAACACGATTGGACGGCAGGAGGTCCTTCCGGACCCCCGCTGGACTTTTGGCAAGTCTTGTGGGGGTCAGGAGGCCCCCCCCAAGCTGGCCAAAAGTTCCTGGAGGTCCAGCGGGGGTCAGGGAGCGATTTCCCGCCGCGAATCGTTTTCGTACGGAAAATGGCGCCGGCAGGAGATCGACTGCAGGAGGTCGTTCAGCGAGGGTTCCGGCGCCTCGCTGAACGACCTCCTGCAGTCGATCTCCTGCCGGCGCCATTTTCCGTACGAAAACAATTCGGGGTGGGAAATCGCTCCCTGACCCCCGCTGGACCTCCAGGAACTTTTGGCCAGCTTGGGGGGGGCCTCCTGACCCCCACAAGACTTGCCAAAAGTCCAGCGGGGGTCCGGAAGGACCTCCTGCCGTCCAATCGTGTTCGTCTATGGCCGCCGCCATTTTTCGGCGCCATTTTGGAAAATGGCGCCGGCCGAAGACAACAAGATTCAGTAGCAGGAGCCCGTTCCGGACCGCTGCCGTTCCGGACCGCCGCTGGACCCGCAGGTTATTTAAGTCATTTGGGGGGGGTTCGGGAGGGTGGGGGATTTAATTTAAAGGGTCGGGGGTGGGTTTTAATGTGCCGGTTTTGCGATTTTACGTTTTTTCGATTTTTTACGATTTTTCACGATTTTTCACGATATTTTACCCCCCCAAACGGCAACAATACGATTCCCTCCCCCTCCCAGCCGAAATCGATCGTTAAGACGATCGAGGACACGATTCACATCTCTAGTATCTAATACTTTTAGCCAGGGTATATTCCAGCAAATTTTCATGCAACACCTGGGTTCCCTTTGAAAATAAGCAGCCACAAAGTGTAGGCACTAAAAGTACTAACATACTTTGATCTTGATATTTTGTACCTGGCACAGGGGAAAGGTCAGGGGCTGGACATGGGGAAATGAAGTATGTACTTTTGAAAATGCCAAACATGTGATCTGTTTTCCTTCCCCAAACTAAACATTTCCATGGAACTTCCTCTTTTTAACCCTGCAAAAGTTTGTATACTATGGAAGTTTCACAAGATCCAGAAGATAACACATCATAATCAGGCTTACAGTATGTTGTCATAAAAATAATATACAGTATTAATAGGGGATATGATCCTACCTCAAAACGATTGACAAAACAGAGTTGGTCTTTGAGGGCTGTGTAGTAAACGTATGTTTAAAAATCCTGCAGTTAAGCTGAAAGCCAATAGCTCAAAATACAAGCCAGACTCTGACAACACAGTCTGCGATGGACACCTGGCAACAACAATCTGGCCTGATGTCTGATAGAAACCTAACAACTCATAATAAAACAGAGAAAAGAGTTAGCCAAAAAAGTAATAAAATCATACAGTAACTATAACATTCCAAAATCCCGTGTTTGTATAGGAACAGTTCTCTAGAGAAGAGGTTTAACAATAGGAATATAGCAGCCTCAGACCCACAGACCCACACAGATGCACACACATGCACATATGAACACACACACACACACACACACACACATATACAAAGTAGGAACTGTTGCTGCCTCTCTTTAAGACACTAAGGGGCAGATTTTCAGACTCCGCGAATAGGCCTACTTTTGTTTGCGCTCCAGGCGCAAACAAAAGTACGCTGGATTTTAGTAGATACGCGCGGAGCCGCGCGTATCTGCTAAAAACCTGGATCGGCGCGCGCAAGCCTATCGATTTTGTATAGCCGGCGCGCGCCGAGCCGCGCAGCCTACCCCCGTTCCCTCCAAGGCCGCTCCGAAATCGGAGCGGCCTTGGAGGGAATCCTCTAACGCCCCTCCCCTCACCTTCCCCTCCCTTCCTCTACCTAACCCACCCGCCCGGCCCTGTCTACACCCCCCCCTTACCTTTCTCCGGGGATTTACGCCTCCCGGAGGGAGAAGTAAATCCCCGCACGCGAGCGGGCCTCCTGCGCGCCGGGCCACAACCTGGGGGCGGGTACGGAGGGCGTGGCCACACCCCCGGACCGCCCTGGGCCGTAGCCACGCCCCCATACCCGCCCCCAAAACGCTGCCGCCACGCCCCCGAAACGCCGCGACGACCGGGCCCGCCCCCCCCCCGACACGCCCCCGACACGCCCCCCTCGGAGAACCCCGGGACTTACGCGAGTCCCGGGGCTCTGCGCGCGCCGGTAGGCTTATGTAAAATAGGCCTACCGGCGCGCAGGGCCCTGCTCGCCTAAATCCGCCCGGTTTTGGGCGGATTTAGGCGAGCAGGGCTCTGAAAATCCTCCCCTATAACAATACCTTAAACATACTCCTTATACTCACCCCAGAGTCCCCATGTGAGACAAATGGAGTCTCTCACATCTTGGTATTTTATGCCACACCATTTTGTGTTATAAGTTATGATTTAACAATGGAATTTTGTGTACCAGATCCGTTTAGTAAATATACCATAGGCATGACATAAGGAATACTGCTGTTAACTTAGCAAGAGAAAAAAGGTTTGTAATTGACACTACTAATGAACTTGTTGTAAAGTTAATAGTGAATGGGATGTAGATACAGTGCCCCCTAATACTAGCATTATTTGAAAAGGTAAATAATAGTTCCATATCACCCAACTCTTCTCCAAGCTGAATAGCCCTAAGCTGTTAAGCCTTTCTTCATAAGATAGTTCTTCCATAAACTTTATCATTTTTGCTGCTATTCTCTGTAATGTTTCTATTTCTGTTATATATGTTTTGATGAGTAAGGGGGACAGAATTGCACAAAATAGTGAAGGTATGGATATACCATGAATTTATTCAAAGGAATTATGATATTCACAATTTTATTCTTTATGCCTTTCCAAATAATTCCTTACACTTTATTAGATTTTTTAAATTGTTGCTGTTGTACTTGGCAGTCCACGGGCTCCTCTCATGAGCCACTGCACTTACCCCTTGAGCCAGGCCTCTCCCATTACTCCAAGATGCTGCTGGACTGTCTTCTTTCCCAGTGCAGTGGAATGCCATGCTTTGATGAGGCAGGATGCCACCAACACCGCTGGACCCCCACTCCACATAACATGTGCATGTGCTTGACCATCATGAGTCTTAAAGGGCCTGCAGTGGGAATGACCTGGAGCTACCTCTTGATGACATCACTCTTCCTGGCCTATATAAAGCCCTGCAGACACTCCACCAGTGCTTTGGCAGCAGATATCCCTACTGCCCAGTAGTATGAGTTGCTCAGCATTCTTAATCTGCAGTGCCAGTTCCTTGTCTTCATCTTCAGTTCCAGCGTCATCATCCTCAGGTCTTCAGTTCCTGTACGTCTTTAGTCCAGGTCCTTGTCTTTGTCTTCAGTTCTAGCATCATTGTCTTCAAGTCTTCAGTTCTTCTTTGTCTCCTTGTCTGCCCGCCTGTCTTTCCCCTTGCTTTTCTTCCTGGCCTATCCATCCCACTTTTCCTTCAGATGGATACCAGGTATTAACCTCAGCCTACTTCCTGGACATTCCTGAATGCTGTCTGCTACTGACCACTGCCTGCCTCCGAGACATTCCTGAATGCCACCTTCCAATGACCCCAGCCTTCTTCTAGATTCACCAGTACTACATCTACTCCTATCCAGTGACCTCAATGGACCTCCTGACCATCAGCAGAGGTCTCTATCTAAGACCTGCTGGTCCTGGCACCCAAAGGCTCAACCCAAGTGGAATGTGGGCTGATAAAGATGAAGTTCCAGTAGGGCTTCAGCCTCGTCCATTTCCTCCTACCAACAGTGGGCACTTGTAGGTCTCCTCTCTGCAGGATGCGTCAAGTCCACCTTGGTCCAAGGGTCCATGACTTCAACAGTTGCTATTTACTGACCTGAGTATACAGTATAGATGTTGATTTCAAAGGATGTGTCCATTTGAAAATTTCTCTTCACTGTCCTGTTAAATTTTATCTGGTAGTTTATTACCTAATAGCGATGTACAAAGGCAAAATTTAATTTGGTTCATCTATTTATTTACTAGGTAACAATCTTTTATTTATTTCAAATGAAAAATTTGTTTTTTGTTCATTTTATTCCTAATGGGAGAAGCAATGCAGCCTATCTTGGGCTCCCAAATTGGGGTTTTCTACTCATTTCTAATGAAACTTCTGGGTAGATGTCATCAAGATTATGTAGATGTGCATCAAGATTATGTCAATATGGCACCAAAAGTGGCATGAATAGCTATGGACATGTAATGGAACAAAATGGTACCGGTAGTGGCAGGAGTTTTCCAAGGCACCATTAGAGAAGCAAGGCAGCAGCAGGAGTGGCCAGAACATCCCAAGACTCCAAAAAGGGGCAAACAACAACAAAAATAGACATGAACCCCTCAAGGCTGCATGTGAGGGCAAAGTGGCACCAAGTTTGACATGAACAGCTCAAGGCACTATGAAGGGATAAAAAAGCAACAAAAGTGGCAGGAAAAATCCCAAAACAGTGAGAGTCAAAGCAGCAGAAAAAATGGCACGAATACCCCTAAGCATCATAAGAGGTGCAAAGCAACAACCCATAGTGGCATGAATACCACAAGGCTCCAAATAAGGGTCAAATAGCACCTACCAAATTGGTACAAAGCCCTAGGCAAGGAGAAGCCCTCATTAAGGGAATGGGCTGGCAGGTCAGGCTTGGAGCTGGTCTTCCCTTTTGCTGTGTATAATCTCAGACCTGTCAGTATCATCTGTCTCCTATATCTCCTTGCTGGGGCTCAAATTATCTTCAGTCACTAGCTGTTCAATATCTTGTGATTTTGAAAATCCAAGACATGATTCTTCTTCTGAATAAATTTTTGCAAATACTGCCTCCACTACCTAAGAAATAATAATGGAGTAGCATGGACCTCATTTTGGGTGCTGCATTTCTGCTCCCCCTGCCTTTTACTGTAATATAATCCATTAAATGCTAAATAATGGATGAAACCAATAGTCATAAGAACCATAATGGTCTGTGTAAATCACTGGATAAAGAACATAAGAACATAAGAAATTGCCATGCTGGATCAGACCAACATATGGTATGGCATTATCAATGTGATGTCATTGAAGGAGCTCTTCAATGGCTGCCGAAAATAATACAAGGACATTTTTAAATCCCTTGGGGAGTCTGGTATATTTATATTGCTTTCCCCGCAACATAAATGCAGTTAATGGGGAGGAACTCAAGGGTATACTCCAAAACCCATTAGCTAAATCTAAGGTGGCTTTACACCTAGGGCGAGGCAGGTTATCAATCGTTGATGCCGGATTGAGGGTCTGCGTTGTCACAGTTTCAGAGAAGGCATTAAGGACCCGGTAGTCAATGACCATATGGGTTTTCCCATTTGGTTTGGGCACTGGGAGCAGAGGGGAATTATATTGAGAATATTCCTCTCTTAAAACCCCGTGAGCCACTTTCTGAGTAATAATCTCATCTAGATCATCCCAGAATTTTCAGTGTACAGAATACTGTTTCTGGGGACTAAATGGCTTAGTTAATGTGATTTCTATTGGCTTGGGGATTTGAACTAAATCCATATGTATGGGATAAAGCTGAATAACCCTTAATGTAAGCCATTCTTTAAATCTCTTTTCTAGTTTTGCTTCCCCTACTAAGGTTTTGAGCTGGGATGATATTGAAGCTTTAACTGCCTCTAACCCATATGCTGGGTCTTCCCTCATCATAGAAGGGAGTACCGGTACATCAGCTGGTGTGAAGTAGACCGCATATGGGTCTCCTTCATCAAATAAACATGCTACCACTATGGTGCGAGGTCCTTGGTAGTAGGTGGAATAAATATATATGGTTGCTAAGGGAGCTTGGGTCTGCTGTCCTGCAAACATATTAATTGTTATTTTTTTTGTAAATACTGTATAGTATTGTATGTGTATGGAAAACATGGCTTTAAGATTTCTGTGACATTTTCTATGGCAAAGTACTTCTGAGAACCAGTTCTGGCTAGTCTAACTGACTTTCCTGTTTGCGTGCGAAAAGGAGCCAACACCCCAGAGGCTGGATGTGATTGGACTAACAAGTAACAAATCATATTGATAACCGGAAGAAGAAAATACACCCAGGAAGCTTGTCAATGCATTCTTATAGGACACGATGTAAAGTTTAAAAAGCAGTGCACAGCGCAGTAACACTGAGTAGACTTAGACCTTACACCGTTGCTGTATTGCATGCTTGCTACTCCGGGGAACAAATTACTTCGTATGCAGATCAGTGAACGTTCATGGGACATACACTGTACGTGGGACACCATCTGTGGTGGTTTTGGTAACTATAGGCAAGACATGTACTGTGTTCTTTGCTGTATCACTGGGTTAGGGACATTTGGGTATATGGGGACAGTTAACTCATTCAACAACCTCAAATCTTGGACTAGACTCCACCGACCATTCTTCTTTTGAACAGGATACAAGGGGGTGTTGAAGGGAGAATTGCTCTGTTCAAGAATATTAGCCTTCACTAAATGGGCTATCTCGGTCCGAATGGACCCAAGAGATTCAGGTGGCAATGGGTATTGATCCTGCTTAGGGCCCTGGCTCGGGTCCTTTAATTGGATGTGGTGTGGTGCTGCCATCTTAGCCAACCCAAAAGCGTTAGTATCTGCCTCTGTCCAGAGGTCCTGGGGTAGGCTGTGTATTACCTGTTCTCATTGGGTGGTGGAGATGCTGGTGAGTGCTAATAACAATGAAGGCTAGGCATCACACGATAATTTAACTTTAAAGTTAGTAAGCAAATCTCTGCCCAACAAGTTGACCGGACAGTCCGGTGTATATATAAATTTACAGGTAAGTACGGTATCATGCCATTTAACAGTGCACGGGGTAGTGTAATGCATGACATTCGATATTCCTATCAACTATCAAAAAGTTAATGTGGGAATTGCCATTCAGCAAGAGTCGGGCCTGATTTTCGTGTTTGTGAATCGGTACATGGATATCAGTGATTAAGAGTAGTTTGTATTCCTCAGCATGTTTCAGCGGCGGTACTCATTTGTTGCAAGTGGTGTGCTGCCTGAATAGGATTAGGAACATATACCCCTAATTGTTCAACACCGCAACATCGCGCACCGAACTTACAATGTTCTCGGTGCGGGCAGATGGGTCATTTTGTTCGGGATTGCCACTATCTTGGTAATGCCACCCCATACTCAAGAGGGAATATGAGAGGTAGATTTTCCACAAGAGGGGGAATGAATAGGCCAGTGCATCAATTTGACCCCAATACCTGGAACAGCAGTGGAAGTCAGAGCCAATTGGCTCTGACTTCCACTGCTGTTCCAGGTATTGGGGTCAAATTGATGCACTGGCCTATTCATTCCCCCTCTTGTGGAAAATCTACCTCTCATATTCCCTCTTGAGTATGGGGTGGCATTACCAAGATAGTGGCAATCCCGAACAAAATGACCCATCTGCCCGCACCGAGAACATTGTAAGTTCGGTGCGCGATGTTGCGGTGTTGAACAATCAGGGGTATATGTTCCTAATCCTATTCAGGCAGCACACCACTGGAACAAATGAGTACCGCCGCTGAAGTAGAGGAATGGCTTTTAGCTCGAGTCTCCCCTGTACGTATATTCCTCAGGTAAACCATGCCTACCTTTAGCCACCTTACATGAAATAATACCCCAATTGCATTTACCGGCTCACTGCCCTGCGGCCCAATTTATTGAAGAAATCACCATAGCATGGTGGAGCCCCAAAATTTGCCCCTTATGCCACGAGGTAATCAATAACTGTGACAATTGTATGGCCAACATTGCAAAAAAGGGATTCTCAGTGACCCCAGGTCATATCCCCAAGCCACAGGGCCCTGGTATTGAATGGCACTGTGACTTTACAGATATGGGTAGCCGAGAGGCAGGTCAATGTTTTCTATTGGTTTGTGTGGATAGGTATTCACACTGGATTGAAGCTTATCCCTGTAAGCGAGAAACAGGAAATGTTATGGTATTATGTACTGAACTCATTCCAAGACATGGTTTCCCGCATTGTATAGTTACTGATAATGGACCCCATTTTGCTAACAAGTTAGTGGACCAGATCACTGCATTATTACAGTGCTACCATCGACAAGTAGCCATTTATCGCCCTCAGAGCAATGGGCTTGTGGAAAGGTATAATGGCTTACTGAAAATCAGGCTCCGCCTACTAATGGAGCAAATGAAGCAGACATGGAAGCAGTGTTTACCATGGGCTTTGTTATATTTAAGGAATGCTCCCCTTGCTAAATTAAACATCTCCCCCTTTCAATTGACTACAGGACGTTTCATGCCGTGGGTAACTTCCAGCACAGCCATGTTGAATCAGCTACCTGCCTACTGGAATAATCTATGCTCTGCCCTAACCTATATACATTCAGTTGCAGGAAATCATCAGGATATGACTCTGCATCCAACCGGAAAGGTAGAAATAGGAGACACCGTGTGGAGAAAGAATTTCATCCATAAGACTTGGAAGGATCCTGTATACGTTTGACCCTTCACTGTTATGGCAGTAACCCCAACAGCAGTGAAACTTCGACAAGACACTGTGTGGATTCATCTTAAAGACATCAGACTCCAATATAAAGTGGCCCCCTTTGACAAAATTGAATGGGATAAGAACTATGATGAACCCCAACCCCTTGATTTGCGACTTTTATTGTTGGGTCAAGATTTTTGCTGTTATTTTTGTTGTTGTCTCCAGCATTGCTTTTATGTTGTATTTTTGCTGCAATATCCGTTTGCTCTAGGATAAGATAGAAAGAAAAGATAGTATCTGTTATTCACATAGGACTTGTTGCTTTGGGGGAGGGGCTCTCTAAACCCACCCCATATTTCTCCTTGCCAATTCACTTCTCTTTGTTTTGGTATTTGTTACTGTGATTTAGGTAGAGTTTAGATTAAGAATCGGCCGTGTAGAATAGATAAGATAGAATAAGGTAAGACTGCAGTTACCTTTCTTTCTTTCTCCATTTATATTTATCATTCACCCTTTTAACTTCCTGTCTTTTTTCTTTATTGATGATGGTACATAAGAACATAAAAGCATGCCATACTGGGTCAGACCAAGGATCCATCAAGCCCAGCATCCTGTTTCCAACAGTAGCCAATCCAGACCATAAGAACCTGGCAAGTACCCAAAAACTAAGTCTATTCCATGTTACCGTTCCTAATAATAGCAGTGGCTATTTTCTAAGTCAACTTAATTAATAGCAGGTAATGGACTTCTCCAAGAACTTATCCAATAGGGCTGTGCATTCGTTTTCGCCGTATTGGCGATCCGCAACGTATGTTGCACTATTCGTTGTATTCGTGGGGAAAGCAAAACGTATCGCGATTCCCCACGAATACAACGAATTTTTGCCGAATTGCTCGGCCGCCAATTTAAACAACACCCCCACCCTCCTAACCCCCCCAAGACTTACCAAAACTCCCTGGTGGTCCAGCGGGGGGTCCAGGAACCATACCCTGCACTCACACACCCTCGGTACCAGTATCAAAATGGTGCCGATAGCATTTGACCTACTATGTCACAGGGGCTACCGGTGCCATTGGTCAGCCCCTGTCACATGACCATCGGCGCCATCTTGTGCTCCTACCATGTGACAGGGGCTGACCAATGGCACCGGTTGCCCCTGTGACATAGTAAGGGCAAGGCTATCGGCGCCATTTTGATTCCTGGCATCCGATGTCACGAGTGCAGGAAATCGCTCCCGGACCCCCGCTGGACCCCCAGGGACTTTTGGCTAGCTTGGGGGGGCCTCATGACCCCCACAAGACTTGCCAAAAGTCCAGTGGGGGTCCGGGAGCGACCTCCTGCACTCGGGCCGTATTGCCAGTATTCAAAATGGCATCGGCGCTACCTTTGCCCTCACTATGTCACAGGGGCCGACCATCAATTTAATGGCACCATTGGCCCTGTGACATAGTAAGGGCAAAGGTAGTGCCAGCACCATTTTGAATACTGGCAATATGGCCCATGCAGGAGTTCACTCCCGGACCCCCGCTGGACTTTTGGCAAGTCTTGTGGGGGTCATGAGACCCCCCCCCAAGCTGGCCAAAAGTCCCTGGGGGTCCAGTGGGGATCCGGGAGTGATTTCCTGCACTCGTGACGTCGGATGCCAGGAATCAAAATGGCGCCGATAGCCTTGCCCATACTATGTCACAGGGGCTACCGGTGCCATTGGTCAGCCCCTATCACATGGTAGGAGCACAAGATGGCGCCGATGGCCATGTGACAGGGGCTGACCAATGGCACTGGTAGCCCCTGTGACATAGTATGTCAAAGGCTATCGGTGCCATTTTGATACTGGTACCGAGGGTGTGTGAGTGCAAGGTATGGTTCCCGGACCCCCCGCTGGACCTCCAGGGAGTTTTGGTAAGTCTTTTTAACTCACAACTCATGGACTTCCTCGAAAGTCATGCGACCCTCCATGTCTCACAGTTCGACTTCCGAAAACACTGTAACACTGAATCACTACTCCTCTCTCTATCTGACCACCTCCTCAGAGGCATGGGCCAAAGCCACAGCTACCTCCTCGCCCTCCTCGATATTTCAGCAGCCTTCGACACCATCAGCCATCACCACCTCCTGGCCCGTTTGGAAAACATTGGCATCACAGGCCTTGCCCTCGCCTGGTTCAAATCCTTCCTATCGAACAGAAAGTTCTCTGTTAAAATTGGTAACACCACTTCCACCCCCCACCCCTTACATCAAGGAGTCCCACAAGGCTCATCTCTTTCATCCACCCTATTTAATATCTACCTCACCCCTCTCTGCCAACTCCTCTCTGATCTTAAATTAAAGTTCTATCTCTATGCCGATGATGTCCAGATCATCATTTCTAACAACAGCTCCATCTCTGATGCCCTAAAGCACTGGGAAAGCTGCCTCGTGGCCATCAACTTTCTGCTCACCAACCTCCACCTTGCTCTCAATACAAATAAAACTGAACTCCTGGTTATCTCCTCCCATTCCTCCCCCTCCACCCCCTTATCTATCAATCCCAAGCTTAACCCCTCTACAGCACAACCTTTTGTAAAGGACCTAGGAGTTCTCCTCGATCTTCAACTAAACATGAAGAAATACGTTAACTCCATTCTTAAAACAGGTTTTTTCAAACTCAATGTTCTTAAAAAGCTCAGACCACTACTATACATCCAAGATTTCCGTACAGTGATCCAAGCCACTATACCCCCCAAACTCGACTACTGTAACACACTCTTCCTAGGGCTCCCCTACTCCACACTAAAACCTCTACAAATGCTACAAAATGCCACAGCAAGACTCATCACAAATACCCGTAAACATGAACATATCACCGCCATTCTTAGAGATCTACATTGGCTCCCTATCCTCTCCCGCATTCACTACAAAACATTGACCATAGTACACAAATCTATTCATGCCCACAACTTCAAATAGCTAGACATTCCTTTCAACTCTCCCTCTTCCACCCTACCCACCAGAACTGCCAACAAAGGTACCCTACTTGTACCCTCACTGAAAATAGCCAATCTCTCCTCCACACATGACCGTGCCCTCTCAATTGCTGGCCCCGCCCTCTGGAATTCCATGCCTCCTAACCTGTGTCTGGAACCATGTATGATTAAATTTAAAAAGTATCTAAAAATGTGGTTATTTAAACGAGCTTATCCGGAATAGTTTTAAAGGAGCTCAACCAGAACAGATTTTCCCCCACTCTGTCAGCCCATACGCCACTCACAATGTGATTAGACATGCCTTATGTTAAGGTTTCTTGTTATCTTTGTTCTTGTTTTTTTGTTTAAACTATATTTCCGTCCCTGTTAATATGTATTTTCCAAGCCTTAATGTTTGAATGTAAACTGGTATGATGTCCCCCACTAATAACGGTATATAAAAGTCTTCAAATAAATAAATAAATTATTGTACTGCCAAATTGGTTAGCTTCCCTGATTTCTCTTAGCATTTCATCATCTGTCTGACCATTTTGTCCAGTTGGACGGTAGTATACTTCTATCTCTATATTCTTACCCAACACACATGGGATTTCTACCCATATAGATTCTACTTACATTTAGTCTCTTGTATGATCTTTATCCTCCCGGGCATAAAGTGCCACACCCCCATCAAGTTGATCCTCCCTATCATTGTGATATAATTTGTACCGATATAGCACTGCCCCATTGGTTATCTTCCTTCCACCAAGTCTCTGTGATGCCAATTATGTTAATCTCATCATTTGCTGCTATTCATTCTAACTCTCCCATCTTACTTCTTAGACTTCTGGCATTGGCATACAGACATTTCAAATTGTGTTTTTTGTTTGTATTAACAACCTGCTTTTCAGTTGATAGGGATAATTTGGAAATCTTTAGCTCAGGTAATTTTTTACATATAGGCACATGGACTACATTTGCTTTTATTGGAACCTCTCTGTTGGGATGCCCTAACTCTCCTGTTTCATTAGTATCCTTCAAGGATATATATCTCTAAACCATGCACTGCTGAGTGACTGTCAGCTTTCCCCCTTGTTCTAGTTTAAAAGCTGCTCTTTCTCCTTTTTGAAAGTTAGTGCCAGCAGCTTGGTTCCACTCTGGTTAAGGTGGAGTCCATGCTTTCGGAAAAGTCTCCCCCTTCTCCAAAAGTTTCACCAGTTCCTTACAAAACTGAATCCCCTGCACCATCGTCTCATCCACACATTGAAACTCTGGAGCTCTGCCTGCCTCTGTGGACCTGCACGTGGAACAGGAAACATTTCAGAGAATTCCACCCTGGAGGTTCTGGATTTCAGCTTCCTACCTAAAATCATAAATATGGCTTCCAGAACCTCTCTCCCACATTTTCCTATGTCGTTCGTGCCCACATGTACCACGACAGCCGGCTCCTTCCCAGCACTGTCTATAATCCTATCTTGGTGATGCGTGAGGTCTGCTACTTTCACACCAGGCAGTCAAGTTACCAGGCAGTCTTCATGTCCACCAGCCATCCTGCTATCTACATTTCTAATAACTGAATCACCAGATGGCCGGCCTAACCCTTTCCTCCTGGGCAGTAGCCCTGGGAGACTTGTCCTCAGTGTGAGAGGACAATACATCACCTGGAGAGCAGGTCCTTGCCACAGGATCACTTCCTGCTACACCAGGGTGATGTTCTCCTACTGGGAGACCTTTCTGATCTAGCACCGGGGCTGCCAGACTGGATTTGGGACTTGGCTACTATTTCCCTTAAAGTCTCATCAATGTACCTCTCTGTCTGCCTCAGCTCCTCCAAGTCTGCTACTCCAGTCTCCAGAGATTGGACTCGTTCCCTGAGAGCCAGGAGCACTGAGTGCACACAAACAATCTCTCACCGGCAGGTAAAAAATCTTACATGTGACACTCAATGCAAAAGACTGGAAAGCCCCCTCTTGATGCTGGACTACTGCCTTCATCTTAGTTTTATTGAGTTCCTAGTTAAGTTTAGGATACTAAGGGAGTTGGAATGAGAGTACTTTAAATTTACAGGTGAATTTACTAATTAATCAGGTAGTGTCCTACAAGGGGATGATTAAACTTTCATTAAGGTCTGGTACTATAGTATGATTTAGTTAATACCCTGATTGATTTTTAATGAGAAAGTGTCTCGTGCCTAAAAATCAAGGGTTGAGTGGGTGGGAAAGACAGACACTAGAATTAACAATCTCTGGCTTGCTTATTACCTCAGACACATCAAACTCTAAAGAATATACCCCTCTATTTCACCTTTCACCAAACTTTTATAAGTCCAAAAATTTCTGAAAGCTATACTTACCAATCCTCTTTAACCACTGTTAAATTAATCTTCACTCAGATAATTGAAAGGTTTGAGATTTGTTCGCTGTTAGGTGCGCACGCTACCAGTCCTCCTCTAATGCAAGGGGTGTGGGGCCTCCGGAAGCTGGGGTTGTGGAAGTCAATCCCTGGATTGCTTGCGGTGACCTCTGGACTCCTCTCCCGGGGTATGCTGGGAACAGTATGCAGATGAGCCTTCCGGACCTCTTCTACTGCAAAGGGCGCGGAGCCTCCAAAAGCTGGGGCTGTGGAAGTCAATCCCTGGATCGCATGCAGTGTCTTCGGTACTCCTCTCCCGGAGTATGCTGTGAACAGTATGCAGATGAGCTTTGAGGGGAGGGGGGTCGGGAGGGTGGGGGATTGTAAATAATTAGATCTGAAGGGTTGGGTTTTTTTTATCTGTGTGTCCTTTCTCCCCCCCCCCCACCAAAAAAAAACCCGATAAGAAAACCACACAACATTTCATGGGGTTTTCCTATCATTTGTGGGGATCCCCTATACATGATGAATTAGGAAATATTGTACGATATTTTAATTCATCAAAAAAACGATGCACATCCCTAATATGGATGGCACCCCAAGATTCCACTCCCTGTGAGATTATCTGTGCCATGTCCAGTGGCAGAACAAACCACTCAAAACATCTGCTAGGTGTGGATGAAGACATACCAGCTCATCCTCAAGGCCACAGAGCGGTATAAAAAGGGAGCTGACAAGAATTGCCACCTAGCACTCACTTCCAGTCAGGAGATAAAGTCTGGTTCAGCACAAAGAATCTTCATCTGAATTCACACTCAGTGAAGATTTCACCCAGATTCATTGTTCCGTACCTCATACTATACCAGTTAGGACCTGTCACATACCAGCTGCAGTTACCTCCCAGTTTGCAAACGCACAACTCCTTTCACATCTCTCTCTTGAAACCACTGGTGTTGTCCTGGAAACCATGAAGAATGCCCACTCCTTTGACTCTGTCGATTGACCCTGACACTGAGTACGAGGTTCAAGAATTAGTAGATGTCAAAAGGATGTGAGACAAAACATATTACTTAATTTCTTGGAAGGGTTAAAGACCCGAAGATAGAATAAAGGAACCAGCCAGGAATTTTTAAGCTCCCCAGCTCTTCAAAAGATTCCATCCTCTACCCACAAGCCCAAGCCAAAGGGTCTGGGTATGGGGCTTAGGGGAGGGTGTACTGTAACACCTCACCAAACATGGTGCTCATCCCATGGCTGGTGCACCCTTACCACCAACTAGTCCCAGATCCTAGAGTCACATCCTCAGTGTTGGCGTCCTATGCTGGTACTCTCTTCCTTAGGTGCACACATACTCATCCATCATTTAAAGGGCAGCCAGCAGGAAATCCTCAGGTGTGTTTCTAGATGACATCATAGCTCCCGGCTACTTAAACAGAAGGCTGGGCTCAACTCTTTGCCTCAGCATCAAGATCTCCTATGTCTACACTGATATTCATGATTCCTGCCATGCATTGCCCAGTTTCTTTCTTACTTTGCCTTGTTTCAATTCTTTGCCTTGCTCCAGGTCTTGTCTTGCCTCCTCTTAGAGAAGATAAGGCCATCGCAGAAAGATTAAATGATTTCTTTGCTTCGGTGTTTACTGAAGAGGATGATGGGGAGGTACCCATAATGGAGAAGGTTTTCATGGGTAATGATTCAGATGGACTGAATCAAATCACAGTGAACCTAGAAGATGTGGTAGGCCTGATTGACAAACTGAAGAGAAGTAAATCACCTGGACCGGATGGTATACACCCCAGAGTTCTGAAGGAACTAAAAAATGAAATTTCAGACCTATTAGTAAAAATTTGTAACCTATCATTAAAATCATCCATTGTACCTGAAGACTGGAGGATAGCAAATGTAACCCCAATATTTAAAAAGGGCTCCAGGGGCGATCCAGGAAACTACAGACCGGTTAGCCTGACTTCAGTGCCAGGAAAAATAGTGGAAAGTATTCTAAACATCAAAATCACAGAACATATAGAAAGGCATGGTTTAATGGAACAAAGTCAGCATGGCTTTACCCAAGGCAAGTCTTGCCTCACAAATCTGCTTCACTTTTTTGAAGGAGTTAATAAACATGTGGATAAAGGTGAACCGGTAGATGTAATATACTTGGATTTTCAGAAGGCGTTTGACAAAGTTCCTCATGAGAGGCTTCTAGGAAAAGTAAAAAGTCATGGGATAGGTGGTGATGTCCTTTCGTGGATTGCAAACTGGTTAAAAGACAGGAAACAGAGAGTAGGATTAAATGGACAATTTTCTCAGTGGAAGGGAGAGGACAGTGGAGTGCCACAGGGATCTGTATTGGGACCCTTACTTTTCAAAATATGTATAAATGATCTGGAAAGAAATCAGACGAGTTAGATATTCAAAATTTGCAGATGACACAAAATTGTTCAGAGTAGTTAAATCACAAGCAGATTGTGATAAATTGCAGGAAGACCTTGTGAGACTGGAAAATTGGGCATCCAAATGGCAGATGAAATTTAATGTGGATAAGTGCAAGGTGATGCATATAGGGAAAAATAACCCATGCTATAATTACACAATGTTGGGTTCCATATTAGGTGCTACAACCCAAGAACGAGATCTAGGTGTCATAGTGGATAACACATTGAAATCTTCAGTTCAGTGTGCTGCTGCAATCAAAAAAGCAAACAGAATGTTGGGAATTATTAGAAAGGGAATGGTGAATAAAACGGAAAATGTCATGATGCCTCTGTATCGCTCCATGGTGAGGCCGCACCTTGAATACTGTGTACAATTCTGGTCGCCACATCTCAAAAAAGATATAATTGTGATAGAGAAGGTACAGAGAAGGGCTACCAAAATGATAAGGGGAATGGAACAGCTCCCTTATGAGGAAAGACTAAAGAGGTTAGGACTTTTCAGCTTGGAGAAGACACGGCTGAGGGGGGATATGATAGAGATGTTTAAAATCATGAGAGGTCTAGAACGGGTAGATGTGAATCGGTTATTTACTCTTTTGGATAATAGAAAGATTAGGGGGCACTCCATGAAGTTAGCATGGGGCACATCTAAAACTAATCGGAGAAAGTTCTTTTTTACTCAACGAATAATTAAACTATGGAATTTGTTGCCAGAGGATGTGGTTAGTGCAGTTACTATAGCTGTGTTTAAAAAAGGATTGGATAAGTTCTTGGAGGAAAAGCCCATTACCTGCTATTAAGTTCACTTAGAGAATAGTCACTGCCATTAGCAAAGGTAACATGGAATAGACTTAGTTTTTGGGTGCTTGCCAGGTTCTTATGGCCTGGATTGGCCACTGTTGGAAACAGGATGCTGGACTTGATGGACCCTTGGTTTGACCCAGTATGGCATTTTCTTATGTTCTTCTTATGTTCTCTTCCTTACCGAGGTCCAGCTCCTGCCTTGCCTCCTTATTCCTGTCCTCTCTGCCTAGTCCTGTGTTTTCCCTGCTCTCCTCTATTTTAACTCACATTGCCAACTTGGACCAACTGCCTGGACACTAACCTTGCCTGATCATTGTCTGCCTTGATCTTCTGCCTGGATACGGGCTCTGCTGAACTGCTGTCTACCTGCCTTGACCCTCATATCACTCTTTCCACTGTCCTGCTGGTGTCTGAACCAAAAGGCTCCACCCCTGGGGAAAGAGGTTGGTATAGGTGAAACCTTTGCAGTGTCCTAGCCTGTGGCAAGTTTGCCTGCCGCCAGTGTGGGCCGAGGCCTTGCTCCAGAGGCTAGGTAGTAACAACTCTTCCAGCTCAGGGACTCACACCCCCCCATGCGTGACACTGTGGCTTAGTAAATATACCAGTCAGATTGTAAGTCCTCTAGGGACTTACTATCTAACTGCCAAAAATATGGAATATAAATTTAAAAAAATGTAAAAATAAAAATAGGAGTTCAGATAATTTGAAGAAGGAATCAGTGATTGTCTGGTGTGCGGTAGAAAAGAGCAAGTTTAGGTCCTTTTTTCTCCTTGGAATTGTAGGGTAAATCTGTCAGATTTGCTTGCTTGTTCAATTGCAAGCAAATCAAGAACTAGAGAGTAGTGAAATACAATACCTAGGGATGGTCATTTGTTTGAAACAAAAGTGTAAAACATGACAAATGACATATGATCCTCTATCCAGCTAAGGTTTAGCCAAGGGGCAAGTTGGGGGTCCTCCAGGGTGGGGTTGAATTACTCAAATAACTTCTCTGGCTAATTTTGATATTTGCACCTAGCCATATAAGTTATCAGCTCACACAAGGCATGTCTGAGAGCAAGTCTAAAGTGCTGAGCTGTATATTGCAAGCCTCCTGGTCCTATCACTGCCCCCTCTACCCTCCCACCTAAGCACTAAATTCTCAACATTGCCAGACTGAGCCTAAAGGCTCCACCCCAAAACTCCCTCCATCTCAAGAAATATTTTTAAAAAAAGGTATTGTGCCAGCCTCCCTTCCTCCACCCACTCCTGGGTCAAGCCATGTCCCATTTCTAACATTCCCAACCTCTTGGTACCTTCAGTCTGAAAGTTCTTCAGCTCTGATTGTGGTAGCAGCCTACTCTAACCCAGGCCTGGCACTTCAGACATTGCTAGGGAAGACATAGGTGGGAGAGATAGCAGTAATAGGGCCTACTATGCCTACAATCTATTTTTGTATTGATGTAATGGCAGAACAAGTTGCAATGGAACTGCTTGGAAGGCAGGAACATGTTAAGACCAGTAGGGGTGGGAAGCAGAAAAAAAAGTTGTTTGATATTTTTTGTTTTGTTTAGGGGGGTGCCTATGAATTTCAGTTTCTTTAAGGTTTATTTAGTTTATTTTGTTATAAAACAATGAAATAAACATTTAAATTTAAAACACCCAAAACAGAAAATAAACAAACAGGGCTTCCCATGGTCTCCCATCCCCACCACCCATTCATCTCATCCAAAAAAATACCAGGAACAGTATCCTCCCGAGCCCCCGCTTACCTGGTCTGGGGGGGGGGGGGGGAGAGATCCGATGATGAGGCCAGGGTTTCAGGCCAAAGCCTCAACCTTGCATATGCCTAGGCCACAGTAAGTCGCCTTGACCTTGGCCTAAGCCCTAAGCAAGGCTCAGACGTCTCGGCCTGGTCCCAATGTCTAGGCCCAGGCCAGACACCAGGGCCAGGTCTGGACACTGGATCCCAACCCCTGGGCCTTGGCCAAAACCTAGTCCTCACACTGGGGGCCAACCCAGAAACCAGGTCCTGATGCCTAGGCCTTGGCCTAGGCCCAGGCCCAATGCAAGGGCCTGACCTGGAGGTCAGGTTCCCGATGCCCAGGCTCAGTCCAGAGAGGGGTCCAGATGCCTGGTCCTCAGCCCAGGTCCAGGCCTGATGCCGGTGCCTGGCCCGGAGGCTGGTTCCCAATACTGGGACTTTGGCACAGGGTCAGGCCAAGGCCTAGAGCCCAAGCCTTGGAGGTCCTCTTTCTTCTGTCTTCTTTCTTCCTGCCCAGACCCATTAGATCTGAGTCTGGGCAGGGCACCAACATGAAGCCTGGGTCCATGCTGAGGCCCAGACATCAGGACCTAGTCTCTGGAATGGACCATGGCATCAGATCCAGGCCCGGACCCTGATCTAGGCTGAGACCAAGGCATCAGATTCTGGGCACTGGGTCAGGCACAAGTGTCAGGCCTGGCTTTGGACCAAGGCCCAGGCATCAGGTCCCAGTCTCCAGACCAGGCTTGGGCCCAAGCCCTGGCCTAGCCCAGGCCAAGGCATCAGGACCTGGTTTATGGACCAGGCCCCTGTGTTGGGCCTGGGTCCACGCTGAGGCCCAGGCAACAGTACCTGATCTCCGGACTGGGCTCTGGCATCAAGCCTGGGCTTGGGTCATGGCCTAGGCCGAGGCCAAGTGTTGGGATCTGGCATTCGGGTTGGGCTGCGATACTGGATCCCGGATGGAGCAGGTAGGTTTGCACAATTTTTGGTGACTCTGCCGAGGCCCTGGCATCTGCCCAGGCCTCGGCCGAAACTGCAGTGTTGCACTCAGTCCTAGGCTGCATCTGCTGCATCAGGCCATAGTAGGATGTGCTAAAGAAAGTAACAGTAAGGACTCTTGAGGATATACCCTATCTTTCCTTTTGCATTTGACATGGCAGCAATAAGGACTTTTTAAAAAAGCACAGCAAAATTTGGGTAAATTGGAGCTCTGCTGTTAGGAGACTCATAATTTGTGCCATCTTGGATTATACCACCACACACAAGTTTAACATTTGTAAAAGTGGGGAGTTAACAATGATTAAAGACTGTTTTGGCTTTTTGTGGCTACCATGACTGTTAACACATGCTAAATTTCTTGTTTTATTGTGTGTTTAGGCTAGCCGAGTTTGATGAATGTAATTTTAAATGCAGTAAGTACTTAAACCCTAACCAGAATGCTAACTCAATTCTTAAAACTGATATGATAAAACCCTAATAAAAACAATAGATAAAAATGAAGTTTGGGAGTCTGGCAAATACTGAACAGTCATAAAGTTAGAAGATCTTGGATTCTGCCTCTTTTGAAATGTACTGGTTTGTATTTTTCTTGTAAAGACTTTCTTGTTTTTTGCCATCCTGTTTACACACAAATTATTTCAATGAATAATAATAATAATAATAATAATAATAATAATAAATCCTGCCTTCCATGCTGTTGCATCCCATGTTCCATTTAAAAGAGGCTCTGTTTCATCTGTATTTATTTTTTATTCAGCAAAATAATGAAAAAAAAAAATACAGGTTAATGCATTTCAATGACGTAATTGAAAACAGATATTGTGAAACCATTTATGCAAAATGAAGATAGTAATTTGAAGCCTCAGTAACAGTATCATTTGGTCTGGAATTTAGCTATTACAAATAGCATTAAGTATGTACTGCATCCCTGCTGTTGCTCACCTGACTGATCTCCCCTGTTCTTCTTTTCACTGGAGTCATTTAAAGTGATGTGAAAGCTTGAACAGGATTGAGTGAATGAAAGTGGACTATGCAAAATAGCTCAAAAGAATGTTTATGCAACATTTTCCAAAACATTTACAAGTACATTTTTAAAACCCAGCACGTAGAAAGCCCGTGAGATACATGCGTGGCTGGGCCGAGTGCACTCCGAGCGCATTTACAAAACTGCCCAGCCACGCGCAATTCTCCCAGAACGTGCGGAAGAGCCAGGGTTTTGAAAAGAGGCAGGCTGGGGGGGGGGGGGGTTGTTTGATGGGGCAGGGGGGGTAGGGGTCAGCCGGAACAATGCCATTAGGCATTATTCCGGTGAAGTGCGCGCCGGCAGCAGGCTGGTGCGCGGAATTTACTTTATCTCTTCAGATGAGGTAAGTTCCAAAACAAAAAAAAATTTGCTGAGTTAGGGTTGGTTTAGGGGTCGTGGAGGGGAGGGGAAAAGGGAGGAAGGATAGGTAGGGGATTAGTGAACTGGGAAAAAGCACAATTGTGCTGCCGAGCGTGTATTTCAAAATTGGGCACACATGTGCGAGCGGGTATCGGATTTTATAACCTGCGCGCAGTGACACATGCATGTTATAAAATCAGCATGTCCTTGTGCGCATGCCGGGAACTACGCGCACATGGATGCGAGCGCACACAGCTTTAAAAATGTACCCCTATGATTCGTACTCCCTTATTCAAGGAAACACTAAATCAACCTGGAAAAAGAAAGGGTTTCCTTAGCAGTTATTTTAATTAAAACAAAGAATTGCAGAAATTTCTATTAAAAAAAAAAAAAAAATTGAACTAATATGGATGGAAACATCTAAAAACGAAATACTATAATATCAGGAGTCGGCTATATAAACTAAAAAATGCTCAGATTGAAAACCTGTGAAAGTGCTTGCCTCATCCCTTGTTGCAACAGTAACTGATAATGAGAACTGTAAACTGAAAGGGTGTAAACCCTGACAAAAAAAAGCTCTGGATTGATGTTGAATGCTTTGGTATTTGAAATTTCAATAAAAGGTTTTCTGAGTCTAGTTGTTATAATAATCAGAGACATTCATTCTCTAAAGAAATGCTGCATCCAGTCTGAAGCTGTAACCCCAATCCTGACCTTGGTTCATCGTTTATATATTGCTGTTTGTGGTGTCTTCAGAACGTGCGCTATGTGTGTATGGCAGAAGTATGTGTTTTATTCACTATTTTTTAATGAGCATGAAAATGTATTATAACACTTTAAGAAAAAAGCATGTCTGACACAATTCTAATGTTTGATCTGCTAAAGGATCAACAGCTGACATTTTCTCACAGAGGTTTTATCTAAGTTTACAAAAATTGAGTATTTTGTTAGTTTGATGGTATTTCTAAAATAAAAACTGTCAGATATTGAAGAAAATAGTGGTGAACCAAGAAAACAGTGGGGTTCAGATTAGAGACACAAGAGGTTTAGTTTCTCTAAATTGAATTAAACCTACTTTTCACTATCATGAACCGTAGCACCTTTAAACTGACCTTCACTGTTACCATCCATCCATGTATCTGAAGCAATGCTTTTCAAGCAAGTCCTTGAGGTACACCCTGTGAGTCTGGTTTTCGGGATATCCACAGTGAATATATATGAGATAGATTTGCATACACCTACTCCTTTTTATGTGAATCTACCCCAAGCATATTTATTGTAGATATCCTGAAAGCTACACTGTGTCCTGAGGACTGGGTTGAGAAAGACAGACATGAAGTACTAGTGCTAACGGGAGCTGTTGACATCTAATTCTAACTAATCACTCAGTCCATCCCTAACAGAAGTCAAATTATGATCTCTAAAAAATGTACCTCCAGTAATTACTTTTATTTTATATAAGGTTTGTTTGCACTGGAATATAAGCTCTTTCAATGGCATTAATTTAGTTTACTTTATTCAGTTTGAAGATTTGCCTTTCTTTACAATTAATCAAAGTGATGTGCAGTTAAAAAAAAAAAATGAATAAATGCAAATAAAACACCAGTCAAGTTTTCAGGATATCCTCAATGAATATGCATGAGATAGATTTACATATATTGGAGGCGGTGCCTGTTTGTGGTTCTTGAAGGCCTGAGTTGGTCACCCCTGTTATAGCATAATAGGCCTTGCTATGCAGGAGAGGATTTGAGTAGAGATTTGCCAAAGAAACAAAACTAATAACTTTTTCAAGCACATCAAAATGAAAAAATCTGTTAGGGAGTCAGTTGGACCATAGATGACCTGGGAGTAAAAGGGGTGCTCAGAGAGGATAAGGCAATCAGACAAAAAGAAAATGCATTCTTCAGTTTTCTCTGCGAGGGATGTTAGGGATATAATTATTCATAATATGAATAGAAAAGATATTAAAACAAATAGCAAACTTTATCACACTTTGTGATAAGTGCCAGAATTGTTGTATTTCCTACATACAACCACTGGGGGGGGACCATGTTTAATAGTTTTAAGCTCTGAGAGAGAGAGAGAGAGCAAGAGAGTCCATCAAGCTAGGTTGAGAGAACATTGCTCAAATCTCATCTTTGGGTGAGTTTCCTCACACCGAGTTCCTCAAATCTTCACAAGAGAGCACTGTTCTGTTCGTATGTTTCACTTTGAATGTCAAAATAGCCCCTAACCCCTACACTAATACCTAAACCTCATCTCGAGTTACTAGGTGGGCCTCCCATAGAGATATAAATACCTATCTAATAGGAAGGCATTATGGCTAGGTGCACTCTCTCTTTCTCTCTCTCTCCCTCCCTCTCCCCACCCTGATAGCTAGGCAAAAAACATCACAGCATGATAAAGCCCTATCACATGGCTTTACACAAATGAAAAAGGTATAGTTAAAGCCATGAAATACAGCTTCACAAAATTGTGAACTCAGTCACAAATCATGCCCCAAACTCCTTCCTTTTTTCTGATTTCCATCACACCATGTGTTATGGTGCTTTCACAGGCATTAAAGGCATTTTTGCATGCGTTAAATGGGCTTAACGCATGTGAAAACACCTTATAGCAATTTGATAAATGACCCTGTAAAGGGGTTATTTACTAAAGCTTTATTGCGTTCGTTAGGGCCCTTTCACATGCAATACAATACAAATTAGGGGGAGGGGAGGAGTCGGCTACAGCAAATAACTACATCTTTTACGGTGTCACTATTGGCTGGGAAAGGCTGCAGCTGACCCCACCGCGGCCGGCGAAATAGCACTTTGTGAAGCCATATCGCACAGTTTTAATGCCAAAAATAACTACCTTTTTCATTGGTGTTAAGCTGTGCGATATGCACATAATGCAAATTACGATTTTTTTTCGCAAATTGTGTTTTGGGCATTTTTAGGCTGGAGAAGAGCCCTGAGAGGGGGGAGAGGATTGACAGAGCGCTTGAGATGTGAGAGGGGAGGAGGGGAGGAGAGAGAGAGTGAGAGAGAAAGACAGACAGACAGACTGACTCTGGGGGTAGCACCATAGTAAGCAGCTATTTATGCTACTATCAGAGGCCTACCTAGTAACTTGAGGTGAGTTTTAGGTAGTAGTGTAGAGGTTAGGGGCCACTTTGACATGCAGAGTGAGACGTACGAACAGAACAGTATACTCTTATGAAGATTTGATGTCCTTCAGAGTGAGTAAACTCACACAATGATGAGAGTTCTCCATAGCCTACAATGGAGAGCTTTATAGTTCATAATAGTGTGACTTGTCAGGCAGTTTGGGGTTAGGCAATGGAGTAGTTGTCCTTAATAATATTTCATTCTTCCCTAATAACTCGTTCCATTCAAAGCCCAGACCAGGAGCATGAGGTACTGCACATTCAGTCATATTGAAAGATATGTGATCTGATATGATCCTTCAGATAAGTTGAGATTTGTTTAGTGACTTTAAAGTTCTGGAGGTCTGGGCTATTGTAGTCTCTAGCTGCATCTATGCTGCAGCATTCTGGTAAACTGTAGACATTTTTGCAGTTTTTCTAGGAGACCTATGTAAAGTGAATTGCAATAGTCTAGTCAGGAAAGGACAAATGTATATATATATATCAGCGTAGTCAGGTTGACTCTTTCAAGATATGGTTTTGTTAGTTACTGAAGATGGTAAAATACATTCCTTACTTCTGTGGTGATTTGTATTTCCATGTATAGTTTGGTGTTCAGGAAGACATCTGGGATTGACTTTTGATTTTATTAAGACAGGGGTGTAGTACATGTGTCTAAGATTCACACCTCTGTTTTGGTGGGATTTAGCTTCAGTTTGTTGGAAGCAGCCCATTTTCATATTTCTCTAAGGCAGTTTATCTTTTGTGAGGCTTTATTTCTGTTCTTTCCCAGTAACATAGAGCTGGATGTCATCAGCATAAACAAAGTATGGGTGTTTGGATTTCCCTATCACCTTAATCAGTGGCGAGAGATAGATGTTGAACAGGGTTGAAGAGAGGATTTATATCTGTGGCAATCCACTGGCCAGGCATTTGACAGACGAAGATTCACCCAGGATGACCTGTTGTATAGTAATGACCTAAAATTATTTCAAGGCTGGGTCATAAGAACATAAGAACATAGATTATGCCATACTGGGTCAGACCAAGAGTCCATTAAGCCCAGTATCTTGTGTCCAACAGTGGCCAACCAAGCCACAAGTACCTTGCAAGTACACAAACATTACATAAATAGATCCCAAGCTACTAATCTTTATTTAAAAAGCAGTTTATGGACTTCTGCTCTAGGAACTTGTCCAAACCTTTTTTAAACCCAGTTACAGTAACTGCTGTAACCACATTCTCTGACAATGAATTCCAGAGCTTAATTATGCATGAGTGAAAAAGAATTTTCTCCAATTTGTTTTAAATGAGCTACTTGCTAACTTCATGGAGTGCCCCCTAGTCCTTGTATTATCCGAAAGAGTAAATAACCAATTAACATTTACCCATTCAACTCCTTTTATGATTTTGTAGACATCTATCATGTCCCCCCTCAGCAATCTCTTCTCCAAGCTGAACAGCCCTAATCTCTTTAGCCTTTCCTCACAGGGGAACTGTTCAATGCCACTTCATTTTGGTCACCTTTCTCTGCTTCTCCAGTGCAACTATATCTTTTTTGAGATGTGGCAACCAGAATTACACACAGTATTCAAGGTGTGTTCTCACCATGGAGCAATACAGAGGCATTATGACATCCATGATTTTATTCACCATTCCCTTCCTAATAATTCCTAACATTCTATTTGCTTTTTTGACTGCCAATGTATTATCCACTAGATTGCCTAGATCTCTTTCCTGGATGGTAACTCCTAATGTGGAACCCAACATTGTGTAACCACAGCAAGGATTACTTTTCCCTACAAGCATCACCTTACACTTGTCCACACTAAATTTCATCTGTCTTTAGGACGCCCAATCTTCCAGTCTCACAAGGTCCTCCTGCAATTTATCACAATTCACTTGAGATTTAACTACTCTGCATAATTTTGTGTCATCTGCACATTTAAGCACCTCACTCATCGTGCCCCTTTCCAGATCATTTATAAATGTATTAAAAAGCACTGGTCCTACCTGAGGCACTCCACTGTTTAGATTTTTCCACTGTGAAAACAGACCATTTAATCCTACTTCCTGTTTCCTGCCTTTTAACCAGTTTACAATCCACAATAGGATATTATTTCCTATTCCTTGACATTTTAGATTTCTTATAAGCCTCTCATGAGGGACTTTGTTGAATACCTTCTGAAAATCTAAAAACGCCACATCTACCATTTCACCTTTGACCACATGTTTGTTCACCCCTTCATAAAAATGAGGGAGATTTGTGAGGCAAGATTTCCCTTGGGTAAATCCAATCTGGCTGTGTCCCATTAAACCATGTCTATCGAAATGTTCTGTGATTTTATTCTTTATAACAGTCCGTGATTTTTCCTGGCATGGAAGTCAGGCTCACTTGTCTATAGTTTCCCATATCTCCCCTGGAGCCCTTTCTAAATATTGTGGTTACATTGGCCACCATCCAGTCTTCAGATACAATAAACTATTTTAATGATAGTTTACAAATTATTTTCAAATTCTCTCTTAGCCTGTCTTATCAATGTCTTACATTTAACTTGCCAATGCATATGCTTTATCCTATTTTCCTCTAATCAATCCTTCTTCCAATTTTTAAATGAAGATCTTTTGGCTAAAATAGACTCTTTCACCTCACTTTTTATGATATTATTACATTTAACAATCAAAATAAACAATGCTGAACAGGAAACAAAAAGTTAGCCTTCCTCCATATATCAGTATTATAACTAAACACAAATATATTCCATCCAAATTACTGGCTAACATCGTAGTTCTCAAGATAAGGGGATCCAATTCTCGTGAGAGCAAAATCATACTAACATTACAGAAGAGAATAGTAGTTGGACTTACTACTTAATTAAATAGAACTAATAGCTTACTAAGGTGTAGACACATCAGGGACATTTATTTCTGTATCGGTAGTCACTCTATCTGATATAAATTTTAACAATTGAGATGGAATGTAAAATGTAAAATTAACTTCCTGATACCTTATATTACATTTGCATGGGAATTTTAACTTAAATTTTGCTCCCATATTTAAAACCTGCAGTCTCATTAACAAAAATTGTTTCCTTCTTTCCTGTGTTTTCTTCGCAACATCAGGAAAAATTTGTACTTTCATCTGAAGAAATAATTCTTTTATATTTCTAAAATACATTTTCATCACAAGATCCCTATCTGAATCAAGCAGGAAAGAAACAATTAATGTTGCAGGTTGAGCCAAATTTGTGTCCAATGTCTCAAGCAACTTTGAAATATTTAAGGGGGAAAGAACTCGAAATTCCTGGCCTTCAGCAGGTTTTTCTTTCCAAGGTATCACATAATGAATTTTTGTTAATGGTGGTATTGTCTGATCTGAAAATTTCAGTATTTCTTGTGCATATTTCACCCACATATCTCTTGCTGAGACCAAAGGAACTTTTGGAAAATTAATCAGTATCAGAGTTTTCCCCCGTGCTTGGTTCTCCATATTCTCAAGCCTTTTGTCTAAGAGTTGGTTTTCTTTAATCAAATTTGAATACAAATCTTTTAAATTCCCTATATTTTGTTGCACCGAGTCCATTACACGTTGTTGTTTGACTTTTTCTTCTTGTAGGACTTTAACTTGCAAACCCAGATCTTCCAGTTTAGTTACTACAGGATTTAACTGAAGGAAGATATTTTCATTCAAAACTACTAACGTTTCCCAAAATGTACTTAAAGTTATATCAGGAGGTCTCACCAATGGAATAAGATTTCTTCGTAATTTCAATTCTTTCTCCACATTGTTGTCCCCTGATGTCGTCTTCTCTCCTTGCGCTGCAATCCGCTCAGCTCCTCCGATAGCCTCGGGCTCCACCGCGGCGTCTGCTGTTAGCTCTCCCCCCGTACATCCGGGGCTGGTGACATCATCGGGTCGCGTCGGAGTTGACTCCCGATGAGCCTCCCTGACCTCCGCGGGGTTCGCTGACGGTGTTCTAATCACCGGGGACATTGAGATCTCTATGTCCCGGAGCGGTTCCGCTGC
The DNA here is from genome assembly GCF_901001135.1 of Rhinatrema bivittatum. NCBI lineage: Eukaryota > Metazoa > Chordata > Amphibia > Gymnophiona > Rhinatrematidae > Rhinatrema > Rhinatrema bivittatum. Next base: position 130,426,740 of record NC_042615.1, on the reverse strand, counting down.
AATAGGGCTCTCCTGGACCAACTCCTGCGGGCGTCCTCCCGGCATGGTAAGTCCAAGCACCACGTGGGCGTCCATCGGTCCGGTTTTTGGGGTTCCTGGAGGGTTCTCTATTGAGTCCCTCTCCTTAGCCCTTCTTTTCCGGGCCGAGTGCGGCATTTTTCAAGAGGAAAATAGAGTTTCAAACCACAATTGAAGAGCGACGCTTCTGTGGTGCAGCCACATCGCCATCTTGGATCCTGATTCACCTCACTTTTTAACCATGCTGGCAATATTAGTGTAATTGAAATCTCTCATTATTACTGCACTACCAATTTGGTTAGCTTCCCTAATTTCTCTTTGCATTTCACTGTCCGTCTCATCATTTTGGCCAGGTAGATGGTAGTATACTTCTATCACTATACTCTTTCCCAACACAGAAGGGATTTCTATCCATAAAGATTTGATTGTGCATATAGGGGTAGATTTTCAAATGTACGCGCAGGCATACATGTGCATGCGCTACCTGATCTGCACACATATATGCCGGATTTTATAACATGTGCACGTAGGTGATGCATATTATAAAATCGGGGGTCAGCGCACGCAAGGGGATGCACAATTGTGCACCCTGCGTGCACTGATGCCCACGGGCTTCCCCTGTTCCCTTCCCCCTAAACTAACCTTCCCACCCCTTCTCCTAACCTTTCCCCCCCCTAGCCCTACTCTAACCCCCCCAAAATTTTTGTCATACCTTTCGGCTTGCCTGGAAGGAAGGCACAAGTTGCGCGTGCTGGCGCGATCCTCCGATACAATGGCAAATGGCCGCTGTGCCGGAGGCCTCTGGCCCCGCCCCTGCCTGCCCCCAGACCACCCCTTTAGTAAAGCCCCGGGACTTAGATGTGTTCCAGAGCTTTTCACGCATCACTGGGCCTTTATAAAATAGGCCTGTCACGCATTGGGCTTTGAAAATCCAACCCTGAGTCTCTTGCAGGATCTTTATCCTGTTGGACTCTATGCCATCATGGATATAAAGTGCAACCCCACCATCAAGTTGATTCTCTCTATCATTGTGATATAATTTGTACCCTGATATAGCACTATCCCTTTGGTTATCCTCCTTCTAACATGTCTCCGAGATGCCAATTAAGTCTATGTCATCATTCAATGCTATACAATCTAACTCTCCCATCTTACTTCTTAGACTTCTGGCATTAGCATACAAACATTTTAAAGTGGATTTTTTTTTGTTTATATTAACATTCTGCTTTTCAGTTGACAGGGATAATTTGGAATCATTTAGCTCAGTTGATTCTTTACTTGTAGGCACATAGACTACTTTTCTTGTTATTGGAACCTCTCTGTTGGGATGCCCTAACTCTCCTATTTCATTAGTATCCTTCGAAAATATCTCCCTCCAAACCAAGTGCTGCTGAGCGACTGTTGGCTTTCCCCTTTGTTCTAGTTTAAAAGCTGCTCTATCGCCTTTTTAAAGATTAGTGCCAGCAGCCTCGTTCCACCCTGGTTAAAGTGGAGCCCATCCCTTTGGAAAGACTCCCCCTTCCCCAAAAGGTTCCCAGTTCCTTATAAAACTGAATTCCTCTTCCCTGCACCGTCTCATCCACACATTGAGACTCCGGAGCTCTGCCTGCCTCTGGAGACCTGCATGTGGAACAGGGAGCATTTCAGAGAATGCTACCCTGCAGGTTCTGGTTTTTAGCTTTCTACCTAAGAGCCTAAATTTGGCTTCCAGAACTTCCCTCCCACATTTTCCTATGTCATTGATGCCCACATGTACCACGATAGCCGGCTCCTCCTCAGTACTGTCTAAAATCCTATCTAGGTGATGCATGAGGTCCACCACCTTCGCACCAGGTAGGCATGTTACCAGGCAATCCTCACACCCACCAGCCACCCAGCTAACTACATTCCTAATAATCAAATCACCAACAATGACAGCTGACCTAACCTTTTTGTCCTGGGCAGTAGGCCTGGGAGACACATCCTCAGTGTGAGAGGATGCCTGATAGTCTATTTATGCATGGGAAAGAATGGTAAATTAGTAGTGCATTCACTTTAATAGCTCCTATGATTAGCTTAAGGTAGGTAATATCTTATAACTGCTTGAAAAAGTGATGTTGAGCAAGGTACAACCAGGAAGTCATCATTTATGAGTAGGTGATCTCAAGATTCTGTAATGCAATCATCTTATGCATTTTGTATGGGTTATGATTCAGTGAAGTCATTAAACCCAATCTTTAGATGACTGGGGCAATACACACAATGGAACAGAATGCCATAGTTTATAACAGTTTCAAACTACCACTACTGTTCATTGCATCAAGCTGTTTTCATTCACAAGGGGCTTAAATCCCAGCAAGATTAAGTGCAAACTATTTTGAGGTGTTCTTTTCTAGTTGCAAAAAATAAATATTACATTCACTTTAATTTGCATTATATTTTCTCCATTTGCTACATTATTTCTTTATATTTACTTTTCCATTCCTTTATTTTGTATACTGATTTTAGAAAATCAGAAAACTCATGTCATTTCAATCTAACTTCTTCTTTTTTTTTTTTTGTAAAGTCTTACTTATTTCTTTACATGCTCCCAGATCACTGGAGATTTGATCCCGTAGCATCCTGTAAATGGACTGTAAATGCATTACTATGAAGAAATGCCTTAAAATAGCACACTAATATGCTGTTGCTTAAACAGCCCTTATTGAATTGTTGGTGTTCTATAATTCATTCTTTTAGTTGTCAGTTGACATTTCAATATAAAAGGTTTTAGTTTTTTGCAAATACATCATTAAAAAGTAAATAATTACATGGAAACTTAAAAGAACATGTTTTAGGACTCCATGACCTGCATGTATATGTTAGTGTGTGCATGTACATATAGTACATGTGTATGTGTGAGTATCTTGCAGTTGCTTCATGGAATGAGTAAATAATTGGGGCATGATGGGATGAGTGAAGGGGTTTATATATAAGGGCCTGTGGAGGGATAGGGAAGAGTGTTAAGGGATAGGAGCATGGGGTAGGAGGGAGAGAACAATTCCTTGTAGTCTGCTCATTTTTAACTACTTTGAATAATTATATGTTATTTTCAAATTTGATCACGTCTCATTGCTCCTTTTTTCAGATCATTAATTCATATGTTAAACAACATTTGTCCCAGTACAGATCCCTACAGCAGTCAACTATTCACTTTTCTCCATTGAGAAAACTGTTCATTTATTCCTCCTTTTGGTCTCCTATCTATAATAGGGTCAGTTTTCACGCTGTCCACATTGGAACAAAGACCATGTGTACTTTTTGATCCCAGGCTTTGCACCTGTTTCAAAGTGAAACTATGTTCATACGTTCGCATTGAAAACTGCAATGGGTAAAAAGTGTGTTCAGTCATTTTAACCTGTTTTATCTGTGCGTATAAGCTTGCTTGAAAAGCACAAGTGAAGAAAAGGAAATGCATTTTCCTGCCCGGACCTAAATACACCCCTGAGAATGTATTCTTCTAATGAGACTAAAAGCATGTACACTGTTGCCCAACATACATACTTCCTGTAACCTTGAAGGTGGGCAATTTTCAGACAATCGATTTATGCAGCTAAAACACTTTTTTCATGTAAGTCACTTTGAAAATTGATAAGGAATATCTCATGAAGGGTTTTTTCAAATGTCTTTTGAAAATCCAGATGCTCTATATCAACCAGTTTGTCTTTATCTATATGCTTATTTACACTTTCAAAGATTTCTAATGTATTAGTAAGGCATAACTTGCCTTTGCTAAATCCATGCTGGCTCTTCCTCCATTGTCATATTTTATCTGTATGTCCAGTAACAAAAACTTCAACTACCTTGCTTGACTCTGATATCAGACTCCCTGGTCTGTAGTTTCTGGGTCACCCCTAAATACCTTTATTTTTTATTTTTTAAGAAAGCTGGCATTACACTGGCTATCCTCAAGTATAAAGGCAAATTGTAATGATACTTTAGGCAGTCCAAATAAACTGAGGATCCTTGGAGAATAGTGCTGGGAAAGTCTGCCAAACAAGAACAAGACACAACCAGAGGCTGAATGAGGTTTGTTTAATTTCATTGCACCTTAACAGCAGGAAACCAAGGCAGTTCAAGAAAAACATAGTAGCTCAAGGAAAAAAACAAGAACAACAAACAAACAGGAACTCATGGCAGGCAAGGAATACAGCAATAATCCTGGAACAATAAACTTACAATAAACTTACAATTTGTTTAGTGTGAGACCAAATCCGCAGAGTAACTTCCAAGGACCATGGTATTTTATGGATTGGGTGCCATGTATTTTGAGGTTGCCATAAGAGTGCAGTCAGCTCCATAGAGCCCAAGATAGCTTGTTCAATATGGACCCATTGTTTAAGAGCAATCTGCCTAGAGAAATCTAATATCGTCCGTAATTGTGCTGCACTGTAATACCATAGCCAGATAAATTATTATTCAACAAAAAATTATCCAGCTATGTCAGGAGCAGTGTGAAGGGTCATTCAAGGGCAAAGTACAGTTATCTGGTTAAATTAGCCAGAAAACCCTGATTTTCAGTGTTATCCAGATAACCTAGCTAGAAAACTTTAGACTACCTGAAACGTGGCAAAGTTAGCCAGATAAAGTTATCCTGAAAACTTTAAGATAACCATGTATATTCAGTACTACAGGTGTGCTGCTGAATATCCCAGCTATGTTAGCTATCTAAGCTTATCCAGCTAAGGGGGTCATTTATCAAATCACGTTATGGCGTTTTCACATGCATTAAGGCATTTTTGCATGTTTTAAGTGCCTTTAACGCATGTGAAAACCCCTTAACGCATGCAAAAACACCTTTAACGCCTGCAATAGCACCATACGCATGGTGCGATGCAAATCTGAAAAGAGGAGGAGTTAGGGGCGGGAGTGGGCTGGGCTCACAGTTTTGCGAAGTTCTATTGCACAGCTTTAATGCTGATTTTAACTATACCTTTTTCATTAGCGTTAGGCTGTGTGATAGGTTGCGTTAGGGCTTTATTGCACATTGGATGTTTTTGATGACCTTCGGAGTGAGGAAACTCAGCCAAAGATGAGATTTATGCAATGTTCTCTCAACCTAGCGTGATGTTACCATCACTCCGAAGGTCATCAAATCTTCACAAGAGAGCACTGTGCTGTTCGTACCTCTCACTTTGAATGTCAAAGTGGCCACTAACCCCTACACGAATACCTAAACCTCACCTCGAGTTACTAGGTGGGCTTCCCATAGAGGTATAAATACTTATCTAGTGTAAGGGCTTTATGGCTAGGCTCTCTCGCTCTCTCTCACTCACTCACTCAGTTTTATGGAGTGTTCTTAATTCAAGTGTTATTAGAAAGAGTAAATAACCATGTCTTGTTTGTTTTTTAATTCTTTATTTATGAAATGTATAACTATAATCAAAGTATATACTTTGGTATAGAAACATAATATTAAAGCTAATGTGAAGAATAAACAGTCAATCAAATATCCATAAGACCACAAAATAGGTAAAAGGGAGGAGAGCAAGATAAAGGGAGATCAAAGGAAATTGCAATAAAGAAAATCATTTTAAGTCCATTCTGTGTTATATATATATGATTAATAAGATGCCAAACTGGAGGAGTAGCCTAGTGGTTAGAGTGGTGGGCTGTAAAACAAAGCAGCCAGGATTCATACCCACTGCTGCTCCTTATGATTTTGGGCAAGTCGCTTTACTCTCCATTGTCTGAGGAACAAAACTGAAACTGTGAGGCCTCAAGGGAAATACCTCCAGTACCTGAACTTCGAAGTGCCTGAAAAAGTATAATATAAATCAGCAAAATAAATAAAACAAATTAAGAGACCCTGCTGGAATTAAACATCTCTTGGAAGCTATAAAGGCTTTTAACTCTTCAGGGACATAAAAAACAAAATAATCATTAATAAACTAAAAATTACACTTGCAAGAGATTCTCAACATAAAAGATGCTCCCAGAGCCCAAGTTTCCTGATATTGAATTAAGAAAGCTTTCCTTCTTTCCTGCAGGGCTCTTGATAAATCAGGATATATCCTCACAATGTGACCCATAACTAAAACAGAGGTTGATTTTCAAAATCATGGTTCCTGTTGCACGCACATGGACGTGCCGATTTTATAACATGCGTGCACCAGCGCACCCTTGTTATAAAATTCGATGTCCGTGTGCATATGCGCGCTGGATTTTAATATCTGTGTGATTTTCAAATTACATGCGATGAAGCATTCGGCCTATTTCCCAGTTCCCTCCCAGTCCGCTCTAAGAAGCGATGGAACTTCCCTACCCCCCTCCCTAACCTTCCTTCCCTTTCCCCTCTTCACCACATCCCCTAACCCCTACCTAGCTACCCCAAATGTTTTTATTTTAATACTTACTGCTCCTCCGGAGCAGAAGTATTTTCAATGCGGCAGCTGGCTGCCTGTGCTTGCTACCCTGGGACAATGGCTAATGGCCATTGTCCCGGCCGACCTCCGACTTGCCCGCCCCCGCCCCTCCCCACCCACACCATGCCCGACACTTCAGCACATAACGGGAGTTATATGCGTAGCCAGGCCCTTTGTAAAATGGGCACGGCACGTGCAAGACCCGGCCATGCGCATAACCCCCATTTTTTTACATGCTGCGGGCTTTTAAAATCTACTTGATAATTTTCAAAAATAGTTCTTTATAACTCAAATCATACCCCGAATGAAAAAAAACTAATAAAGTTGCTCTTTCTATGATTTCATATGTAGAGGACTCCATGAAAGTGAACAAATTCCCATCCATTGTTACAGGTTGATTCCTTTGAACAGTAGGATAGAAAGTAAACATTATTAGTAGGTGGGGGGAAATTCTTGTGAAAGCAAAAAGACTTCTGAAAATATCTGTTCAAAGTAACAGGAAGTAATTCCCCCACCACCTTTGGGAAATTCACAAATTACAAATTCAAGTGTCTCAGCCTGCTTTCTATGAATTCTACTCTCTTGTAAATAGTAAACTCCCACAATCCTGTATGGGAGTAGCTTGAACTGCTTTGACCCCATTAATTTCTCTAACAAGGAGATTTTATTTGAAATATTATTTACCTTTTTAGTACATTCAGAAAATGCAACCCCAAGCTCCACAGTAAGGTCCCATTGTGCCTCCTATGTGACTACCACTAGTTTCTGTGGGGGAAAACTGGCATCAGTCATCAGATTATCCACAGGAGGGGAACCCCTCCATCTCTCAAAGCTGATGTTCCCACATTCAAAGCTGTATTGCCGCCATTTTCACCCAGCGATGTTAGTTCTTCCTCAACAAAGACTCTATCACCATTAGCTTCCTCAGTATCAGCATGTCTATTAGCCTCATTGGATTGCAATGGTAAAGCATGCCAAGAAGAGCTTCAGATATCAGGCAGAAGGTGTTTGTCCACAAGGATGCAAGATGTTGATCCACAGCCAGTGGAGCTCTCCCTCATTAATGCCAACAATGAGAACCGATGCCCCCAGCTCAAACACAGATGCCACAAACTGCAGGGTAGTATGCTGCCTCGAGGAAGATAAGGGCTCTGCCGCTCTGAGGGATAAATCCTTACTTTCCCCTTGCATTTAGGATGCATTTATTAAAAAGGAAACTCCACAAGATAAAGAATCTTAGGGGTAGATTTTAAAAATTTGCGCGATCGCGTACTTTTGTTCGCGCACCAGGCGCGAACAAAAGTACGCTGGATTTTATAAGATACGCGCGTAGCCGCGCGTATCTTATAAAATCCGGGGTCGGCGCACACAAGGGGGTGCACATTTGTGCAACCTGCGCGCGCCTAGCCCAGCGCGCGCTGCCTGTTCCCTCCGAGGCCGCTCCGAAATCGGAGCGGCCTCGGAGGTACTTTCCTTCGCCTTCCCCCGCACCTTCCCTTCCCTTCCCCTACCTAACCCACCCCCCCCCCCCGGCCCTATCTAAACCCCCCTACCTTTGTCGGCAAAGTTACGCCTGCTGAAAACAGGCGTAACTTTGCACGCGCCAGCCGGCAGCCCCGCTCCGTGTTCCAGTCCCAGGGGCTGGTCCAGAGGCCGCGGCCACGCACCCGGAACACCCCCGGGCCGAAACCATGCCCGCGTCGCCGCCCCCGAAACGCTGCGTCTCGCCCCCAAAACGCCGCGTCGCTCCGGGCCTGCCCCCCGACACGCCCCTGACAAGCCCCCGACACGCCCCTTTTACAAAGCACCGGGACTTACGTGCATCCCGGGGCTCTGCGCGCGCCGGCACGGGAGGGCCCTGCGCACGTAAATCCGGCCGGATTTACGTGCGCAGGGCATTTAAAATCCGCCCCTTAGTGAGCAGCACAGAGTGTGGCTTCTTCATGTCGCCATGATGCTCTGCTTCCCTTCTTATTTATTTATTCTATACCACTCATGATATTATAAATCTTTATTTTATTGACTCTCAGTTGTCCCTTCTCATGTGAAAGTACACGCAGGGATTTCACTCTGCTGATCTAACTCTGCCCCTTTTCCTCATGAGTATTATTCATCCTGTTTACAGCACCCATACTTTTATTGACATACTTTTATTGTGGATGCTCACCTGTTTGCAACCATAAATGTTTTCAAAATTACACTTCCTATATCTAGTTCTGCTTTCTCTTAAGAAATGTGCATACAAAGAATGGATAAAAAAGTGGAATAGTCCAAAGGAATTAATTGTCACTTTTATGATTAAAATATTCAGATGTCAAACTGGATAATTATTTCATTATTGATAAGACTAAGAATATACTGGATCCATATGGATCAGACTGAGGGTTCATCAAACCTAATATCCTGTTTCCAATAGTGGTCAATCCAGGTCACAAGTACCTGGCAGGATCCCAAATAATAGATCCCATGCTGCTAATTGCCAGGGAAATACTGGCTTTTCCCAAGTTTATAGACTTGTTCCCAGGAACTTGTCCAAACATTTTTTTAAACCCCACATATGGTGACTGCCTGTACCAGATCCTCCAGCAATGGACTCCAGTGTTTAATTGTGCATTGAGTGAAAAATATTTTTCTGAGATTTGTTTTAAATTTGCTACTTACTAACTTCATAAAGTTATAGAAGCAAGGCCCAGTAAAACCTTCTGATGTATTTATATGCTGACAAAATTGAATCTCCATTGCAAAGCTGCAAGGGATACTTAGTAACTTTCTTTGTCCAAGACTACTTAATACACAGGACAAGAAAAATGAAGGCCTGCATACCTGCAAAAAACAGAGCAAGCTGGGCACCGTTTTGGCTGTGGCTTATGTCTCAGCTCCCCAAACCTAACAATCAGCGTTTGTGTATTTCTCTGGAAGATGTTTGGCTCCAAAGCCTGGTCTTGACCAAAAGATGAACTGCTTCACTTGAAAAAAAAACACTAGGGAGAGCTGAACCAATTGGAAGCTAATTACTATGTATTAATGAACTAACAAATATCCCTGGATTTGTCAATAGGCACATGAGGCCCTTGCTTAGGGTGGCAAAATCTGGGAGGTAGCAGGCTGGCTGAAGATCTAATGACTTCCAGCTTTGCTGAATCTCACTCAGCAAAGAACAGCCCTCTGCTTCCTGACCCAGCACCTCCTTTTTCATGCAGGATGCAGGGAACAAGAGGGAAGTGGAGTGAGCCTGGAGCACAAAGGGCAAAGACAGAGGTTAGGAGGCACTGAATAGGGATCATTGAGAGGTAAGGGGAAAGGCTAGGGGATGAAAGTGGATAAGCTGGGAGAGAAAGGGGCATTATTTGTGTGTGTGAGAGAGAAGGGTTTGATGCTGGTGTGGGCCAGACTGATGTGAGAGGGGATGTGAGAGGGGATGCAATAGGGAGCAGGACAAGAGATTTGTAGGGATACCTGCCTCCTCTCTTATCCTCTCCCCTTCCCCCAATACAATTCAAGTTTTCCCTTGGATTCTATCTCCAAGAACCCAGAACCTCCCTTCCTTCCTCTCACTTCTTTCCAGATCCTCAAATCCATTCACCAATATATCCTCCTCCCTCCTCCTCTTTCGCTATCTGAGAGCAGCCCTTCCTCCTTTTCTTTTATCCCAAATTCCTGATTTCCACCTTTTTTATCTTCCGAATTTCCCATTCTATCCACCCCTAGTCCTTTTACCTCTTTTCTCACCATCCCCAGTCTTCTTTCCATCTTACACTCCTCCCTCCTTTCCCTTTCCCTATCTCTTTTACCTTCTCCTAACCTCATTCCTAGTCTTTATCCTTTACTCTCCCCATCCCTGATCCTTTCACCCTCTCCTTGTCTTCTTTCCATCACTGACATCTTGTTTCTGTACTGATATTTATGATCCATTTTCCTCATCCAATAAAAAAAAAAAACCCATTATATAGACACAAGCAAAGTAGAAAAATTAAGAAACTTTTATAACATAAATATAAAAGATGGAAATGTTTGCCAGCATGCTTTAGAATTTTCAGATTTTTGTCAAAGATTCTAACCCAAGCTGGCTGTCTCCCATTAAACTATTTCTATCTATATTTTCTATTATTTTGTTCTTTAGAATAGTTTAAAAAATGTCCCCCTGCACTGATGTCAAGCTCACTGGTCTATAGTTTCCTGGATTACCTCTGGAGCCCTTTTTAACTATTGGGGTTACATTGGCCAACCTCCATTGTTCAGGTACAATGGATGATTTTAATATTAGGCTACAAATTACTAGTAATAGATCTGAAGTATTGTTGGTTTTCCTTTCCTCTTCTCATGATACCTTGGGTGTTTTGAGTCTCTGTGCTATTTTCATTACCCTGCCTGCACTCTATGCTTTGGATTTGTTATGTCTCTGTACTGTTTGTTATATACTACCCACAGTATATGCTTTGGGTATTTTGACGCCTTTTTGCTGTTTGTGATACCCCACCAGCAGTCTGTTCTTTAGAGGTTTTGATGTCTCTGTGATGTTTGCAATTAATTGTACTGTATGTCTAAGGGATTTGATGATACTCTGTCTAGCTCCCTCTATTTGCTGCTGTTTTGTCTTCTAATCTAGACCTACTGTCAGAGGCAGATTGGAGTGAACACCAGCCTGAGCCTTGTCTGTATCTTCTCTGTCTAAGTTTTTGTTGTGAACAAGGAATCAGCACACATATATAGAGTGTGAGAGATATTTTTGCACATCCTATGAGTGTTGTTGGGTGTAGTATTATGCTATACAGCTGTAGTACACTACATAGTTTAGCCAGCCAGTAGCCAGTATGTGCCATTGCCAAGCATTCTAACTCTACCAGTTAAGAAGTGCCACTTTTTTTGCTGCATTGCTCTGCATCTACCATTTATTATTTTAATCTCCATTGCTTCTTCTTCTGCTGCTCTAAGCCACTCTTAGTAACTTTTAACCAATTTGCAATCCAGTCGTCTTTGAGGTTCATTTCAAATTGTTGCATCCGTCGGTCTCAGACGGCTTCGACCTCTGTGCCTCACCTTTCTTCCTTCTCTCTCCTCAAGCCTTGGGAAGATGGCTGCTGCGACTTCATGTCACATCCCCGTATCGGCAATGGCGACGGTGTATGCCATGATTTTCCTGAGGGCCTCCTAGGGTGCACGCACGCACGCCACCCACGTCTATATCCACGTCATGGCAGGAACCTCGGGGCATCCCTTACGAGTGACATTATTACATCCTGGTATTTAGCCTGCCCTTCGTTGCTAACAAACCGAGTTAGCAAGGATTGAGATTGGATTGGATTGCCTCCGGTCTAAGCTTCTCTGCCACTTTCCAGCTGCCGCTGGAAGCTCTCTCTGCCCTTCGGGGTAACTGTTCACTAACCTGGGTACCCGCTCCTTGGGGACCTTTTCCTATATTTCAGGTACCTATCTTGGGATACCAGGTACTTGCTCCTCAAGGGCCTGCTCTCCCTAATCTGGTGCCTGCTACTGAACAACTTCTGCCTGTTGGGACCTTCAACAATACAGCTTTCTGCTTCAGTGAGTACTAACCCTTTCAGTCTGTCTCATCTCCAGCTTCAGCACTCCATGATAACATCCGGGTACCATCCCTGCTACGCTGCGCTGCCTATCACCTACTCGTGAAATAGTGGTCTCCTCTGCTGAGGTCCCCTGGACTACTTCACTGGGTTGCCTCCACTGCTGCCCGCTCCTCAGGCATACATTGAGCTGTACAATAAATACAACTTCTCTGTGTCTGCATGTATAGAGTCTAGCCTAGTACGGCAGTTCCTCACGGGGCTCTTCCCCAAGGGAGTGACCATCACTGCAATACCCAAGAATCCACTCCACCTCATAACCATAATACAAATTATCTTCCCTTATGGTACTTGCCAATTTTTGGTCTTGTCCTGACAATCCAATGCTTTGCACATTTGCTGCAGCACTCTTGAACCCTTGGGCTCTTCATGCCACTCCTGTACCACTTTGCCTCTCTTGGTGCCTTGGGATTTTGATGCAATTCATCTTCCTGCCTCAGCCTTGTTGTACATCTGATGGCTTACTTCATTTCTCTGAATCTACCATTTGTGATTTTAATCTTCAGTGCCACTGCTTCTGCTGCTTCTCCAAGACACTCTTAGTAACTTTGGGTGGTTCTACCTCTGTACCAGCTGTTTTTTAAGTTCTTTCAAAATTCCCTTCCTTTTTGGTAGGAAAGGGGATTTTGCTTAGTCTTGACATCCTGGCAATCCAGTGCTTTATGCAGACCATTCTCAGTTATTTTTAATAGTTTCATGCCTTCTTGCACATTTTGTTCAGACTCCATTCCCTTGTGGTTCATACGATTATTGGTCTCATTCACTATTTATATAATCCATGGATAATACCACAGCAAAGGCCAAGGGCTAAATAAGTGCAACATCCAGGACCAGCAGAAGAATCATGGTCTGGATTCTCTAAATCACAGGATATTGATCAGCTAGTGGAGAAGGCAGTTTGGCGCCTCTAGTCTGTAGAATCTTAGCCTCCAGTCCTGAGGTGGAGGAGACAAATAATACAACAAGGCTGAGATTAGATACAACAAAAGGGAAGACCAACTCCAAGCCTTAGCTGTCAGTCCTTTCCCCTAAAGATTCCATATGGAAACAACAAAATGCCTCCTCCAGGGACTTCTAACATCTTCCTGTCTAGGGCTTTGTACCAATTTGGTCGGTGCCCTTTACTTCTCATTTGGAACCTTGGAATGTTCTTGCCACTGTGGGTAGCAGCCGTGCACTTCTCATGATGCCATTCTTTCATCTACTTTGATCCTCTATCATTGCTTTCTTTCCCACTTCATGGTACCTTGTGCTATGCATGCCACAACAGGTACTAGGTTGCCCTTTTGTGCAGCTTTGTGGGTTTCATGCCACTGTTGTTGGTGCCCTTAATCCCACTTTCTGATCCTTGGGGTGTTCTGGCCACACTTGCAGCTGCTTTGTTCCTCTGAGAGTACCTTGGAGATCTCCTGCCACTATTGGTACTGGTTTGCCCCATAACATGTCCTTGGGCTATTCATATCAATCACAAAAAACCCACCAACACCAAATGTGTAATCCAGTACACTAATTTGTAAACAAAATATAAACAGCAGTGTACTGGTATTTGTTTATAACACACCCTACTGCCAACAAAGTTTGTTGGACCCTCAAATCTCGAGTCAGAATTTATAACAGACTCGTTTGTGATATTGGATCACATTACTTTTATTTAGATAAATTTCCATTTTGTCCATATTTTTATATATTTTCTATTTTCCATAAAAACCAACGTCGCAAGAATGCTGATAAATTTCAAATCCTCCAAATGGACTATGCATCCTACATAATGATAAGATGAACATTTTTTTCAGTCACCATCCTAAAGGCTTGGCTTAAAGCATAATACTTAGCATCACAGAAGCGTCAAGGTTCCAAAACGTCAAAGTCCCGACACGGCCATGTTTCGGACCAGAAGTCCTGCTTCAGGGGAATGACTTGATGATTTCTATCAGCATCGCATCATCTCAAATGGCTATTTCAGTGTAAAGAACTTACTTCCCGCGGTCTGCACTCAGACTCGCACTTTACGATGCTGATAGAAAATTTTTATTATTGAAGCATTGGAGTACATGTTGAATTTGTAACTTCATTATTGGTGCAGATATTACTTTTGCACTTGGTCTGGTTTGTATTATTGTACCGTTATCCTTCCTTTGCTTTAATAAAATTGTTTTAAAACTAAAAGAAAATGTGTGCGCTAAATGGCAACAATCCTTGACCTCTATGTTAATGTAAATAAGCAGTGAGGTGTAACTTTTATATGGATTGCAGGGTTTTAGAAACTAAAGGAAGGATATGGGATCACTCACTAGGAGCAACTCTAAAAGATTAAACTCACTGCGGGGGATGTTAGTTTGAGGCCTTGTTCTGTTGCTAAGGAGATTTTGGGAGAAGAATGTGTCTACTTTGTAAGAAGAACCAGATCCTTGTGCACTTGGCACTGCTGGGAAAAGAGACAACCTTTAATTCGTAGGAACAAAGAACAAAGTTTGCCAGAATTGGTCTAGCATGAATATGGCCAGAACAGAAAACAAATCCATGGCTGCTTGATATTTACTCTAAATGCTTTCGTCGTAATGCACAAATAAGTGGGGATCTACTATCCAAGAATTCCAGTACAGCTATGTTTTGTGTGTGCAGCAGATAATGTAGTGCCCAAACGAGTATTCAGTAGAAGTAGTCTAAAAATATATGAGGATATGAGACTTTTAAGCTGCTTATGAACACTGTGTTTGTGCTTAATAACGTTGATAGCCTGTTACATCCCTAATGACTTGTGTCGATTATATTTGCTGGGAGTGGGATTCCATGACATAGCTTGTTAGGGGATTAGGGAAGAGTGTGATCTATTGAAATTTCTAAAGAATTTTAAGACCTGGTTTATGCTTAAAGATGTGGCTTAAGGAAAGTGGAGCTAAGAAGCTGTGATGTATTTGCAGATGCAAATGTTTTATTGTATGTTTTAAGTGATATGTATTTTTTACTGTTGTACATTTCTTTGGATGATTTTTTTAAAATCAGAAAGCAGTTAATAAATTGTATTAAATAAAATGGCTTGTGTCTTGCTCTGCCTTCTTTACACCACTCGAGGCATGGCAGATTAAATGCCAACAAAAAGGACTGGATAGGCTATGCACACTCTGGGGCATATTTTCAAAGGGGTACGCGCATAAGATACGCGTGTACCCCCTGAAAACCTGCCCCAAGCTCCCCCTGCGTGCGCTGAGCCTATATTGAATAGGCTCAGTGGCGTGCGCAAGCCCCGGGATGTGCGTAAGTCCCGGGGCTTTCCTGGGGGGCGTGTCGGGTGCATGTCGCAGCGGCACGTCATCCGGGGGTGGGGCCTTGGGCATGGTTCCGGCCCGGGGCATTTTGGGGGCATGGTCGAGGCCTCCGAAACTGCTCCCAGGCCGGGGAATCACTCGCTGGCGGCCGGCCAGCGCGCGCGAGTTATGCCTGCCTCAGGCAGGCGTAACTTTCAAACAAAGGTAGGGGGGTTAGATAGGGCTGGGGGGGGGGGGGTGGTTGGTTAGGTAGGGGAAGGTGTGGGGGTGGAAGGAAAGTTTCCTCTGAGGCCACTCCGATTTTGGAGCGGCCTCGGAGGGAATGGAGGCAGGCTGCGCAGCTCGGCGCGCACAGGCTGCCGATTTTGTGCAGCCTTGCGTGCGCCGACCCAAGATTTGAAAAGATATGTGCGGCTACGCGCGTATCTATTAAAATCCGGCGTACTCTTGTTTGCGCTGGTCTGCGAACAAAAGTAGGCACGAGCGAACTTTTTTAAAATCTACCCCTCTGTGCATGCCTCCCTTAGACTTCATAAATGATTGTTTATTTATTCATTTTTTATATTTCTTATACGCAGTTCTTAACACAGGTCCCCGTTACTTACAAACATATAACCAAATCAATTAAAACATATAAAACAATACAAAGACTCTACAAAACTAATAAAATATCAAATAGACTCAGAATCATCTGAATCTTCCTGAAAATTAAACCTGTAGCAGAAAGATTTTAGAAAACAGCCATGCTTTTGCATTGCTTCTGAAATGTTAAATAGTCCGGTATGGATCGTAAACCCATATACGCTGAATTCCTAAGGCAGGTCCATAACTGGAAAAAGATTTTTTTCATCACCATATATTTTATTTCACCATATGGAGGCATACTCAAAAGAAATTCTTGTGCAGAATGCAAAACCCTCCTTGGGGTACAGCAAGCTAATTTTAAGCTTCAGATATTCAGGATTCCCCCTAAATAAACATTTCGAAATGAATTTTCAAAAGGGTTTCACATGTAAATAGCATATATGTATATAATAGCATATACATGTTTATATGCTATTTTATAAACCTTAAGAGTACATGCACACTTGCAGAATGGCAAGTACATTTTATTGGAGGAAAAAGACGTGGTCTGGGGCATTCAGGGTCAGGATTCAGAAGCAAGTGTGTAAGTTGATATGTAAGAAGTATACATGCATGTATCACGGAACTTGTCCCAACATTCTTACACCTGCACTCCTGCAATTTAAATCTGACTTGTCTTTTGTCAGCAGAGTTTAGGTAGGAGATTGGGTGAACTGTGCAGCATCCATCACACAGTTTATAAAACACTTGCTTTAATTTCTGTGCATCTACTTGCACATGCAAATTGTGTATTGTGGACAATTTTGAAAGTCTGGATCCCTAAAAATAATATTAGAACTGTGAACTCCACTCTAAACACTTCTGGAAGCCTAGGCAAAGCATACAACACAGAAGTAATATCAATAGTTGTAGTTACAGGTACCATGTGCTGTTATTGTAATTTAGAAATAGTAACAAAAAAATTGAATTAATTGTGAATAAAACTGCAGTCATATTTGTGCCACTTTAACCTTGTCTAAATTGTTTATCTGTGCTGCTCATGCCGTGACTATGAAAATACATGGAGGCCAGTGGATAATATACTTGTATCAATGGGAGTGAGAGGCACTATG
Source organism: Rhinatrema bivittatum (assembly GCF_901001135.1). Taxonomy (NCBI): domain Eukaryota; kingdom Metazoa; phylum Chordata; class Amphibia; order Gymnophiona; family Rhinatrematidae; genus Rhinatrema; species Rhinatrema bivittatum. The sequence goes on along the minus strand of NC_042615.1, from coordinate 130,409,776 downwards.
TATGTGGCTTCCAGTATTGTATAAATTAGTAAATAGTCTCTCCTTCTAAAACCTAGAACAAAATAAAGAAAAAAATTCAACCTGGTAATGTTTTGCCCAGTTACCTTCCAATACCTTTACCATATACAGATATATTCCATTCCCTAAATCCATAATTTCTTAATCTAAAAATCTACAAAAATAATCAGTTTTCAATAGCTGCATCCCTGGCAAGTACCACAGTATTTTTACAACTGCAAGCATTTTACTTATAAAGAGGAATTTATTTTTCAGATATTTATATTGATTTACAGTTAACTATATAGACTTTTTAAAAAGTTGAAGGTGAGGGAGAGATTATATATAAAAAATATCTGTTCTTAAGTTCATAGAAAGTGAATAATATCCTTATATAGTGAACTGAAAATCTAAATGGTGTTTTACTGGGGATATTTTGTGGAAAATGCACTTGAATTCTCTGTAAAGGCATTTGAAAGTCAGATATATGAATGGGAAGTAAAATACTTTCCTTGCAATTGCCTAATTATACTATAACAGAACACTGCTAAAGAAATAAAATGCAAAATAGATACAGGAATGCTGTAGATTGCATCAATGTCTAAATGTACTGGGAGAACAATTTTGAAGTAAAGGTGAAATCTACTTAGTGGAAAATTAAACAGTTAACACATTTTCCCTGTTTGGCAATATCATTATCAAATTGGCAAGCTGCCCTGGTAGAAACTATCAAAGATTATTCAGCTGAAAACTGAACACTGTAATATGAAAAGTACTCTTTGTAAGTAGTGATAGAATGCAAAATCTCAGAGTGCATTGGGCATGGGATTTTTTTTTTTAACTCTATTAGGAAACTGTATCCTAATAATATTTTGGGACTGATTTATGCACCCCTACAGAACAATATTTTTGTGCTGGAGGAAATGCATTTTCTTAAATACTCTTGAGTAGGTTATCTTTCCATCTTTTTTCTTCACTGTTAGAGTTACTAGAGGATTTCAATAGTGATCAAAGTTATTTGTTCTAATACTCAAGCAGGATCATGATGGTCCAGGCATGCAGAAAACAGAGCGAATGCCTCTGGTGCAAAGACCATGAAGAACCAATTAGATAATGCACACTTCTTGCCTATTATTTTAACAGTTCAAATTTAGCAGCACTCAACCCTTCTTGAAGTGTCAACAGATTAAAGCATTAGTACTTCATATGCATAGACATCTGGTATATGATCTATCTCTACCTGAAGGAATAGCTACCAACAGAGCAGCTTAATATTACAAAAGTCATATCATAGGAATGTTAATTTTCAGAATAAGATTGGATATACACCCAATAATTTGGCCATGGATATAGTAGTGTAAAATTAATCCATGACTAATATAAAGGACTCTTATTTGTGTTTTAAAGAAATTATATTAATATATATAGAGATATATAGATATAGATATATAGATATGCACAAAAAAAGTAAAAATAGATATTTAGATGATAATATTTACTATTTGTTTTTCTCTCTCTGTAAATAAAGAGGGTAAGTCTCAAAGTCATTTATGCTGGTGTAGTCCCAACTTTTAAAACATCTGCCTGGATATAGTATATTATGTTTTCCCCTTGGCTTTAAGGATTCAAAAGTAAAGGGCAGTGGACTTTCAAAATAAGCATTCTCCTATTTACAGATGCTTTAATGGTGATGGCTATGGATTGAAAGAGATAGCTTTTCCAACAAAGATATTCAAAAGCAAAACTGTGTGCAATCACCACAAAGGGTGTGTCAGAGCATTTATCCAATAGGGAATGGAGACAGGGAAGATAATTCTCAAAACTGCGCAGGTTATAAAATATCAGTACATATATGGGCGCTCACATGCTTTCATATGCAAAAAATTATAATAATTTACGATTTATGTGGCTAAGTAGCGGCACTAAGCTGGATACGTCTGAAAGCACTACTTGTCTTTCTAATTACCACTTTTCCAGATATATAAGATAGCTGGATAACTCTAAAACAAAAAAGCTATTTATCTGGATAAGTTCAAATGTGTTCATCTAAGTAATAGCAAAGTGCTACTTAGTTGGATATGCTGGAATTTAGACAGATAACTGTGTGCAAATGATATACCTGCAAACTTGTACATTGAATTGTAAAGGGAAATGCATATAGATTTTACTTGTATTATTCAAATGCATTTACCCCTTTTACATATGTACTTTAAGTTAGGAGATCTTATAACACACATGTGGCAATGAAATTACCAGTTTTACCAATTAGTCTACCAGTTTGCCCAATCCATTTGCGGCTAATGAAGACCCTCCTGGTTCTTCAGCCTGAAGCATCATTTCTAGTTTGTAGGAAAAGGAGGTACACATGAATGGTTCAAGTTGTTTGACAAGTTTCCGGAGCTGTTGGTGTCCCTTTGGCAGAGGATAAGTCTCAAGGCCTGGTAACGGTACTTACCTTCCTAGAGATCGAGCTGGATTCCACCTTGGAGGGCCTGATTCATGGCCACCACCACTTTCGGATAAGCAGGCCAATTAGGGAAGACCTACCCTTATGGTCTAAGTCCCTAAAGGATTGTAACAGCATCTCAGCATTGCTTTCTAGACCAGTCAGCAGTGATGACATCCAAGTATACTCTGATGAGTCAGGAGGCATCAGTTTTGGGTTATGTCAAAGGAGCTTGGTGCGCAGTGCATGGTCCCAGACCACTGGACAGCATGTGGCCCAATCAGGAACATAAAAAAAACTCCCAAACATGAGGAACAATCTTAATGTGGTGCTGGCCATCCATTGCTCCTACCATGTGACAGGAGCCGACCAATGCCACCGGTAGCCCCGTGAGATAGTGAGGGCAAAGGCTATCGGCACCATTTTGAATACCGGCAGTCGACAGCCCGAGTGCAGATCGCTCCAGGACCCCCGCTGGACCACCAGGGACTTTTGGTAAGTCTTGGGTGGGTCAGGAGGGTGGGGGGTTTATTCGTTAGATACGTTGTATCCGTGGGGGTTCGCCATACGTTTCGTGACCCCACGAATACAAGGAATAGGGACATATACATTGCAGATTGCCAATATGTCGAAAACGAATGCACACCCCTAACTGATAAGTATGAGGGAGACTTGTAAGACACAGCAGATGCTAACATAAGGTTGCTGGGCAGACTGGATGGACCATTTGGTCCTTATCTTCCATCATTTCTATGTTTCTATGTTTCTATTTCACCCAGACTCTCACCCAGTCATTTTTTCACTTTTGATATGTTTATGATCACTTACACCAAATATTAAGCAGGAGTAAATATATGGAAGCAAATTACTTATGCATGTCACCTTTAGCAGCTTGTAAATTAGCAACTTATTAGGTAAGTGATTAAATGGAGTAGATTTGTACAATGCAGCTAAAACTGCAGTGAACATATCAACCCTTTGTTAGACTTTTAATCATTTATAAGGACTATAATTCTTTACTGATGTCAATTTTATTATGAATACCTCTGAATGTGCCTGTAACAACACCTCCCCAACTCCAATCCACCTCCCGAAAACCCACCTCGATTCAAAGTGCCCCTCTAGAGTGGTACATCTAGAGAGAGTATCAGACTGACTCTATGCAGTCTGTCTCTTTATCTCTCTTTTGCAGTAAAGTTAGTCAAGTAACATATATGCGTTGCCTTTGCAAAATTTGTGGTTATGTACATCGGTCATGGGTCCATGACCTGCTCCTTTTCCGCCTCCTTATTGTGGGCATGCGTTCCTGCATGTACGGGCGCCCTTCCCGGCTTCTTAAAATTTGTGTGGGCCAAGCGTATCTGGCCATTTTTGCACGAGCAACACTTTTAAAATCTACCTCTATGTGCATAACTATTGGATCCTCCCTGGAATGCCCCTGGCCCAATCCTTTTTTACATGCACAAGTTTATTCATGGTCTCCGATATATCTTCAAATGCTAGTTTTTAAAAGATCATATACTTCATATATGCTATTTTATGTGTGCCCGTTATTTTTTACTTATGCATCTTTTGAAAATTCACATCTAAATGTTTTGACCAAGCTTGTCCTCCAATCAGGAGGGAGAGAGAAGAAGAGAGAGGAGAGTGCTGTTGTGGATGGACAGTCATGGAGTTGTGAGGGGAAAGAATAAAAGAGTTAAATGCGTTTCGCTTGGGGGTGGACCCTTGTCCTGGAGCAGTGGAGAATGGCTCCCTGGTAGGGACCAGGAAGCAACTGCTCCCAGGGGGCGGTGCACTGGAGGAGACAGAGGCTTTGGAAAGCTTCACCACTGGAAGCCCGCAGTCTCCTCGGGTAGAGCCCGTAGGGACCCGGGCCGCTTGGACTTAGGTGGGCCTCACAGGGTCTCCTGGAGAAGTGGTAGACAGGCGTACCCATGGACAACAGGGGAGTGTAGTCGGACTCGAAGTTGTAGGTCATATGGAGCAAGGAGGACCAGAACAGCATCAGCGATGACAAGGCAAGGAACAGAGCCAGAATCAGTAGTCAATCAGGCAGAGGTCAGAATCTGAGGATCAGTCCGAGGAGTAATCAACAAGGCAGAGGTCAGGTTCCAGAGGTCAGATGAGGTCACAAAGCAGGCAGCAGGCAGAGTGGTCAAGGAACAGGCCGAGGTCAGTACCAGAGAGACAGTCCGAGGGTACACCTTGAACACTGGAACAGAAGAATGCTGGAACAGTAGGGTGCAGGAACAAGGCTGGAACAGTAGGATCCTGGAATGAGACTGGAACAATGTAAGCCCCGCCCCTTGGGAGCAATTCACACCTCAAGTCCCCGCTAGAAAAGTCGCTAACCTGGCCTTCTAATATAAGGGGTATTTGTTAGCAGTGGGGCTAAAGGTTTACAAGAATAAAGAATTAGAAACCAAAAGTTGAAATTTTATACCTTTTTGATCACTAGGTAAATGTACACTATCTTAATGTACTTAGGGAGAAAACACTCAGACTCAAACTGGTAGAGTTAGAGCAAATAACTTCTTTATCATTTATTTTTTCAGTTTCTTACATAACATTCTGAAAATATCCCAAGTCCAACAGAATTGACAACATAAGTCAGAAAAATATAAATACAAAATTTGCTATCTCTATCCTTTAACTTATGTATCCTTCCTTTATATTATAATTTTATTTCTAAAAATAGGTTCTTTAAATTCCTTGTAGATTCAATGAAAACATCAGGTAAGTACATTTTTTCCTTGTTCCGTCTCTATTTTGTTTTTGGTTTTTTTTAACTCTCTTTCTTTCCTTTCATAAATGTCTCAGTCTTTATACATAACCACTAACACTCTTTCTGGTCCATTCTCCTTTTCCTTTTCCTACCAAAATTCTTTTATTGTCTTTGTTTTAGTGAGCTCACCAATTGAACACCGGTGGGGCCCTTTTTTCAGATTTCACTTCTTCTTCTTCTTTTCAAAGACTCCAGTTTTCTCCACTGCAGGTCTTCCTCAGACACCTACTACATATCTAAAAAAAACTAATTAAAAGAAACTATTCTATATATATATATATTTTTACTTAAACCCTACCTAACTAATACAAATAAATGAATAATTATAATCCCTCTAACTAAACCCTTAACCAGTCTCTAAAAAATGTAAATAGATTATAGGGGGTCTTTATGCATCAGCATAGTTTACTTGTGCACATATACTGAACCTCTTTAGAAGGTAATAATTCAAAGCTTTAGTTATAGGCACTTAGGCAATAAATATGGCCCTTGGTCTAAGCTCAGAACTGGCCAATTTTTAACCTGTGCCTCAGCTTTTACGATATTTCTTAAAGCTAAAGAAATTCCCTTGAAATCAATATAGGATCCTCAGACTCCTAAAGGGTTCATTTAAATTCAGGTGGTAACAGCAGCTTAACAGTGGCTCTGTCTGCCTATCAGCCAGGTTTAAGTTCAACCGGCTTCAGAGAGGAAGTTATGTTACATTAACTAGTACACTGTCAGTTTAAAACTAACAAACTTCAATAAAATTCTTTTCTTTTCTTTTTTTTTTTTTTTTAAGAGTCCCTATCACATCCACAGGCTAGAGCCAAACTCCCGCGGGGCTCTCTATCACACATTCACATCCCCACACTCTCAGACTGTCATAAAAAAAAAAACCTCACAAAAATGCCTTTGCGAGAAAGGATCTTCACATACACAACCTCTCTCTCTCAAGGCTGCCCACCCACTGACTGTTTAACTGTCACACTTGGAATGCTGACAGCAGCAGTCCCAAGCTCAGTGAGCTTTCATTCAGATGCACCTAAACTTGCCCCTTTTATTCCCTCTTACCTCTTTTCAGAACTTTTCTTCTTTAATTTATTTTCCCTCCTTTGCTTTTCCCTCTACACCAATTTCCCAGCCTGAGATCCAGGGAATTACATTTTTTTAAATTTTAACCCATATGGGTTACAACAAGGCTTAGAACGCAGTGACAATCTAGCACACAATACAATGCCGACCCGATTGCCAAGGCAAGGAAGTGCAGGCAGGAACTTCCTTAAGTAGTTCCTTCAATCAGGGCGCGCCGCAGAGCTAGGACCTGCCCCTGGCCCTACAAGAGGCCGGGCAGTCCGTGCGCGCGTACGGGTGTGGCCAACGCCACGGAAAACACCGAACTCCGGCATGAGGCCTGGTGCACAGTAGAAGGCTCGGCGACCACCGCCGTGGGACGCCAAGGCCTGAAGGAGCTCATGGCTGCTGCTGGGGAGGCCGACCCGGGACCTGCAGAGGAGCCAGAGAGGTGAGCAGGCCCATGCGCGGGCCGGATGCAGAAGGGGCGTGCAACAAGATGGTGTTCACCAGAGCAGAAATAGCCTAACAGAGAAATAAGCATTGCTACTCCACATCAACCGTTATGATGGCTCTACCGAATAACGGTATATAAAACTCAATAAATAAATAAATAAATCATCAGTATAAGGGAGCCATAAGTACAAAAATCCTATCATGATAAGGATTCAAAGTGATTGGTATAATCAGTTAATGTGTGATGTGTTTTCTCTTTTCCCCAAGAAGCACAAGAGAAGGAAGAAAAACGTCTAAAGCAGTTTCCAGCCAGGTTTAACACCCCCAGCATGGTTGCGTTGTTTTCAGCCTACCTCAGTGACTCAGCCAGCACCACAAGCAAAACTATAGAATTGTGAGTTAAAACACTACATCTCCTGAGAGGGAAGCACAGAATACTTGAATTCCAAGTAGAGTATTTGAACAACTTTCACTATAAAGTGGAGAGCTATTAATAGATTATATTTTACTCTTTTAATTGGGGTTAGGGCACCACTGAACAAGAGTTCCAACAGTTAATTTTTTCATTTGAGGATTTTGTATGAGGATTTGAACTTGAATTGTTTTAAATTTTGGTTTTCTATAATTTCCTTACCAGAGACTATAACTTGAAAGACATTTTTCTTTAATCCCCTAACCCCTAGATTCATCAAAATGCTATAAATGTAGAGGAAATAGCACCTGTGACAAAAAAAATGGGCATGGTTAGGCTAATTTGCCTGCTCTCGCATCACATATGTTATTTCCTCCTCGCACGCTACGTTATCATATTACGTGATGCATCAGCGCATCACGCATTAGCCATGTCATGCGCTATTAGCCATGTCTCACCATGATTTATGCATGGTGCGCTATTTTTGGGGTTTATATATACCCACTTTCTGCAGCTGCCTCTTTGAGGGTGTGTCGGGAGTTGGAGAGAGGAGGTGAGCAGTTGTTAGAGATAGCTGGAACTTTTCATACAATTATTGAGTGATTTGTCCTGTTTTGTGTTATAATCTGTTTCTCTTTCCCTTGATCTCTTTTGTCATTTTGTGTGTGTGAAAGTTTTTGTTTGTCTGTTGGTCTTTTTGTGAGGAGGAGTGGTGTGGAGGAGGAGTAGAGGAGTGGGGAGGAGTGATGGTTGTGGTGAGGAAGAAGGGAGAGGGTGGAGCATGAGAATTGTGGGAAGAGAGGAGAGGAGAGGAGAGGCGTGAGGAGAGGGGAAGAGGGAGGAGTGAGGAGGAGGGTAGGAGTGCTAGTGGAAGGAGGAGTATGAGTAGGGACAGGAGTAGAGATCGACAAGAGGGAAGGGATAGGAGGAGGAGGGAGGGAGGGGGAAGGGGATAGGCAGGAGAGGACGAAGGGAGGAGGATGGCAGGCTCTGGATAGAGAGAGACGGCAGAGGGTAAGGGAGTTTACAGGGCAAGGGCAGAAGGGGGGGGGGACAGATATGGAGTGAGAGCGAGGAAAGGGAGGACACCTCTCCAGAATGGGAAGTGGCACTCCATTCAGGCAGCCAGGGAGCAGGACAATATCAACTAAGGGCTCTCAAGGTCAGCATTGAGGACAATGAGCTGATTATGCTGGGGTCCTTGAATGTTACATTTACTTTTTTAGAAACCATGCATTCAGGTCCTCGTAGGCTATGAAGGGCCAGATCTGGTGCACTATTATCAGGCAATATCCAGGAGGAGCAGTGCCCAGCACAGTGCTGAGCAGGTGGCCCACCGAGACATAAAGGTACAATTAAAGATGAAGGTCTGCAGCCACAACAAGTACTTCAGGCAGACCGGCGGAGGAGCCCCGTGTCCAATTGTACTCATGCCCATGGAGGAGCACCTCATCCAGCAGCTGGGACTGGATGTGTTTGAAGGCATGGCTGAGTCAGAGCCGGAAAGTTCACCTCAACTGTTAATGGCAAGGCTGCTACAGTTGTGCACATCATTTGGCATAACATGCTCACATTATTTGAGATGAAAAGTGAGCATGTCATGCCAAATGTTCCATGTGTGTACCTCTTACCTTTGGTACTTACGTCTTCTTTGTTTCCACAGCTCTCGACCAGGACTCTGCCAGTCACAGCAGTCAAGCTCCAGGGACCAGCAGCACAATTGGAATTTTAACTGCACCCTTGCTTATGGACACAGGGACCCAGTTCAGTGAGGAGGAGCAACAGCAACAGGATGTTCTGGGCTCAGCCAGCCCACTGAATGTGCATTTCAATATTTCTTCCTTAATGGAAGAACCCAGCCTGCAATGGGACACAGTGCAGCCAGTGCAACCTCGCTCCAGCACATCACATCACCAGCATGAGGCAGCAGGCTCTAAGGCGGACCAGCCCACCAGCCCTCTCATGCCCCTTCTGGAGGCCAAAAGCTCATCTCATCACATGATGAGCACAGCACCAACCCCATCTATACTACCAGCTCCACCCCCAGCACCAACTCCATCTCCAGCACTCCCAAAAGCACCAACAACAACACAGGCCTCCATACAGGAGCAGCTGGACTGGCTGGAAAGGTGTCCTCGTGTCCAGCTACACCATATATAGGAAGAGCTAATGCGCCTGAGGAGGGCTTTCAATGAGCACACTCAGGCCCTGCATGTCCAGATGGCAGCGCAGGCACAAGGACTCACTATAGTGACAACATCTATAAATAATCTCACTGCTGTTATGATACAGATTCTCCAAAGAAAGCTGGACCCAGCATCTGTGCCTTCCCCAGCAACACAGGACTCAACACCACCAGCAGTCCCCATTCTGAGAGATGACCCAGGGGAAGGCCCTCCAAGGACATACCTCCCCCCACATGGCAAGCTATGGCATGGCAAAGGCCTATGAAGACCCCAAACACCTTGCCTCGAAGGCTGAAGAACAAGACTTGTAGAACCAGCTTAGCCAAGTCACCCTACAGAGTTCCTATGCCAACTAGATAGAAGAAGCCTATTGGGCCCGCCCTGACTATAGAGTTCTTGTGCCGGATAGATGGAAGAAGCCTGCTGGGCCCATCCTGACTACAAAGTTCCTGTGCATGCTTGATGATGGTGATGGTCCAATGCGTGGCACTGTTGTCCTGCAGGCTACTTCTAATGCCCTCCTCTAAGCTTTGCCTGTACTCCTTTCACCATTTATGGTTCAGCTGCTATCTCATCTCAACATGTCTCATCTTAGCCTGCTGCCACCTCCGTGCTGCTGTCTCATCATGTCTCATCTGCTACTCCTGATGCTGGTATCTCATCACATCTCAGCCTGCTGCCACCTCCATGCTGCTGTGTCTTCTTTTGGGGCTTTTGCCTCCATGCTGCTGTGTCTTTTGCCTTCATGCTGTGCTCTTTGGTCTGGGTCATCGGCCTTCATGCTGTGCTCTTTTGTCCTGGTCCTCTTTCAACATGGACTGTCTAGGCCCTTCACTTTGACTCTGGTGTCTTGGCCCTTAGGCTGTCCCCCTTTGTGTGCACTCTTTCAACATGGACTGTCTGGGCCCTTCACTTGAATTCTGTGCCTTGGCCCTTAATCTGTCCCGCTTTGAGTGTACTCTTTCTACATGGACTGCCTTGGCCTTCTTCTTGTTATCACATAGTAATGCTGTTATCAGTTCTAACCTTAGAGCATTACTGTAGCTATTGGGAGTGCCACTTTCACTTTCTATGTTCTTTGATATAATCATGATTGTGCAAAAAGGATTAAGATGCAAAGCATGTATATGTGATGATGTGATTTCTAACAGGTCTACACACAATGTGCTATTCAGTTCATTTACAATGTCAGGTGCTATTTGCTATGTTGTTCTTGCAGAATGTGATTACCAAAGACGCTGACTTGTTTTGAATCTGTTGACTAGATTAGTTCATTAATAAATTGGTCAAGGTTTGAAAAATACACTTTCTGATTGTGTCTTTTCATTGTGTGTTTTGTTGTCTTAAGAGTTGAGTAGGTCAAAGGTGTGGCTTCCACATGACCTTGCATGCTAGTGTGCCCTTGAACATTCCACCTAGGCACTTATCTGGCAGGCAAGACCATATGGCCTAAACCATATAAATGAAAAGCTCAGTGAATGTTCCCAAGGGAGCCAGCAAGAACTAAACCAGAAGCTCCTTACTATGGAACTTCAATCTTGGCTCCTGTTGCCTTCTTCACATTGTTAGCTATGTCTCCGGTATATGGGCCTGTATGTGAGATGACCACCAGGTAGTTAGTGGTCAGCTCCATATGCTGTCTGGTACAATTGGTGTTGAAATGATTGGCTAGAGATGCAGTAGCTATGTCTTCACTCTGTGGGGGTCCAATGGGTTGTCTAGCTATGTGCCCATAACAGTGCAACTACAAAAACCATTGCCCTCTTCCATTCTGAATATATATCACCTCAGATGTATCAATGGGCCTTCTCTCTGGCTCTGGATCCTAGTATCTCATGACATCACTCTTTTCTTAGAGGCCTACTTGAACACTGTTGTGTTTGAGGGATTGTGGACCCTTGGTCGCAATGGAGATGACTCCGCCCATGGGGAGGTGTCCCGTGGGGAACCACTGCCATAGGCTGACACAATTAGCAGACACATAATGGATAGAGTCTTTATTGTACAGCTGTAATGCAGGAAGGTAAGGCACTGATCCATGAGGTGCCAATATGCTCAACAGGCTCAGAAGTATAGTCTCACCCAAATGTTCATGATAGGCAGGAGCCCGCAGTGTGGGTAATGCCTCAGCTGGTGGGTGGAGTTGGAGCGCTGGTTCATAGAGGTACTCACAGAGTGAAGGTGTCTTCCTGATGGTGGAATGGTAGGACCGAAGGTCCGTGGTACAGGATATGAAGTAGATAGGCCCTCGAGGAGCAAGCACCCAATGGTCCAATATCCTGGAAAGAATAAGAGAAAAGACCCCCGAGGAGTGGTTGTCTAAGTTAGTGAGGACCCCAAAGGGAAGTTGGAAGTGAGAGACCCCTGAGGAGCGGGTGTCTAGAGCTTCTGCTGGAGCGAGGCCCTTAGCGAAAGGAAGTGTCTAAGCTGGCAGCTTAGAGCAGGCAGAGGAGCAAAGTGAAGTTTTTGCTAACTCGATTTGGTAGCAGAAGCAAAGACTAGTTATACCCAGAGGTACTGACATCATTCGGTGGGGCTGCCCCCGAGGTTCCCACCATGACATGTATTTGAGCATCAGAGATGTGCACGCTCGTGCCCTAGGAGGCCACGGGAGTAAGCATGGTGGATGGAGACGTCCATGCTGGTCTGAGAATGCTGAGGCCCGCAGCACCCAGCACCAGAGACAGCCATCTTGCCCAAAGAGAGAGAAAGGGGAGAAAAAGAGGTAAGACAGAGCGGTCGCAGCCATCTGCGATCGACGGACGCAACAAACACTAAAGCCCAAGGTTTTGTTCATCTGTAGTGAACTAAAATGTACTGCTGCAGGGGAGAGGGCCAGAGAGTGTGAGTTGAACATGTCAGGCTTGTCTGGTGTTAAGCAGAAGTTTCAGTCATCACTACACAAAACTTTACCTTGAGCCCTCTTATTTGTTTTGTACATAGGCCTTAAGCCTGAATGTGTATTTCCTGATTCTGCTGGCAACATATTTCACCACCATGTGCTTTGGCAAAGCTCATTGCCGGAAGAAGGCAACACCCCAGAGACGGTGCCTGATTGGACAATAAAACTACGTTCATAATTGGATATTAGAAGAAATTAATACACCCAGGATGTGCATCAATGTATTTCTATTGGACAATGAAAAAAGTTTAAAAGTCTCAACCCGAGCAGTCCAGAGCTGAGAAGCAAGCCTGATGTCCAGTTGCCACTGACCTGCGTCTCCAGAGAAACAACGACTTCCTCTTTCCTTGTTCCTCTTTCTAAATTGTCTATATTGTCTTTGTATTGCTATCAATAAATTTGCCTTTTAGATCATAAAGCTGTCTGAAGGTGCTTCCTGAATACCAGCAGAAAACATATGGTCCTTCGAGCCGGAAAACGGAAAGGAAAGCCTAATGCCTGATGCGGGTATCGCGGGCTAGCACACCTTCAGGGATACCTCATTGCCAGCATCGAAGGAAGTGAGGGTGCCATTGATCGGGAGTGGAAAACTGCCCTGAAGCATCCTGAATCTACTTTGAGATTTTTGAGACCTGAAGCACTTCAGTAACCACTTTGAGGAAGTAAGTCTTACTCTCAAAGAAAAGAAAAAAAAAATAAAACTGCTCAGTTACTTTTATTATCTCTTAGACCTTGGCGCGCACTGCTATCTGGCAGATCTTGTACAGTACCAATCAATAAGCCCAAGTTGAATACTGCGACATAACCACCTGGGGCTCCGGGCTTTTGCCGGGATACGTGCCGGGACGGAGTAGAAACTAGTCAGGTGGATTCCGAAGCGGGATTACGTGCCGCAGAAAAAAGAAGCCTTCAGATCCAGCATTCCAAGGAATACGTGCTTGGAGCTGGCTACACAGTCTGGAAAGGTAAGTAAACACTTGTCTTATATGAGTGAGTCATAGGTTTTTCCGTTAGTGTACTAATAAGTTCGAAAACAATTGGCAGACTTGACGCTGCCTTTTGGCCCTATCCCGGTTGTTTCGGCGGTAACGCACTGGAGCCCAAGTAATTTTAGTAGGAACCGGTAACCAGTCGAACGGAACGAAAAGGAGTAGATAGGTCTTTAGTTAGATAGTTAGATAGATAGTTAGATAGTTAGATAGTTGTCTGCAGGCTGTCTCTCCCTGCCCCGCTGTGAATACCTTCGTGTTTGAAGAAGTACAGCACACCGGAAGCGTGAATTCACGGTACGGTGAAAACTACAATTAAGGTAAGGTTGAACCACTCTTTCTCATAAGGGAGTGGCTACACGAAATTTATTATTAATACTTGTGTCGTAGTTTGGTCTGCAATATTGAGAGATCCCAAGATGGTAGGAGAGGTTAGTGAGTCATGTCCCCTGAACAAAGTCATTGCCCTGCTTAAACCCAATGAGAAGTTGATTCGTAAATACCATTCTAAGTGGGTAGCGTGGGCAGAGAAGGATGCTTCCCTTGCATGGCCAGCAGGAGGCTCCTTTGACACGCCCTTGCTCGTACAGCTTATGACATTTCTGGAAAACAAGTATTGTAAATCTAATGGGCAAGATGTAAGAACACTGGCAAACCATGTCCAAATTTATAGGTGGTTTGTCATGACAAAGGCCTTTTTAGAAAAAGAGGAAGAAATTAGTAAGAAATTCACATCACCGCCCCTTTATAGGACTGCTGACACTGCCTCCAGATGTCTAGTGCAGAGTACAGGACCCTCTCCACCTTTGGAGAAGGCGATGACCGCAGTAGGATACTTCCATTTAATTCCTACAGCATCTCCTGAGGAGACACCACACCCTGATTGGCCAACACCACAACGCCGTCTATCAGACCTACAGTGCTATCGATGTGGACAATACGGTCATTATAGTAGGGATTGCCATTATCAGCCTAACCACAGATTCTCATTCCCAAGAGGGAATATTAGAGGCAGATATGCTGCAAGGGGGGGACCGAGTAGACCCCCACCTGACAATAGGCCACCACCACCACAATTTGACCCTAATAACTGGAGGAGCAGTGGCAGTCGGAGCCAATACGTCCCTCCATCACAATGACGCCAGGCTTTAATAGCCAACATACATGTCCCCAGATAAAGTGAGTTCACACCTATCAGAGAAGGTATCTGCGTATGTAGGACCTTACATTGCCACCTTAGTGAAGCTTGGACAGAACACAGTGTGAACTTAATATGAAACACAGTTTTAAATGGAACCACATTTAGTACGACCATCCTTTAGGATGATCTCCTTATTCTGAGCCTTACTTTTATAGCTATTGCTTGCTTTACTGCAATATTCATTTCAGGACAAAGAAGCTAAAATAAGAATTTGCTTACCTAGGATATTTGTGTACATAAGACTAGTAAATCCTTGCCAGCCTTCCCGATGTCTGTCATGTAAGCCGGAGTGACATGCGTTGTATACAGGAACCCCCGGTATATAAAATCCTCCGGTATATAATATCCAAAAATAAATAGATATGTCTCTATAGACTTTGTCTGACTAATTACGTGCTGTCCCTACTACAGAAGACAGCAGCCGTGCACTGGGATCAGATGCATGTGGTCAGTCAGTTGTTATCTGATTGAGAACTTTTGTAGTGCCATCACAGATGTTAAACGCCCTAAAAGTAATAAGCTTGTGGACAGATATAACAGGTTGCTAGGCTTCCTATGTTAATGTATTTACTGGTCTTATTGTTCAAGCTATTAAGATTTATTTGTGTTACCATTTGCAGGTATATTTTAGTGTAAGCATGTTTAGTATAAGTAAGTTAATTTTTAAACGGTACCATATAGTTTTAAGTTTTAAGTGTAAGTTCCTCTTTTCAATGTGAATGTATTTTTATTAAGGTGATCACCAAGCGCATGCGATACCTTCCTCTTACAACATGTTATTTCCTTTCTGCTTTGAACTGTACATTTGTGGTAAAAGAGGGATCAAGGGGGGGAGCGAGATATATCTCCCACCAAAATAAATCCCCTTTGCTCTCAACTTTATATACTGATTCTTTATTACGTTACTGACTTCACATTCCTTTAATACTGAACTTGAGTACTGACAAGAACATATACTAGTGTTAGAATTTAGAGTCTGAGCTGCTGAATTATGATTCTGAGAGGAGAATTATGAATTTGAAAGGACATTTTAACTAAAGAGTCAAACTGTATCTTAACAAAAAAAAAGGGAAGTTGTCTCTTGCAAACCTGCAGAGTACAGCTTATCTGTTCTGCCAGCACTAGCTGTGCTACGAACGGAAGAAAGAGAAAAAAAAAGGAGAAATAGTTTCTAGTTTAAAATGTAGCATATTTAAGTATTAATTATTTGATATTTGAGTTCTAATTATTTTAATTATTTGATATGACACATTGACTATAAGCTCAGAACATTATTGATTAAATTTATTTAATATTATTGGTTGGAAATCTATATGTACAATATTTGTTAATTTGATATTTCAATTGTATGCTAGTATTTACTTTTCAGGTCTTCAAGGACTTCTACCTTTTGGATAGGACTTCTACCTTTTTGACAGAATTCTAAACTTTTATTTTTCATACACATTTTTGAATTTTTTGATTTTTAATTCACTTTCTTTTGATACATTTTTGATATGAATTTTGAGCTCATATTATATGTTATCTGTTGTCTGTCCTATGTGAAGACGACATTGAATGTATATTTGAAGGATGGATGAGTGTGTGTCAGTCCAGTGTGACTTATGTTTAATGTAATGTCTGAAATACGTGTTATTTGTGGTTTAGCTTACCACAGATGACTTTTCTTTAAATGCTTAATTTGCTTTTATGCTACTTTACCATATTAGGTATCTGAAACTATTAAAGAAGCACATATCCTCATTAGGCCGTGATGAATGAAAAGTTGATACATCTCACTGAAAGCGTGAAAACAACATTTATGGGACTCACTCCATTCTTCCCATCCCTTCTATGGAAGTCTCAGCCTTAACACAGAATCCATCTTCCACTCATCATTGAACTTTATTACTCTTGCTTGATTATATTTTGCCTTTAGGTTGTTGTACTCTACATTAATGCAGTTCTCATGATTGTGTGAATCTTATTGCCCTGATCAGATTAGATCCATTCCCAATTATTGTCAGCTCTTTACACAAAGACTAATTGTTATACATTACACCACAATATGCTTTGTCAAATGTCAATGATAATTGATTGCCATATACTCCAAGCCCATATGCCATTTTGCAAATGCCATGATTTGGATATCTACATACATCTACATACACCAACATGTTACACACCACATTAATTTAAAATACTAAAGTTTTGCTGCTATTCCCAGTTCTCTCATATCCATTATATGATTAATTAAGATGATCATTCATCCCTAGGTCCCATAGATAACTGGTTTGACTTACCATCTATGATTTCATTATTGCTTTCCACGTTATATTCATCTCCAGTTGATATACTCTGCCCTTTTTAGTCCAGACTTGTTCAGACATCTGCGTGTCAGTGGCAGACCGGCGCAATGTGCCGCAGCATAGTTTGTCAGTTCAGCCTTCACACCGTTCTTAGGCAGCTCATGTGAATAGGCTGCACAGACCAGCTATAGCTATGCCCAAATTGAAGAGAACATGCATGGCTAGTGATTCTAGAGGTTTAATGTAGTCCCAAATGTTTATATAGATATTCTTGGTAATTGAAGACAGAATTATGACATTCATTTGATTTCCCTATTTTTAAACATCACATTTAGTAGAGTTTGCAGATACCATCCCATTGGTTACAGAGATTCCTTATCCCTCATCCATATGGATGTCTCCTTCGACATCCTACTCCTAATTTAGATTTTAAGCATTTGTTTATATTCCCAAAATGTTCAAATGTATGATAGGCTAAGACATAAGCAATAGTACTCCCAAGCATGGTTTTGCTTCTATTAATTAATTATAACTATTGCTTCTGCTATGTCTCAAATACTCTCAAGCCACTCTCAAGTCACCGCAGTTCGTCAACATCTAATGATGAGCATGATTGAATCCCTTTCTGAAACTAATGAATGAGATTTTCCAAGGGAAAAGATTGCATTTCCACAGAATTTGGTTTAATTGATGGGAAACACAGTTTAAAGTGGCTTACATTTCTAAGTGAGTTTGCAATGGTTAATTGTGAGAATGAATGAAGTTTGTTATTTTAATGGCCTAAGACATCATCCTGCATTACTGTGAAGACAACTATGAACTCCTATACCATATTAAAGGAAGCCTTTCATTTACCAGCAGTAATGTTATTTCCTCAGGCTGTTATGCTTAACGATGACGGGTAAGCACCAGGTAGCAAATCATTAGGATTGCGTACCCTGGGCAACCTAAGACAGTGGCATTAACCCTGAGTAGAATGATGGATTATTGCTTCAACCATTCTAACCATTCATTGACAATCAATAATCAATCATTAAGTAGATCTATCGATTCATATGCTGCTAATAGGACCACATTACAGAATCTTGGATCAACTGGAAGAAGGCCAGAACAATACCTGAATGAAGAATGAATATGAGATTGAATGCCAATAAAACAAAGTACAAACTGAGTATGCCTGAACAATTGTGAATGTGATTGTGAGTGTGAGTTGTATAAAAAGAATGATTCAACACCATAAAGAATATGGAAGCCATTTTTAACAGTCCAAAAGGTGGGTCATACTAAATTGATGCTATGACCATTTCATTCCAGGAAATACAATCTCAGCCTTTCATTTGTGAATCGTTCCCAAACGATTCAAGGGGGGAATGTACATAGGCCTTAAGCCTGAATGTGTATTTCCTGATTCTGCTGGCAACATATTTCACCACCATGTGCTTTGGCAAAGCTCATTGCCGGAAGAAGGCAACACCCCAGAGACGGTGCCTGATTGGACAATAAAACTACGTTCATAATTGGATATTAGAAGAAATTAATACACCCAGGATGTGCATCAATGTATTTCTATTGGACAATGAAAAAAGTTTAAAAGTCTCAACCCGAGCAGTCCAGAGCTGAGAAACAAGCCTGATGTCCAGTTGCCACTGACCTGCGTCTCCAGAGAAACAACGACTTCCTCTTTCCTTGTTCCTCTTTCTAAATTGTCTATATTGTCTTTGTATTGCTATCAATAAATTTGCCTTTTAGATCATAAAGCTGTCTGAAGGTGCTTCCTGAATACCAGCAGAAAACAGTTTCCTCAGAACAGTTAACATGCTATGAGAACTCAACCTTTTTTAAGTTTCACATTGTACCAAATAGGTCATCAACTTGCAGGCTGCTGGAACATGGTGTCATCTGCTGTGACAACTGAGGATTGTTGTCACATAGCAGATGACACCATCAATTACAGGAAATTGACAGAACCAGTAGCCTGCAACAAAACAGCAGTGCATACTGACAAGGCTGGTTATTGGCCAAGTTAAAGGTCAAACTTTTAAAGGCAAACCTGTCCCCTAGATTATACAGCAGATAGATGCCACCACGTCTAAGTCTGCACTGTAAACATATAGAACTATAATTGCCTGATTACAGGCAGGCATACTGTGCTAGCGCATAGGGGTGTGCATTCATTCCCTACGAATTGGTAATCCACAACGTATAAGGCCATATTCATTGTATTCGTGGAGAAGTGAAACGTATCACGATTCCTCACGAATACAACTAATCTTTGCCGAATTATTCGGCCATCTAAAGGAGCAAATTTAAACAAACCCCTCACCCTCCTGACCCCCCCAAAACTTACCAAAACTCCCTGGTGGTCCAGCGGGGGGTCCAGGAGCCATCTCCTGCACTCACACCCTCGGCTGCCAGTTTCAAAATGGCACCGATAGCCTTTGACCTACTATGTCACAGGGGCTACAGGTGCCATTGGTCAGCCCTTGTCACATGGTAGGAGCAATGGATGTCCAAAGGCTAGGGCCAGCCAGCCAGCCAAACATAGAAAGTTAGAGCAAGCTATGTACACTGTGTTGACAGGCCTACACAAACACTATGTAGAGACCTGGCTCTTTGAGCAACAAAATGGATTAGATGCAAAAATTAATGTCTCCATACAAATAAAGCTCAAACTTGGACATTTCTTTGGCGTCTAATCCA
This sequence comes from Rhinatrema bivittatum, assembly GCF_901001135.1. Lineage (NCBI taxonomy): Eukaryota > Metazoa > Chordata > Amphibia > Gymnophiona > Rhinatrematidae > Rhinatrema > Rhinatrema bivittatum. The sequence goes on along the minus strand of NC_042615.1, from coordinate 130,390,358 downwards.
TTTTGTTGCTCAAACGGCTTTTTTAGATAGCCTACCCTCTTGCTTCATCAGTCAGAGACCTGGCTCTTTTACAGCCACAATCATTCTGAAAACCTTTGGCCAGACACGTCTTTTTTGATCTCTTTACTTGGCATACACTTTTTCTAGTACAGTCAATTGCAGTATTGTCAAGATGAACCCTAACTAGGTTTCATCACACATGGAGCCAGACAGAGGAAGCTTGAGTAAAAGAAAGATCATCAAGAAGGGAGCTGATGGAAACACTCTGTTCCACTCTTACATGGAAGGGAAAGGGGAAGTTGATTGCTAACAGGCAAAGTAGCATTGTATCAGGAGAAGCTAGCTGCCACTTAGCATGGTGTCTCTGGCTTCTGCAGTTGGACATGGTGGATCCTAGGATAGGTCCTGAAGTATCTCTATTGGTGACATAGGGCAAGATTATGGAATACACAACATAGCAACACTATATCCACTACTCTGGATGGTGCATACTTTAAAGCAAAATATAAAACAAAAATATACTGGTATAACTTATATAACACCCTACTACCAAATTTTTGTTGGATCTTTCAATCTCGAGTCAGGATTTATAAACAGACTAGTTTGTGATAAAGGGTCACTTTACTTTTTTAATTTTACTAACATTTCTATTTGATGCATCTTATTTATATATTTTTAATTTTTCTTAAAAATTCAAAACACAAAAATGCTGATGAGTATGCAAATGAATGTGGCAAGGCAATTCACTCGGTCACAATCCCAAAAGTTATAGTATATTTTATAGTACTTATCGCCAAAAAAGAGCCCCAAAAGTCCCGACATGGCCATGTTTCGGACCGTTTTGTCCAAACAGAGAAATCTACTTTTGAGCACTTCAAAGGTACATGCTATGACACAGCAAGTTGAACATAAGTCCTCATTGTACTCATTTCAGCCATCATGTCAGGAAAGCAACAGGGGTGAGAAGCCAGGTCTGGCATCCATATCCCAAATCTCCTGTGTCAAAGACAGAAGGCTGCATCATTTACTCCACTGTGAGTTGGAGATATCAATAGCAAGCCACAGCATGTTATAAGACAGTTTAAGGTTACCTCTATGTTTGCTTGGCCCTTCAAGTACTCTTTCCTTGCTCTAAGTCCATGCCACTTTATTTGTTGACACTATATCAACAGTATAGGACTTGCGCATTTTGTGTCAGCTCTTCCTGAATGGCTAACTGCATGTGGGGTTCCTACCAACTGTGTGCCTATCACTCATAAAGAAGCAAAGGTTATCAATTTGTAGCACTCATCAAACCATGGAGCTGTACATCACAGCTGCCACACATGTCCTAGCAAAAATGCTTCAACCCCGTGGTATGATAGTGCAAGTCCCAGGCTGCTCGCTGTTTGTCTTCCCCAGATACACATTGTTCAGACCTGACAAACTGAATATGCTAGTCTAAATAAAGGGCATGCCACAGCTTTTGTTTTACCAATGTGATAATCAAGACAAAATGTGGATGAGATCCTGGCTGACCGATGGCAACTGGCTTTATTTATATATATATATATATTTTATTTTTTATTTTTTTTTGTCTGAGAACTGGTACCCAAGGATCTGATTCCCCTTGTTAGACAAGGTGAGAATCTGTTTCTTCCTAGGACAGTTTTTCAGTACATTTTCTCACAAATCCCTCTCTCATTTAGAATTCTCCAATGTAGGACTTTCCAGTCATAGTTCTGTAATTTAGGGTTTTGTTATCCTTTCATTTAAAGTGATATTTCACAGCAAGTTACCAACAGTAGTCCAGGGGGCTGTGACATACACATCCCCTACCTGAATTTCTGACTCATTTAGTCAATGGTCATTTAAGCACCTTCACAGTAAGGGGTCTGGCAATCTCATTCTAGGTTCCTGGGCTGAAGGCTCATGCTACATAGCTGCATTGTCCTCTTTTTTTCTACTGCAGTTCACTTAAATGGTGGCATGTTCTTTACCTTCTCTCCCTTGAGAGGAGCAGCTTCATATATTTTTTATTTTAGTAAGCATACTGTAAATTAATCCTCACACATTACGCCCTCAACAGAGCAGCTATAACTTTGTACAAGTAGGTTTGTGCATTTATCAGGGTGCTCAAGGGAATTTTTAAGGTGAACTTATGTGTTTAAGTTTGCTTTGAAAATGTAGGGTAAAGTCTGTGTGTAAAAACTGCATGGAGACTTTACCCCTCCAGCACTGTTATAAAATTACCTTCTTTTCCTATTGCCTTTGGTACCTACTTACAGCCCGATCCAGTAAAGTCCGTGGGAGAGCGGACTAACGCCCGCTCTCCCGGCGCGCGCACCGGCCCCTCGCCGGTGCGCGCGATCCAGTATTTAAATTAGGCGACACGGTGCAAACGAGGAAAAGGAGGCGCTAGGGACACTAGCGCGTCCCTAGCGCCTCCTTTTGGCCTGGAGCGGCGGCTGTCAGCGGGTTTGACAGCCGACGCTCAATTTTGCCGGCGTCGGTTCTCGAGCCCGCTGACAGCCACGGGCTCGGAAACCGGAAGCCGGCAAAATTGAGCGTCCGGTTTTTGGCCCGACAGCCGCGGGCCGAATTCAAAATTTATTTATTTATTTTTTTTACTTTTTTATACTTTTGGGGACCTCCGACTTAATATCGCTATGATATTAAGTCAGAGGGTGCACAGAAAAGCAGTTTTTACTGCTTTTCTGTGCACTTCCCTGGCGCCGGAAGAAATTAGCGCCGACCTTTGGGCGGCGCTAATTTCTTAGAGTAAAATGTGCGGCTTGGCTGCACATTTTACTTACTGGATCGCTCGGGAATACCTAATAGGGCCATCAACATGCATTTGCATGTTGAGGGCGCTATTAGGTGCCGCGGGTGGGCCACGTGTTTTCCTCCCCTTACTGAATAAGGGGTAAGGGAAAACACGCGTCCAGAGCAGGGTGACAGTGCGCTCCGATGGAGCACACTTTACTGGATCGACCTGAGAGTTTGCAAGCTCTTTAGGGAAGGTAATTATTAGACCTGACTGCAAATAATGCTGTAAGCTGCCTTGAGCATTACTTTTAGAAAAAAAAAAACTCAGAATCTTTATAGATTGTGATATTATATAAAGGATCAGCAAAGTACATGTTATGGTACATGAGTTTTTGAGACCTCATTGGCCTCATTTTTAGATGAGGCCTCTGGAGTCTCTAAAGCTCTTGATCTATTTATGTTATTCCTAACCCTTTTTTAGCAAACTTGCAATAGGCTTTACTAATTGTGCAAAGAAAAAAAAAAAGGAGACTTGACTCCGACTGTCTCCAATCAAGTGAGGTCATTTCCAACTTTGCTTCAGTTCTTGTTTAAAAACTAATGATGTCTGTTTAGCACATAAAATACAAATTATAAATAAAATATCTGATTTTTTTCTTCATTCTAGGGTTACATATGTGTCACAATGTAAACTGGCATAATACTTGAAGAAAAATGTCAAATCTTAAATTAGTTTCTTCCATTTTCATTATTTTATTGATTTCATTTGACACAACCTCCCTTACCCCAACTTTTCTTAAATCAAGATATTTTAATCTTACTTTTCCAGTTTGCATAATTTCTCATCTACATGGGAGACCAATATTTTGCATAATTTCTCATCTACACGGGAGACCAATATTTTGATTTGAGCTACTAAATATATAATATAAATGTCATTTAAGATTTGAATTTGTTTTTATACTGTAATTAAAATTATTTACAATGAAGAAAGACTATAAGAACAACCAATTATTGAAACTGCACCACAATATAAATTACAACAATTTACAGTTCTAGACATATAACTACTGATCTTACATACTAATAGATTTTGTAAAGGATCTGCAGGATTAAAATAACATTAGTGTGGTACTGCTAGTAAAACAAGTAGATCCATATTCAAAGGCCTTTAGCTGGAATACTCACAAGTATCTGGCTAAATGACAATGCTTAAAAATAATGAGCCACTCATCCAGCTAAAATTTAGCAAGATAAAAAAAGATGCATTTCGAGAGCATTCGAGGCAGGGTAGAGTTATTCAGTTTAGCCGATTTTCAGAGCAGTACTAAAGTTATCTGACCAGCCACATAACCAAATGTATTCAAAGATATAAGTTAAGTAGCAGTCAAATAAAGGCCAAAAAAATACCCCTCTGGACTAGATGACACCCATAAAATATTTGCAAGGCAATGATGCCAAAATCTGCCATTTGTGCTCATCCCTAGCATTCTCATCCCTAATCCCTGCCCAGCCTCAGCACTTGTTCCCTTTTGTTCCTACTACTTGTTTATGACCTGCTATTTCTCAGCCTCTGTTTGGCCCAGGGAGCGCCTGTGACTCCTGCTGATCCCTCTGTCCCAGTTTCTCTCTGGTCCCGCGGCTTTGTAAAGAAGATGCATGTGACAGCTTACAGTGTCTCACGACCGACAGAGCTGCATAAGCATGGTCCCAAACAGACAGACGCCACTGTCAGAGGGGAACAGAGAGGTAGGTAGATGTTCTCTGACAGGCAAGTTCAGACCCGTACATGGGTATGTGGGCCGTGCGTCAAGAATAAGGAAGGAGAAACAGGGCATTCTGGAGTGGGGCCAAGACCTACGTGCATAACCCCTGAATGTATCAATAAATGAAAAATTCTGCTACTTATAGCTCATATAGTATTATATATGGGAAGTGTGGATGACCATCATATAAAGCCTATAATGACACTGAGACCTGGTATTTGTGGTGCAACATGCTAGAACCTGAATGTTGCATGGCAAACGTGGCCAGAGAGGAACCTGAACACTGCTGGGGTGGGGGGCGGGGAGAAGACTGAGAGAGAGAGACTGTTTTAAAGGGCCAATCTGACACTCTCTATATCTAATCCACTGTAACGGGGGCACTTTGAACTCAAGGTGGGTTTTGGGGGGTGTTACTTTGTCCTGTCTAGGGCACAAGGGTCTGTAGACTTTTGTAACACTGCCCCCCCCCCCCTCCAAAACCCACCCTGAGTTGAAAGTGCCCCCGTTACAATGGGATATATAGAGAGTGTCAGATTAGCCCTTTAAAAGAGACTCTATCTCTCCTCTGCCTCTCTCCCTCCCTCCCCCCACACATATGCGAGATAGGGATATTTTAAATTGTACACATGTACTTGCATGCACAGTTTACAATTGAGCATATTTTTGCTCATGTGACCAATATGAGCGTTTATGGGCACACCTGCGCACCGTTTGAAATTTTACTTGTTAGAATGGTAGATAAGCAAGTCACAGAAGATCTACGAAGATGAGCATAAAAAATATAATACAGAGTTTCATTTTCAAAAGGATTTAGCTTGTAAAATTGGATGTTATGCATGCAGCTTTCATGTATACATTTAAGTATGCACGTAAATGTTAAGGAGGGGAAAGGGCAGCTTAGGAGCTTTCTGGGATAGAGCTTGGAAGTTTGCACACAAATTATTATTTTGTAAGTGGTATACATAGATGCATTACCTAACTTGTACACACAATTGTACACCAGCTTAAATGAGTCATGGAACTGAAATCTCACTTGTCTGCATGTTTTAGGTGGGAGTCATTCACTGTACCTGTCTAAACGAAAGGACTTCCTTTCTGCACCATTCAAATTATTTGTAAACCGATGTGATATGTAAATCGAACACTGGTATATAAAAACAAACAAACAAACAAACAAACAAACAAATAAATAAATAAATAAGTATTAGTTAAGTGGTGGGAATCGGGGTGAAGTCCCGAGGGTCTAGGTGAACTGATGGAGGTGTTGGTGAACTGGTATTCAAAAATATGCGCATGCATTTTCATAAACAGGTGCACATATAGCTGGTAATTTTCAAACCAGCACACGGGCACTCTCTGGTGTGTGCGCATCGGTGCGAGGCTAAATACGTAGCCATTTTATAACTTGCACACATATATGCATACATGCTGTAAAATAGCATGATTGCACGCATATGTGCATCCAATTTTAAGTGGGCGCACAACTATGCACATATATCCCACTTCTACTGCATAGGGCATGAGGCCATGTCATTGCCAGTTTCACTAGTTCATCCACCAGTTCACGAAGTTAACAGTCAAACCTCTAAACTTCCCTGTTCGATAGTCTGCACTCCCTCCAGTTACCCAGACCCTTTAAACCTCTGAGAAATGTCTCTTTCTATTTTATAACTTATACCTCATCCCTAGCAGAAGTAAGCCTACGCGGCAGGGGCTCTAGGTGCATGCCCGGGCGCATAAGTAGTTACGCGCATATCTCTTGGCCATGACCCACCCAGGCCATGCCTTTTTGAGATGTGTGCGCAGTGGGAGATGTACACATCTGGGCGGTTTTTAAAATTTGGTGGGCAGGTATCTCCAGATTTTGGTGCGTGCCAGGCATTTAAAATTTACCTGGTATTATATAAAATATCTGCCTTCACATGTAAACTTCAGAAATTACACACGTTACAATTTTGCCACATGTAAATTATATACATGTAGTTTTGTAAAATACATATAGAAAGTATTCAGTTCATTGCATTAAAAAATATATGCATTCTGAAAAATATGTGTATAGTTTTGCGGCAAAGATACATGGTATTATATAAACTCTGCTTACTTATGTAGAATTGTATCAAAGGTCTCCTCTGATCCAGCTATCTGGTCAACTAATCAAAGAAGCTGATCAGATCTGCCTGACAAGATTTACCACTGCTAAAATCCATGCTGCCTCAAATCTTGTAATCCATGCACTATCCACTGTTTTAGCAATTAATACATTAATTTGTTCACCACAGAAGTCAGACTGATCACAACCTGTAGTTCCCAATCTCCTCTTTACTTCCACTTTAGTGAAGAGTAACCATATGCGCCTATCTCCAGTCCTCCAGAGCTACGTCTGACTCTAAAGAAGCACTGAAAAGGCCAGCCAGCAATGCTACTAGAACTTCTCAAAGATCCCTTAATACTCTTGGAGGCATCCCCATCTCTTTATCTGCTTTTAGTTAGCTCCTCCTGAACGCACTTTTCTGAAAATCAGTTGAGGTATACCTCACTTCCAGTCCTATAGTGTTGGTTTTATGTGGTCCTGCTCTTGGCCTTCCTCAGTGAACATTGAACAGAAATATTTAAAGTAATTCCAATTTTCCTTATCAGCTCTTACATATTCTTCCCATCATGGAGTGGGAGTCCTTGGCTATGACGGGATTGGCGCGACCCAGCTAGCGAACATGCTGGGTCCTATCGACAGCAGGCAGACTTGCTCAGACTGGGAAAGAAGCTAGGTTTCCTTTATGCCAGCCTCTTCCCCTGCAGGTTGAACCCTTCGGTTCTGAGGCTGGCAGGACTTAGGCAAGGGTCCCAAGGGGAATGGTCAGGTGGAGTCAGAACCAAGCCAAGGGCAGGAAAGGCAGTGTCAGTATCCAGGCGGAGTTTAGGGCAGGTGGAGATCAGGCAGCATCAGTATCAAGGGGGAAGGTCAGGGCAGGCGGAGATCAGGCAGCATCAATATCCAAAGCATTTTCAAGAGAGAGAGAGAGACATGGATGGAAGACAGGAGACCAGGCAAGGAGCAGGACAGAAGGGAAGGCGAGGCAAGGAGCAGGACTGGAGCAGGGCAGGCAGAGACAGGAACAATACAGGAAAAAGGCAGGCAGGAATGAGAGCAACACGCACTGTAGGCAAGGCAAAGCAGGATGACCTATTGCTGAGGCACCAGCTGGGAGCATGAAAGAGATTTAAATACCCCGCCATGCTGACGTCATCTCCAGGTGCTGCTCCCATGTTTCCTGCATATGCATGCATACCTAGGGGCAGGGCCATGAGCGGCAACGGCAGTGTGAGGAGCATCTGCATCCTCCGGTGAGTGTGGCTGGTTGCGTGGCTATCCTGTGACCATCCAAACATTACTCCTCCCTTTCACCTCTGAGTCTCACAATTCCACCATTGTACCTTCTTCTATTACTAACACCTAAAAAAATATTTCCTCCCATTTTATTGTACTTACTACTGTTTGCATTTCCGACTACTTCTCCAGCTTCTTTTAGCTTTTCCAGCTATTGTTGCCTGTCTTCCTCTTTCTGTGATCTCTTGTAGTTTATGAGCGCTAATATTTTTTCCTTAGCTTTTCAGCTACATTTTTAGAAAACCATAGGGTTAGTTGGCCTTACAATATCTCTTTTTTTTCTATTTACTTTCAAGTTTCCCATCCAGCTAATTATTCCTTGAGGTACTCCCCCCATTTTAACAATGTTAGTTTCCCTAAAGTCAGGGTTGGTAACTTTGAAAAAAGCATGCACACATCCTCATATGTGCATATGTGGGTGCAAGTATACATACACTAGAATTTTAAATCATTCACACAAGTGCACATTTATAATATAAAATATGCCTTGCATACTTATGTGTGCTCCTAATTTTGAGCAGTTAAGTGAGGCAACGTTATTCATGTATCTTTCCTTAGAACTTGTTTTTTACATGTGCAAGTGAGCACATTTTAATACATGCACACATAAAGGGAATAACCAGCTTGACCATTTATCCACCAGTTTGCCCAGTCTTTCTCTTGATCATCAAGTCCCCGCTGGTTCTTCAGCCTACATTCCCTCAGGTTACCCAGACCCCTCACCCAGTCAGTTAAATTCTGACTTAAACTTAAAAAAGAGCAGAAGTAAATATGAACAGGTAAAAGCCCACTGCATGCTGCATTCGTCAGCTTGAAAATCGAGATTTGCATGCAGAAATGGTGTCCCCACCCCCACCCTGAATGCCCTGGAACGGCCAACACGCCCCTTTTTTACACACATTCTGATGCTCGTGCATGTACTTTGCCTCTTTTATAATAAGTGTTGCTGCGTATCTGGTCCTTTTAACATGAGTATCTCTTCTAAAATTTACCCCTAAGACTTGACTGTAAATGAACCTTCAGTGGTTGTGCTCTAATAATGAACTACACCAATTGATGATTCCTGGAACCAAGATGATTATCAACCACAAAATTAGAAACACTGTACCAGTTGGTAAGTAACAGGTTCAGTATCACCCCCCTCTCATGTAGATTGTGTTATAAGTTGACAGTATAGTTTTCTCAGCAGAGAATCCAAAAATTTTCTGCTTCTAGAAGACACCACAGTCAGAATATCCTAATCAACATCTGGCAGATTGAAATCTCCTAGCAATAGTACCTCCTAGAGATGAGCATTCATTTTTCTCGGGGAAACTGAAAAACAAATGACATTTTGGAAAAATGTGTTTTTCGTGTTAGTGCGCACTATCGGTAGTTAGCGCGTACTAACATGAAAATCGGGTCTCCCGAAAAAAAAAAAACCCAAACCACGGGAAAAACAGAATTTCCCACGGGGGTCCTGGAAATGAAGCCCGAGATGAAAAAATAAAATGATGCACACCTCTAGCACCTCCCCTTTCACATAAATTTTGTGAATATACTCCATTAAATTTCTAGCCATTTCTTCTGTCTGTGATAGAGATTTATATATTATACCAATGTAATAATAGTTCCATTCTCTCTTTCCAGATTAATCCACAGTGCCTCCTCTTTACCTCGTAAGCCCAGAAATTCTGTTGCTTTAATATTATTTTATATATAATGCCACTCCTTCTCCCATTCTTACTACCCTTTCCTGAACAGATTGTAGCCCAGTATATCCCCCATCATCCTAGTTTAAGACTCTCCTCAGTAGGGTTTGCCAGTCTGTTCTGGAAGCATTGGTACTCTTTCTTCAACTGGAGCACCCCATCTCTCCTCAGCATTCCTTGAAACATCATCCCATGGTCCAGGGAGCCAAAACATTCTCATTAACACTACCTACACAGCCATCTATTCATCTCCAGAATGTGTACATTCCTTCCTGAGCCTTTAGTCTTCTTTTGAAGGACTGAAAACAAAACCATATGTGCACCTATCTGCTTTATCCTCTCTCCTAGAGCCATGAACTCACTTTTGAAAGGATCTGTGTGGTACCTAGCAGTATCATTCCCAGAGCCAGGTTGAGACATGTTGACGAGCAGGGCAGGCTAGTAATTTGATGTGCTCATCTTCCCCCCAAACAGGATATCAGTACTTCTTTTTTTAAATTCTATTAAAGAGAATAAATATTTCAAACAGTTGACAAATAGAACATCCAATTATTTCAAACTCAAATACAGATTTTTGAAAATTTCCCAAACATCAACATAATATTTCAAAACAGCACACATCAACAAGGATCAGTACCAGATACTCTGAAAATAGCAACCCTCAAACCTCTCCTCAAGAAACCCAACCTGAACCCAGCAGACCCGGCCAATTTTTGCCCCATCGCCAACCTACCGTTTGTCGCCAAACTTATGGAGAGAATTGTTAACAAACAGTTGCCGGAATTCCTAGAAGACCACAAGATCCTCACACAGCCCAATTCGGATTCCGCAAATCCCTCAGTACAGAATCCCTATTAATCTCATTGACGGACAGAGTCCCCTCCGGACTGGAGTAAAAGACCCCCTACCTCCTGGCACTTCTCGATATATCAGCAGCATTTGACATCGTAAATCACTCTATCCTCATCTCCCAACTCTCAGACATAGGCATCTCAGGTTCAGCCCTTGAATGGTTCAGATCATTCCTTAACAACAGGACATACAAGGTCAGAATTAGTAACAAGGACTCTCACCCAGTCAAGTCCTCTCTAGGAGTCCCTCAAGGATCCTCCCTTTCCCCAACCCTGTTTAACATCTATCTCCTCCCCCTATGTCATCTGCTCTCAAATCTAAAGATCACACACTTCATAAACGCCGATGACGTCCAGATCCTGTTGCCAATCACTGAATCTATCTCCAACACCATCAACTTCTGGAACAATTGTCTACAGTCCATAAACTCACTCCTCACTAGCCTCAACTTGGTGCTCAATACTTCAAAAACGGAACTCATGCTGTTCACTTTGGATGACAACTTTCAGGCTACCAACAATCTAGTCACACCGCTAAGGATCTCCCCCACACACGCAAGAGACCTAGGCGTCACTATCGACAATAGACTGAATCTCAAACAATTTGTCAAAAACACAACGAAGGAATGCTTTCACAAACTACACATATTGAAAAGGCTGAAACCTCTCCTCCATTTTAAGGAATTTAGAACAGTCCTCCAAACAATTCTATTTTCAAAAATTGATTATTGCAATTCACTGCTGATTGGCCTCCCAGCTATCACCACCAAACCACTACAAATGTTGCAGATCTCAGCAGCCAGGATTCTAACCAACTCTAGTAGACGAGATCACATCACACCTATTTTAAAAAACCTACACTGGCTCTCTATTAAATCTAGAATCATTTTCAAAGTACTAACCATAACCCACAAGACCATTTATTCCCAAACTTTGCTAGATCTAAGCGACCCACTTCGTCCTCACGCTTCATTGAGACCTATCAGAACCAACTACTTAGGCACCTTATATGCACTTCCAGCCAAGTCACTGCTCAAGAAACGAGCATTCTCGACTGCCAGCCCCTCTCATTGGAATACTCTCTCCACGGACCTTCGTCTAGAAACTTGTTGTCGAACGTTCAAAAAGAAGCTCAAAACTTGGCATTCACTTAAAGGTCTCCGATTCACGCTTTTCTTACTCCATGCCAGATATATGATGCCGTAATCATAATTTTGCCAGTTAATTGGACTAAAATATGCACCCTGGCTTAAGAAGGCTTTCGTTAATCCGAGCTTGACTGTTATTTACTATGTGTTTTTTGTAATAATAATTTTAAATCGTTCTCACCTTTTCTATAATCTCTTACAAGTTAGCCCTGTTATTTGCCCTGTTATTTGTAACCTCTTGTTCGATGTAATTTCCAACTTTGGTTCTATGTAAACCGACGTGATATGTACCAGTACATGAACATCGGTATATAAAAGCCTTTAAACAAATAAATAAATAAATTAACACCAAATAATTAACACCAAATCATGTCTCTGCCCTCCATACCTGGGAACTCTTTCAGGCTCACACACATGCTCACTGACACACACACATTATTTCAGGATCATACACATGCTTATTCACATATACACATGTTCACTCTCATGCTCATTGCTCTACAACAAAATACACTCTTGTACTAGAACAGGGGTTCCCAAAATGTTTGGATGTGTGGACCCCTTTTCAACATCCAAAATATTTGTATGCCTCCACATGCTTGTCATTAATGTTTGCTTTCAGTTATATTCTGTATACAGTAGAGAAAAGTTATTAATGTAATAACAAAGAAATAATTATATGCACCCTAGACTCATTCATATAAAAATTATTGATGTTTACTGATTTAAACTGAATACATATAATTGCAAATCAATAAATGTGAATGTACTCATTTTCAATAACTTATGCAGTGTAATTACAGGCAGTCACAGAGCGGGATCAGTCTGGATATGGAGTGACTGGGGGAATGGATTGGGGATGGAGACAGAGACTGGTGAGGGTGGAAGAGAGAGACAAACAGGCAAGGATGAGCAGGTGGAAAGAGAGAGACAGACAGACTGATGGAGATGGTCTGTGGAGGGAGGGATAGATAGAGACTAGCAAGGATAGACTGGTAGAGAGAGAGACAGACTGACAGACTGGTAGAAATGAACAGGTGGAGGGAGAAGGAGAGATACTGGTGGATATGGACTTGTGGAAGGAGACTGTTGGAGATGGACTGGTAGAAGGAGGGAGAAAGAAAGACTGGTGGAGATGGACTGGTGGAGATGGGTAGAGAGAGATTGGTGAGGATGGACTGTGGAGAGAGAGAGAGAGACTGGTGAGGATGAACAAGTGGAGGGAGAGAGAGGGACTGCAGAGCAGAGAGAGAGAGAGAGAGAGTGAGAGACTGATAGGGAAGGGGGAAGGAGGGATGTTTGTGACAAGTCCACAGCACTAAAAGGGAGAAGTAGAGAGAGATGTTTGGTTTACATATTTCCCTCCCAATCCCCCTTACCCCAATGGTATTTATTTATTTATTTGTTTGTTTGTTTGTTTTTTAGAAAATCTTGTTAGCTCACTCTTAGCGGGTAGTCCAGTGTCTCTCTATATACCTGCCTCTTACTAAATTCCATACATGCAGAAGCAGGAAACCCCCACTCATAAACCAAGAGGCACAGCTACAAACATTTTGCATCATTTTGTTGCAAGGTACTGAGAATGCATGTATTTAGAACCTATTAAAAAAAACCTGCCATACTATTAACACCCTAATTGCCAGACTCAAACAGTAGCAACTCTACCTATGAAAAGGTTAGTGCAGTTAGTGTAGCTGGGTTTAAAAAAGGATTGGATAAGTTCTTGGAGGAGAAGTTCATTACCTGCTATTAATTAAGTTGACTTAGAAAATAGCCACTGCTATTACTAGCAACAGTAAAATGGCATAGAATTAGTTTTTGGGAACTTGCCAGGATCTTGTGGCCTGGATTGGTCAATGTTGGAGACAGGATGCTGGGCTTGATGGACCCTTGGTCTGACCCACTATGGCATGTTCTTATGTTCTTAAGGCAACACTGTAAATATTACATCAGACCCTAAAACAACAGTACATCTCCTATTAGGAAAACAATACAAATCAGGCTGCTGTAGATCCTATACAGAAATTGCACACCAGCAGAATACCTCTCCTCAGTCACATATGCAGAACATAGATAGACCCTCACCAAATACAGATAGTAACATAGAAATACAAACATGCAGACAAAAACTGAACTGCAAACCACAAGAAGCCAGACTCTGTGTGCAATGCAACAAGGGAAAAACAGAAACATCACCATTCCTGATAAAACATCAAACAATAAAAGCAGGAAATATAAAACAGCAATCATTATAGTAAAACCATACTAATAAAATGAATTAATGTTTCAAAACAGTGATGAATAGATCATTTTTATAAATTTTCCAAACACCAATAAAATATTTCAAAACAGCAGACTCATTAAATAACACCCAGACATTAGAACATAGGATTGAAAAAAAATCACCCATTTTTCATACCTGAGAAATGTTGATTTCCAGTCACCCTGCGATTGTCATGGATTATTGGGAGAAAGCGGGAAGGGAAGGTGAGGGGGCCACATAAACTTTCTCCTCTCTCTCTCATATATGCACACATTCTTTCGCTCTCACACAGATGGACATGTTCTCACACATGCTCTCTCTTTCACATAGGCCCTCATATGCTCTCTCACTCATTCCCTCTTACAAGCGCACTCACTGAAAAACACACACATGATCATATATGCTTTCAATGACATACACATGTTGTCTCGGATGCTCTAAATGATACAGAAACATGATCATAGTCATATATGCTCTCACTGAAACACTGTTTCTCACTTTCACTCCACACACACACATACACACATACTGACTCTCTGACTCATGTTGGGGTTTGTTTCTCTCCCCTGGTGTTTTCAGACTCCAGCGGGATGAGCTCCATAGGAAGCCACTGGGATTCTCTCCTGTCTGTAGATGCAAGGGGAAAGGGTTCCACTTGCAGTCAAGGGGCCTCTCTCTTAGTCTCTTTCTGGTCTTCAGCAGCCAGCATGTCACAACATGGCACCACTGCTCTATACCTCTAATTGCTGGCAGGAACCCTGCCAGAGCATCACAACATGGTGCTGCCGCACAGGGCCTCTGATTGCTGGCGAGGGGTAGGAACGACACCACAAAGTACCTACTAATTGCGGCTGAAAAATAAAAGTTGAGGTCCTCACTGCACGCCACTGTTCAGCGCCTTATTGGTAGGTATCCCCAGGTGACTGTCCAGTTGGCCTGCCTCTTAATCCAGTCCTGATCATTCCTGCTAACACGTTTTTAAGCTTGCAGCTTTGGAGTTTAAACAGTTTGGAAAAAAGTAAAAAGGTGAATTTTAAAATTCCCAGTGCACGCAAAAAACTGGGAGATACGTGAATATGTCAGGCTAGGGCTCACCAAAGGCGCCCATGTATATGCATATTTTCCGTGGCGTGCACAAAAACAATCTTCTGAAATAGGAGCAGGGTGTGGCTGTGGTTTGGGTAGGGCATGGGCATTCCTGGATGACACTTTAACATTTTTGCATAACTACTTACACACAGAAGCGCATGCCGGTGTCCCCTGTCACGTAACTTTACTTCTGCTATGGATAGCGTGTAAGTAATAAAATTAAAAAATCTAGGCATGTCCGAAGGGTTTTAAGGGTTAGTGTTAACGGAGAAAAGCAAGGCTATTAAACCTGGGGATTTGGAAGTCCTATCTCTTGCCTGAGTGAACTGGGAAGGAACAGGGAAAACTGGTAATAGCATCGGCGTGCGACTATTCAAATTTCCCCACTTACATGGTAGAAGCGACATTTGCATGCACAGGCGCGCATCCACTTAAAACTGGGTGCACAGGTACACGCAGCAATGGCTAAATTATAATGCGTGCATAAACATGTGTATGTTATAAATAGCTTCGCCCCTGGGTGCAAGCCAGCAAATAAGCGTGCATGTACGCCTGCACGCCTGTTTAAAAGTTATTGTCAAAGGAAAAAGATCTATCACACTTTCAACCATAAATACATTTCAAAGATACAATCAATTAACCTTACTTTCAAGGGCAAGTAAATAAACGAGCAGAAGAAAATAAGCTGCAAAAAAGTAAAATTAATCAGGCAAACTTTCTTAGCAGAGAGAATTACACTTCAAAAGACACAAATCAATCAGGCAAACAAAAGAACAAACTTCATAAGGCCCCAAAACAAGTAAACTTCTTAACAAAGAAATATAGTTTAGTTAACTGGGATCTGTATAACTTGCTTAGTTAAATGGTGCCATGCCCTAATCTCTACAGTTCCTGCTTCAACAGCTCCTCAGTCAAGACTATCAGTGTCTATGTCTAATATGATCTCCAGTGGAGACTCTCATCTCCCCTACCCTCTACTAACAGTAATGCTCTGCTGGGCTTAAGGGTCCCTTCCCTGACATTCAAGAACAAATATCAACCTAGGCTGTCTTCCCTCATCTCTGCTTGATTCAGTGGCACTAGAATTCTGATCCATCCTCCTGGGTTTTCCCCGCCTTCCTCTTTGGAGATCATGAAAACAGAAGCTGGAAACAGGATGTAGCATTCCATCCTTCGTACAGGTGCTGAAATGCATAATGGAGTTTGGTGACCTCACACATGACTTTGAATGTGCATGTGTAAAGGAACATGTGTGGTTACTGGGCCCCAGTGTGCATCAATCATTTAAATCTAGCTACCATATCCAGTCTAATGCCCAAAAATATAATAAATGGACTGATAGCGAGCCACTATGACAAGTAAAATATTCAGCAAAGGATTCTGAGTGTTATAACCTTTCTTTATTTATTGACCTAATATCACAGGCAGGCAAGTTAGTTTGGATTCTTAACATTTTATTCCCTTTGCACAATTCAGCATTCCCTCAACACAGATGCACAGAGTAAAGTATGTACTGTCAAAATCTCCTGTAGAGAAATCATCAATTAAGCAGATTTAATGAGTGTAGAAAAGAAGAGACGTGCTGAAAGGGGAATTCTCATGCTGTTTTATCTCAGCACATTTTTGATTTAGTCTGTTAATATCATATTTTAATTTTTTAAAATGTGAAAAATGAACCACCACACCTCAGTTTTTCAAAAATGAAAAAAAAAATGGTGGACCATAGTTTATTTACTGACTGGAGCCTATAATCTAAAAAAGTATCAATGTGGTTTCAAAAGAGAAGGGTGACCAAAATGATAAAGGGGATGGAACAGCTCCCCTGTGAGAAAAGGCTGAAGAGGTTTGGGCTGTTCAGCTTGGAGAAGAGACGGCTGAGGGGGGATATGATAGAGGTCTTTAAGAACATGAGAGGTCTTGAACGAGTAGATGTGAATCGGTTATTTACACTTTCGAATAATAGAAGGACTAGGGGGCATTCCATGAAGTTAGCAAGTAGCACATTTAAGACTAATCGGAGAAAATTATTTTTCAATCAGCACACAATAAAGCTCTGGAATTTGTTGCCAGAGGATGTGGTTTGTGCAGTTAGTGAATCTGGGTTCAAAAAATGTTTGGATAAGTTCTTGGAGAAGTCCATTAACGGCTATTAATCAAGTTTACTTAGGGAATAGCCACTGCTATTAATTGCATCAGTAGCACGGGATCTTCTTAGTGTTTGGGTAATTGCCAGGTTCTTGTGGCCTGGTTTGGCCTCTGTTGGAAACAGGGTGCTTGATGGTCTGACCCAGCATGGCAATTTCTTATGTTCTTATGTTCTCACTCTTTTCTTCATTTCCATCACTTAGCCTTTAGGGATCCACAGTAATTATCCCATGCCCCTTTGAATTCTTTCACCAACTCTTCCGGAAGGACATTCCAGGCATCCACCACCCTCTCCATGAATAAATATTTCCTGACATTGGTTCTGAATCATCCTCACTGGAATTTAATTTCATGACCCCTAGTTCTACTAATTTCTTTACAATGGAAAAAGATTTGCTCTTGATAGTTCATCATTAAAATCTTTCAGATATCTGAAGGTCTGTATCATATCTCCCCTGAACCTCCCCTCCTTCAGGGTGTACATATTTAGGTCCTTCAACCACTCCTCATAAATCATTTGATGGAGACCACCCACCATTTTGGTCACCCTTCTCTGGGTACCGCCTCCATCCTGTCTCTGACCCTTTTGACATACAGCCTCCGGTACTGAACACAGTACACATGAAGGACCTGTACAAGGGGATTATCACCTCCTTTTTCTTACTAGTTATTCCTCTCTTTATGTAGCCCAGCATTCTTCTGGCTTTAGCTATTGTCTTGTCACATTATTTCACTGTCTTCAGATCACTAGGCACTATTATCCAGAGGTCTCTCTCTTGTTCCATGCACAACAGCCCTTCACCCCCCATCACATACAGCTCTTTCGGATTACCGTAACTCAGGTTCATGACTCTGTACTTCTTGGCATTGAATCCCAGATGCCATATATTCGACCACTGTTCAAGCTTCCTTAAATCATGTCTCATACTCTCTACTCCTTCCAACTCGGTTGCAGATCTTAGTATCATCTGAAAATGGACAAACTTTACCTTCTGCAATGTCGCTCACAAACATATTGAACAGAACAGGTCTCAGCATCGATCCTTGTGGTACTCTGCTTAACAACACCATTCTCTCTTCAGAGAAGGTTTATTTACCATCACACACTGTCTTCTATCCGTCAACCAGTTTGTAATCCACACCACCACCTTGGCGCTCATTCCCAAGCTTCTCATTTTAGTCACAAGTCTCCAATGTGGGACCATATCAAAAGCTTTGCTGAAATCCAAGTAGATGACATTGAACACTCTTCCTCAATCCAATTCTTTAGTCATCCAATCAGAAAAATCAATCAGATTTGTCTGACCAGATCTTCTCCAAGTGAATCCATGTTGCCTTGGGTCCAGCAATCCTCTTGACTGTAGACAGTTCACTATCCTTTCTTCAACAGAGTCTTCATTAATTTTCCCAGCACCGAGTTGAGTCTAACCGGCCTGTAGTTTCCATCTTCCTCTCTGCTACCACTCTTGTGGAGAGAGACCACCACCACTCTTCTCCAATCACTCGGCACCACTCCCGTTTCCAGGGATCTATTGAACAGGTCATGCAGCAGACCTGTCAGCACATCTCTGAGCTCCCTCAGTATCCTGGGATGAACCAGCTCCATGGCTTTGCCCACTCTCAGTTTTCTAGCTCTTCCCATACATTCTCTTCTGTAAACAGAGTTTCATCTACCCCATCTCCATCAATGGTCTTGTCAACCAGCAACGGTCCTTCTTCAGGGTCTTCTTTAGTGAATACTGAACTGAAATATGTGTTTACTATTTCTTCCATTTCTTCATCTGTCTCCACACAATGCTCCTTGTCACCTTTCAATTTCACTATACCTCTTCGGCCTCCCTTCTTTCTCTGATATATCTGAAAAATGCTTTGTCTCCTTTCTTTACCTTTTTGGCAATTCTTTCTTCCGCTTGACTTTTTGTTTTCCTGATTTCATTCTTTGTTTCCTTCATTTTAAACAGATATTCTTCCTTGTGTTTCTTTGTTTGAGATCCTTTATACTTCTCGAATGCTGTTCTTTATGCCTTCATTTTTTCTGCCAGCTCCTTAGAGAACCAGATCATTTTCTTTTTCCTTTTACTCTTCTTTACTTTCTAACTATACATTTGTTGCCTTTGTAATAGCTCCTTTTAATTTGGCCCACTGTTGTTCTATCTCACCCATTTTCTCCCAGTCTTCTGGTTCTTCCTCCAGGTACATCCCCGTTTTGACAAAGTCCATATTTGTGAAATTCAAAATGTGGGTCTTTGTGTGACTTCTCTATTTCCTATTTGCAATATTGAACCAAACTATCTGATGATCACTACTACACAGGTTAGCCCCTACCTGAACATCAGAGACATTGACCCCATTAGTGAGCACTAGGTTGAGGATTGCACCCAATCTATAAAACAAGCAAACCTCTCAAACCTTCTCTTCACTCACCCAGACAATTCCTTCCAGACCTGTGGCCATACTGACAAGGGCAGTCTGCTTCCTCTGGTACAAGCTAAAATGAGCACTTCCATTCTCTCCTATTTTCCAAAACTAAAAACTACACAGCTCCATGTGTATAGCCTGCTTTTAAAATGCACTATGAACCAATCTAATACAAGCCTTAGTTTGTCAGCTGCTGAATCCTAGCCAGGGTGTATTGCTAAGGACTTAAATGATCCCTTACATGAAATAGCAACTTCCACATGCACCTCTTGATCCCACCCCAGAATTCCTCTAGAACTCTTTTATTGCACAGGTAAATGTGCACGTGAAACCAAAATATTTGCATGTATTTTGTTGTTTATAAAATAGTATATACTCAAATATTTAATTAATACAGGCTACTTGCATGCATATATGCTAATTTGCCATGTGAAACTAGGGGTGTGCAAGCCAAAAAAGTCACTTCATGTCTTGTTACATTGTTTGGTGGTTGATTTTCATTGTAGTTGATGTTCCCCTTTTTTTTCTTGTTTTTTTTACATTTCTGAAAGAATGTCCACTATTTTTGAATAGTGCACACTAATCAGAAATAGTGCACATGAAAAACAATAAAATAAAAAAACACAAGACTGCTTTTTTATCGCTTCCTTTTTGAAAACGACAAGAAACGACATAGAAAATGTTGTTTCAAACAAAGCATATCCCTAATTATAACCCCTTTGAAAGAGCTTAAGACCAAAATAATTGCCATGCTGAGTCAGGCAAATGTACATTGAGCTCAGCATTCTGTCTCTGACAGTAGCCAATCCAGGTCGCAAGTACCATAAAGTATATCTAATTCATCTTACTCCCAGGGATAGCATAACATAGGGATGGAATACTGCTGACCCCTGTCGTCCCATACCCCAAATAATGCAGGAGCTAAGAAAACTGCTTCTCCAGAGGCATGCAGCAGAGACTCAGGCTCGACGAGATACGAGCTGGGGAATGGGCTAAACATAGATTCCAGCAACTCCGACTCCGGTAACTCAGCTCCGGGGAGCGGACGAGGGGAGGAATTTGAGGCGGGGCTGGTAGTTCTCTGCCTGCTAACAATCTCTGCCGGGAAACCTCCTACCTCTGAAGCCTCAGGACCGCTTTCCCCGGAGCTTACGTCCTCCCGAGGCAAAGGGCGCGGCCTGCTTGGGGTAGGGTTGATGGCCTCTGGGGCCTGATCGTGAGGCGTGCTTGGACCTGTGCCTCTGCGGCCTTTTTTGGGCATATTGCCAGCCACGAGGAGCTTCCCCGTATACGGAGTTCGCGCAATGAACTTGTTAACTGCCGAAACCTGGGCTGGATGATAACCCGGTTAGTTGTTTATTATTATTATTATTATTATTATTATTGTGTACTTGCAGTACCTGCTCTCGGCGACGACGACAAGTAAGCCCCCTGCTGCTAGCTGCTTAACCGGCAAATGGCACGAAGCACTCTCTGCTGGCTAAATTTGAACGGCCTGAAGCAGTCGTGTCTGACGCTCATTGGCCTGATTCCTAAGCCCAGTAATCCCTCTCCCTCCCCCTCCCCGCTTTCTACACTCACCTTTCTAGCAGATTCCTCCCATGTTATATTTGCAACGCCAGACCTGCTGGCGCTGCTGCTTGATAGCTTTCTTTAGTCTACCTGGCTAATAATATTTGTTGGGCTTGTCCTCTAGGAATTTATCCAAACTTCTTTTAAACCCTGCTATGCTAGCAGCCTTCATCACATCCTTTGTCAACAGATTCCACAGCTTCATAGTGTGCTGAGTGAATAAGTGCTTTCTATGATCTGTTTTGAATCCGCTGGTTTGTTAGTTTCTTGGAGTGTCCCCTTGTTTTAGTATTTGAAAGGATAAATAACTGTCCTTTATTTATCTATTCCACCCCACTTGTGATTTTATAAATTTATATCATGTCCCCTTTCATATTTGTTTTCTAAGCTGAAGAGTCCTAGCCTGCTTGGCCTCTCAGTCATCATAGGAGGAATGTTCCATTCCCTTTATCATATGTGTTGCCATTCTCTGAAACTTTTCTAGTTCCACTATATCTTTCTTCAAGTGGGGTGACCAGGACTGCACACGGTACTGAAGGTGCAGTTGCATTCAGAGGCAATATAATATTTCACTTTTTTTTTCTATTCCTTTTTGGATCAATTCTAAAATTGTATTTTCCAGGAATATTCATTCATTTTGAAGCAAAATGGGAAATGAAACATTTCCTTTTTAATTTTATAACTTTTTCAAAAAAATGATAGAAAACCCAATGAGATTTTGTTGGATTTTAAATGTTTTCTATAGGAAAAAAAGGAACCTCCCTGGCCTCATAATATGGCCTTAGAAGTAAGCATAGGTCCAATGCCGGGGCCCAGCCCAAGGCCTAGAACCAGGCCAAATGTCAGGGCCTGGCCCGGAGGTAGGGATCCATTGCTGGGGCCTGGCAAAGGTCCAGACAAGGGGCCAGATCTCATCGTAGAGGCCTAGTCTTCACCTTAGGCTCAGGTCCAATGTTGGGGTCTGGCTAGGAGGCTGGATCCTGATGCCAAGCCCTCAGCTTAGGCCTGATGCCAGGGCCCAGCCAAAAGATTGGGTCTCGATGTTGAAGCTTCAGCCTTGAACCAGGCCAAGGTTCAGAGCCCAGTTGCCCGGTTCCATTCTTGAGGCCTCAGCTGAAGTTCACGCCTGATACAATGGTGCCTGGTGCCTGGTGGCTGAGTCACCGGGGCCTTAGCCTAGTTCTAAGCCCAAAGCCAGGGCCTAGCCAGAAGACTAGATGCCGACACTGAGGCCGATGCCTAGGCCCAGATAAGATAATGAGGCCTTGCCCTCTAGCCAGGTTCTGTTACCAGGGCCAAAGCCCAGTCCCAGGCCTAGACCTGATATGAGGGTCATGGCTTAGGCCCAGGCCTGGAAGCCAGGAATCAAGCCTCAAAACATCGTCTTCTGTCAATGTCCTCTTGAAATGTTGTCCTTTGCTTGTTGGATGTGCTGGATTGATGTCTCTCTGGTGCCTTCCTCCTGAGTGGAGGGTGCCATTTTAATGTATGGCTGTTACAATGGACAAAAAAAAAAAGAAAAATGATATATGCATATTCAAAAAAATATTTATCAAAATATGCAAATATGCAAATATAATACCACAATATAATATACAAAACCAAACCTTAAATTACATTAACCACCTTATCATAAAGAATTAATCCACAGGCATACGTCCAAAATATTTATAACACCTAACAACATACCACTATCATTCATACATATAGAAAAACATTATATCCCAACATGTTTTGCTTAACAAAGCTTCTTCAGGGAAATCCATGCATTTACAAATCTAGGGTGACATCGCAAAAGATCTCTATAATAAATTTCAGATGGATTTTGTAAAAGCAGTGTTCTCAAGTCCACTAATGTATATTTATTTATTTATTTAAAAACGTTTCTATACCGTCGCTAAGTTATATACCATCACAACGGTTTACAAATAGGCACATAGACTAAGGTATGTAAATGTAGGTTATCGTATATTCTAACAGGTGCCAATAAAGTTTGGTTACAATTTCATCAATAAAATCAATATTTGAGTAATGTTGATCTAGTCCGGGTGTATTATTGAGTTACATGATGACATAAAGAATAGAGGATTCAGTGGTGACACACTTCATATATCAGATACTGTATCTCCCATTTCTTCACAATTACATCAAGACTTTCAAATAATCACAACTCCAGATTTGATGAACTCTTCTCTACCTCCAATATACAAATCTCTCATTCTTCATAGAAAGTTCAAACCATAAATGGTCAAATTTATTACCTAAAGTTCAAACCAAATGAACATTTACTCTTCTAAGATGCCATCATTTTCAAAAAGCCACATGTGAAGCCAATTTTTTTGTTAAAATGAACAGCCATACATCAAAATAATATCCTCTGCTCTGGAGGAAGGTCGTGGAGTGATGTCAGGCCAGTGCATGCTCCAAGTAACGGGTGTCATTTAAAGAGGACATTGATGGAAGAAGATGTCTAGATGCTTGATCCCTGTCCTCCAGGCCTGGGCCTAGGCAGAAGTGGAGGCCTCAACACCGGGCCTAGGCCTGGGTTTAGCCTGACAGCTAGTGATGGCACCTGGCCTTTTGGCTGGGCCATGAGATTGGGCCTGTGCTTAGGCCTTAGGCTCAGCATCAGGACCAGGTCTCCAGATCAGACCCCAGCATTGCCCTAGGCCAAGGCATTAGCTAAGGGACCTATCCTCAGGGTTGGGCCTGAGCCTAGGCTATAGCCTCTGTGTTAGGACCAGGCCTCGGGACTGGACCAAGGCCCTGAAAGCTGGGTCTAAGCATTAGGCCCTGGCCTTGAGTGTCTAGACCTGGCCCACTAGGTCCGAGCATTAGGCCTCGGCCTAGTCCTAGGTCTCAGCACTGGGACCATGCCTCAGGCCAAGCCTAGGGTGAGCTGCTTCAACGTCACCCTCTCTACAGATGTGGCAAGTGGATGTTGGGAGATTTCTGGCTCCAGTTATTTTTGGAAAGTGGGAGACATGTGGTATAGGGAGACCTGGGGAGGCCCTGATTCTTCTTATTTTTTGTGTTTGTTTTTTTATGTTTATTTTGTTTCTTCAAACTACAGAAGAAAATAAACATTAAGTGAAATGATATCAGGGGGAACCCCCCCCCCCAAAAAAAAAAAATACAGAAAAACAAAAATTTTAAGACATATTTTCCCTGTACATTGCTACTATTTGCTTTTTTGACTTCTGCTGCACACTGAGTAGAGGATTTCAACAACCGTTCACAAGGACTCCAAGATCCTTTTCCAGGGTAGTGAGTCCAATACAGAATCTACTCTTGGAAGAATTCTGCACACAAAAATTTAAAATTATGTGCACAAAAATTTAAAATTCTGCAAAATTCTGCATTCTTTATATTGGCCAAAATAATACAATTTGCATACCAGTCTTGGTAAAATGTAATACAGAAATACATTATTACTTAAAGGTGCAGAGTTTTAAGTAATTTGAGCTGAATTGCCTCTCTCTTCCTCTCGCACACACAAACACACACCCTCATACAAGGTCCCTCTCTTTCTCTCTCTCTCTTTGTCTCTTGCATACACACTCCCTTACACAGTTTCCCTCTTTCTCTTGTACACACTACACACACACACACAAACACAGGAACCCTCTCTTTCTCACACACCACTGCACATAGGCTCCCTCTCTCACACACATACACATACACAAACACAAACATCCCTTCACATAAACTCCCTCTCTCACAAACAAACATGTACCCTCACACCCTCATATAAACACAGATAATCTCCTTTTTCACACATACCAGTTCCTAATCTCTCACATATATACACACTCCCTCACATTCCCCTCCCATAAGCTCCCTTTCTTTCTCTTTCTGTCTGGCACACACACCCAGGCACCCTCATACAGGCTCTCTCTTCCTCACACAAAACCCCCGTGCACACAGGCTTCCTCTTTTTCACACACACACACACACACACACACACACATCTGGCTCCCTCTCTCCAGAGCACGCATACAGACCCCTACTCACAGGCTTGCTTTTCTCTTTCTCATACACACACACACAAACACACACACACCTCTACACACAGTCTTACTCTCATTCTCACTTTGAGCTTTCACTGGGCCTTTCACATTTTCACTGTGAGTAGGTTAGGCTCTGCTCATGGCTGCTGGGGACTGCTTTATCTTCAACGCAATATGTCAGATTGCTGCATCTAAATCAGGGTCCAACTAGTAGTAACAGCAATTCCCAACATCATTGATTTATTGACTCGAAGATCTTCCTGATATCTCAGCATGGCTCCTGCCCCTGACATCAATGGCAATAGCAAATTCTCTGGCCACTGATACTGGCACTGGTGGCAGCAGGCAGCAGCTACTTCTTAGGTTGGTTCCCCAATATCAGTAGCATCTCTTCTATCCATGCCTATCCCAGGTGCTGGATTTTAGGGGCCTGGACTTTTTATCCTTGTGATTTGTTATTTTAGAAATATTTTTCTAAAATGTTCCTCTTTTTTTTATCTTTATAGTTTTTTTTTTATCTTCCCACATCTTCCCCTTCTCTACTACTTTCATTCCCTCTAAGCATTCTCTGCCTCTCCTCCTTCCATTTTCCCTTCAGGTAATCTCTCCCTCTGCTATTCCCCACTTCTCTATCCCAGTTCACTAGTAGAGGGCCTAGAAACATAGGTCAACACTGGGATCCCCACTACTAGCTGAAGCAGTAATTTCTCAAGCCAGGCCTTGCCCTGACATCACAGTGATTTCTTGGAACAGGTCGGGCCCCCAGGATGAGTGGCAGCTTCTCAACCCTTCCCTGACATTAGCAGTTTCAGCAGCTTTTTGATCTGGGCCCTCCTATGTCAGTGGCATCTCCATCGCCTGAGCTCAGCTTCAATGGAAGTCATCAAGATTTAGGCATGCAGGTAACCTCTGCTCATGGCCGCAGGGGTCTGCTTCCTCTTCACTGTGAGCAGGATGGGCTCGGTTCACAGCCACTGGGACTTGCTTCCTCTTTGCTGGAGCAGGATGGGCTCCACTCATGGTAAGCCAGGGCCTGCAACAAATTCTGCTTAGAAAATGGAAATTCTGCATGGGAGGGGAATTCTGTGCAAATTCTGCATAACACAGACGCACTGACTTCCCCCAGGAGTAAGAATCTATCATTGTGTATATGTAATTGGGATGATCTTTTCACTTTGCGCTTTTCCACATTAAATTTCATCTGCTATTCAGCTGCCCAGTGTCTTAGTCTCATACGGTCCTTCTGTAGTTTCTCACAATCTGCTGCTGTTTTAACAAGTTCAATAATTTTCTGTCATTTGAAAATTTGAACACCTCAGTCATTGTTCCCTTTTCCAGATCACTTATAAATATATTAAACAACACAGGTCCCAGTACCGATTCCTGTATAACTCCACTGATGACCTTTCTCTATCTGGAAACCAACTGACTATTTATTCCAACCCTGTCTCCTACCTTTTAACCAGTTAACAATCCACAATAGAGCACTGCCTCCAATTTCAGGACTGTGTAATTTTCTGAGGACTCTCTTATGGATGACTTTATCAAATGCCTTCTGAAAATCAAAATATACTATATCAACTGATTCAACTTTATCTACTGTAGGGGCAAGGCCCTGTGAAACCTTCTGACTGTGTATAGAGTCTCCAGAAACAAGATGGATGCTTGGCCTGTTTTTCTCTTCATGTTTGCTAACAAGTTGGACCTAGCTGACCACACAACTAAATGCCTGGTGTGAGGCCATATAAATAAGCATTTCCAGAGAAATCCTGAAACAAAGGAAGAACTATGTACCTGCAAAAGACAGATCCGGCAAAGTGTCACAACTTTACTCCCTAAACCTTCAATTGGCGTTCATGGGCTTATCTGAAAAGAAGATTGCGCTGCAAAGCCTGCTCAGTATCAAGCTCACCAAGGACAACCTGCCATATTTTGAAAAAAACACTACAGTGCTGGACCAATCAACTGGACACACTGAAAAAGAATTGCTCTCTCTATTAATGAGCACAATAAGGAAGAAGAAGACCTATAAAAGAAGGTGAAACAAAGAAACATAAGCTTTTCCACATGGAACTCTGACACCTCTCCACTCACTTCTAGCATTGGGAAGGGACTTTTGCAGTTCATCTCACTGAATTGCAATTGTCTCCCAGATATGCTAGTTTAATACCCAATGTAACCGGGCACTTCTTCCTTTCTGAGCCAGCCACAGACGATCGTCCAGCTAACGGAAAAAGTGCTTAACACAGAGACTGCATGCAAATTTTGGATATTTGTTATTAACATAGGGTTTAATTCAGAATGCCATTTTAAGATGCAAGTAACAATTAGTTTGTTATGCTGGTTCTTCACTGGTTTTACAACTGTAAGATATTTTTCTGTTTGTAAACTTTTCTAGGGGTGGGAAGAATGAAAAATGTAATTGCATTTTTTTGTTTCATTTTTGGGGGTTTCCCTCCACAAATTTTGGTTTGTTTAATGTTTATTTCATTAAAAACAAAACAATGAAACAACAGAAAAAAAAAGAAACAGGGGCCTCCTGAGGCCTCCCATTCCCACTCCTTTTCTGTAGTTCCTCTGACTTACTATTGTGGTGCATGGTATTGCATCAGCCTTGGTATTGCCGGCTTCACACCCAGCCGGCTAAGACCGTACTAAGGAAACGAGCTATGTCCACAGCAGGTCCCCCCCCTTTGGAATCTCCTCCCACCAGACCTCCGCCAAGAACCATGCCTCTTGACATTCAAAAAGAAGCTAAAGACTTGGCTATTCACACAAGCATTCCCTGAGAGCTAAAACTTGATGAAACATTAGTCGTTATATATACCTCTGTACATATGTTTCTGAGTTTGGAATCTAGTTTTCAGTTAACTGAGTTTTTGAATGGCTCCCTAAAAGTGTTCCTTTACACATGTTTTAAAGTATTCCGCCCCTGAGGTTACTGTTCAGTTCCATATAAACCTGTGCGATATGTATTGTATACAGGATCAACGGTATAGAAAAATAAAAAAATAAAAATATCTATCTAGGCTGCTTCAGCCTTAAGCACAGTCTCTCTGCTGGGATATTCTAATGTCCCGGTTTTGCAAATGTCATTGGAAGATACATCCCTCTGAACCATGAGCTTCTGAGGAACGGTCAGCTTTCCCTTATGGTCTAGTTTAAAAGCTAGGGATGTGCATTCATTTGCAACGTATTGGCAATCCGCAACGTATAGGGCCATATTTGTTGTATTCGTGGGGAAGTGAAACGCATCGCGATTCCCACGAATACAACAAATCTTCATCGAATTATTCGGCCATCTAAAGGAGCAAATTTAAACAAAACCCTACCCTCCTGACCCCCCCAAGACTTGCCAAAACTCCCTGGTGGTCCAGCGGGGGTCTAGGAGTCATCTACTGCACTCATGCCATCGGCTGCCAGTATTCAAAATGGTGCTGATAGCCCCTGTGACATCGTAAGGGCAAAGGCTACTGGCGCCATTTTGATTACTGGCAGCCGATGGCCCCGAGTGCAGGAGATCGCTCCCGGACCCCTGCTGGACCACCAGGTACTTTTGGCAAGTCTTGTGGGGGTCAGGTGGGTAGGAGCAATGGCCGGCCGACGCCATTTTGTGTTCCCACCATGTGACAGGGGCCGACCAATGGCACTGGTAGCCCCTGTGACATAGTAAGGGCAAAGGCTATTGGGGCCATTTTGAATACTGGCAGCAAACAGCCCGTGCAGGAGATCACTCCCAGACCTCCGCTGGACCACCAGGGACTTTTGGCAAGTCTTGAGGGACCCTCCTGACCCCCACAAGACTTGCCAAAAGTCCCTGGTGGTCCAGCAGGGGTCCGGGAGTGATCTCCTGCACGCGGGCCGTCGGCTGCCAATATTCAAAATGGTGCCGATAGCCTTTGCCCTTACTATGTCACAGGGGCTACCGGTGCCATTGGTTGGCCCCTGTCACATGGTGGGAGCACAAGATGGCACCAGCCGGCCATTGCTCCTACCATGTGACAGGGGCCGACCAATGGCACCGGTAGCCCGGTGACAGTAAGGTTAAAGGCTATCGGTGCCATTCTGAATACCAGCAGCCAACGGCGTGAATGCAGTAGATGGCTCCCGGACCCCCGCTGGACCACCAGGGAGTTTTGGTAAGTCTTGGGGGGTCAGGAGGATGGGGGGTTGAAGTTAATTAAATTTTAGCTGGGAAACAAATAAGAATGGAATGCATGAATGGATCGGGGCCCCTCCCCTTGCCGCATGCAACATATCTGCCCCCCCACGAATACAAATACCGAATGTAACGTATGTGGTCCCTCTGCACATCCTTATTAAAAGCTGCTCTATCTCCTTTTTAAATGTTAGCACTAGCAGGCAAGTTCTAATCTGCCAGTTCCTAACGCATCTAAACCCCTCTTCCCTGCACCGACATTTCATCCACATATTGAGGCTGGAACTCAGTCTGTCTCTGGGGTCTTGCATGTGGAATGGGAGGCCTTTCTGAGAATGCATCCCTGGAGATTCTGGATTTCAGTTTCTTCCCTAGCAGCCTAAATTTACTCAAAAGTTCTCATGAAACTTAAATAACTTATTACTGTTTAGTGGAGTGAACACAAAGGATTTTCCAGATTTGTACCCATATAATTAAGTCAATTTATTAAATCAGGTCTTGGCTTATGATTATGACAATAAAATAGTAGGTGCATTTATGTCTAGTATATGTTGCTCGTCTGATTTGTTTTATCTCTGGAATTTCTGTGTTCATTTTATGATTGTTAATGTATTGCTAGCTTAGATGTTATGATGCTGTGGGATATCAATATCTTTAAGCAAATAAATAATTAGTTTGTTTCTTTAGAAAGAAATTGATGAATGGTGTTTTCAATGAAGGATTGCAGGAAAGATTGTAGTGTACTTTGCAAGTTTTATATACTAAAGAGCATTAGAAGACAATTTTCAAAACCATTTTCCCAGTTAGATTGTCCTGATTGAAAATTGCTCCGTCACAGAGAATAAAAATATGCATGGGCTTTCAGAGCCATGCACTTTTAGCCAGATTAAAAAAGGAGCATTCCCGAATGTGTACTAAGGTTAGGAAGGAAATCAGCATTCATAAATTTAATTTTCAAATCTATATGTGCTGCTTTACAACAGATTGGTCACCTACAGAAATAGCCAGAATAAATTCTGTATTTTTGGCCACTATGTATGTATGCATGTGCATACATTGTAGGCAATTTTCAAAGGAAAACTATCTGGATAGCCTTCAGTTTGAAAATAAGCTACAAGGTCTCTGTGTAACTTGCGACACTGAGGGCTACTGAAAATTACTCCTTTAATGCTTTTATTGCTGCACAAAGCTAATTTTAGCACATCATTGCCCTATGTACTAAACAGCACTCCTTTTATCCCAGCAAAACATGTAGAATTAGTGTGAGATGACAGCTATGCCACAAATTCAGGAAATTAGGTTAATTTTTATGTAAATGAGCTTTGTAACATAATTAAGCATTCCCACAGTAGTTAATGAGCAGCATTAAGCTGCATGATAAATATGCTAAAATTAAGTCAATTTTTTTTTGTCTTCTATAGGCAAGGGAAAACAGAAGATTATCCTCAAATATAAAATTCCACAGCTAAAAGGCAACACTTTTATAGAGAAGATGGAGACCTGGCTGCCACTATGGATGCAGGAGAGGAAATGGAAAAGAGAGGCAATGTTGACATACAAGAGGAGAGGGGTAAAAAGGAGGATTTAGAGAGGCTGAGAATGACTATTGGCTGAAGCAGAGGGCAACTCTGCTTGGGCTTCCTCAGGAGGAGGTAATTTTCAGATGTAGATTAAGCCCTGGTTGCTGCCCAATCGGCCCCTGCGCTGTTGACATCTGCACCTTTACCATCTGTCATTTACCTCCCGCCACCTGACTGCACCCCCGTAGCTGTTTGGATGTCTTCCCAGCCCCTGCTGACATCAGCAAGGACAGTGGTTAAGGGCCTGGATGGATGCCAGTGAGGCCTGGACTACCTTCCCTGATTTTATGAGCATCCATTTCCTTAATCTGTGCACAGCCAGGGATTAAGGAAAATGGACACTCATTAATTGAATCTCCCTTTCTTAACCTGACCGCCTGAACATACTTTTTTTTTTTTAATTCTTCTGCTCCAGGCAGGCATTAATTTTTGCAGGTTAAAAAGTGTGCATCAGGCGCATCTAGAATGGAAACGAAAATCATTAAACAGAACATGGGGCAGAGCAGGCCTCTTTATTAAGACAGCTAAAACTGCTTACTCATAAAGGGGCCAATGCAATCAAGTCACCTAGAAAGCGGGTGCTGAAAAGTCAGGGCTCGCTCTCTTAGGGGAAGAATTTCAAAGGGTTGTGCGCATAAGATACACGCGCAACCCCCAAAAACCTACCCTTGCCTCCCCCTGCATGCTGAGCCTATCTTGCATAGGCTCGACAGCGCGCAAGCCTCAGGATGCACGTATGTCCCGGGGCTTGCAAGAAGGGGTGGGGTGTGGGTGGTCCGGGGGCGGGGTGGGGCGTGGCCTGAACCTCCAGCCACAGCGGCCATTTGCCACTGGGCCCGGGATCGCGGGCCGGCCATCGGCCAGCGCGCGTAACTTCTTCAACAAAGGTAAGGGGGGGTTCTACTTAGGGCTGGGGGGCGGGTTAGGTAGGGGAAGGGATGGGAAGGTGCTGCGCGCGCATGTTATAAAATCGGGCGTAGATTTGTTCGCGCCGAGTTGAGTGAACAAATCTGCGCCCGTGCGCAGGTTTTAAAATCTTCCCCTTAATGCGCACATGGCGCCCCTAAGGGAGGCGCCATGCAATATTAAAATTAGGGGGGTTATGTTTGCACGGAGGCGCTAGGGTCGCTTGCATGACCCTAGCGCCTCCTTGCTAACGCGAACCCAATCGGTTTTGTGACTACCGTACGTCGGTTTTCCTTACTGGCAGACAGCCACGGAAACCAACGCCAATAATCCCGGCATTGATTTTCGTGACTGGCGTACGGCAGTAAGGTAAACCGATGCCGATAAACTCGGCATCGGCTTTTTTTTTTTTTACTTTTATTTCTTTTATTTTCCTTTTTTTTTTTGATGCGCACAGCTATTAATGCCTGCTCTTGGCAGGCGTTAATAGATGACAGTTAAATGTGCATCCGAGATGCACTTTTTTTTTTGGCATCAGGAGTGAATGCCTAATAGCCTCATTCACATGCATTGGCATGTGAAGAGCACTATTAGATTCACTCCGTGTTGGATACGAGTTTTACACGCGTTGGACATGCGTTGAATATGCGCTAATCCCCTTATTGCATTAGCGCCTATTCTACCCGCGTCAGACTGCAGGTCAACAGTGCGCTCGGCTCAGCATACTGTATTGCATTGGCCCCAAAGCCTGGCTTTGAGTCCTGTGCTGCCCTAATGAATAGATAATGGTGGCAGCCCTGGCCCCTGGAAGTGGGCAAACTGTTCTGCCTGCATTTGAGCTGCACACCCAGAAGCAGCAGCAGCAGCACAACACCACTGACTGATGGCACCTTGCTCTGATCCCTGCCCTACCCATGCCTCAGTCTGCCCCTCCCCCCCATAAGAGCCACTGCTTCCCCAGAGCATGTCAAGAGAAATCAAAGCTGAGATGTGTAGGTAAAGCTGAAGCACCTCGTTACAGCCCTTGGGGTGGGTAATGTTCCGCAAAAAATAAACCCCTTTGTCGAGCACAAATCTCCTCTATTTGTGAAGTGTGGGATCCATACTTACAAAAGCAAAGAGAGAACACCCAAATTGGACTTAAAAGAAAAAAAATGTTCAGATACGTCAATTTTTTTTTTCATTTCCTGGTACCTTCTCCTGATCCTCCAACTTCCATTTTCCAAATCTTCTCCTGTGTTGCCTTTACCCCATTCTTCAATTCATACTTTTCCAAGAGGTTTGTTTCTGTTGAGATTGGGAAGGAGGAGGGAAGCGGGTGGTAAGGTTTAGTACATTGTGCCTAAACAGAGTGCTAGAAAACATGGCAGGGGAATAGCAAAGATTTTGTATGCCTATGCTCCAGCTCAAGGTTTCTTTAAAGTTTTGAACAGCAGTAGCTGTCAGTCTCTCAGCAGCAACCCGCAGTGTCTCAGCCAGCTCTGTCTCTCTCAGCAGTAGGAGAAATTAGCAACAGAAGAGTAATATATTGATTAGAAAGTGATCAGACCAGGGAACATTTTTAATCAAGGTATTAGTCAAATTAACTGAAAAAACTGAAGGGTTATGAAAGAATAAATCTATTTCCAGCTCACTGATGATGTGTTCCAAGTCACAGATGGACATTATTTCTAAGAATATCTCACCGGCTAATGATAGGTAAAGTTGATTAATATGGAGATTAAAGTCTCCAAGATGAAGGATTTTTGCAAGATCCGTCCTGGAATAAGTGAGCAAATCAAAGAAAGGCGTACTATTCTGAGCTAAGACACTGGGAGGACAATAGGATAGAAGCAAATTAAAGGACATAGATCTTGACAGCATCACTTCATAAGGAGATGAAATTGTGACTGGAGAATATACCATTTTTAGAGATGTTTTAAATATAAACAAGAAACCACTTCCCTTCATTGGCCACAAGGCTGGGATACATACTGTAGGTATAATCATTGGCACAACATTTGTTCAGTGATGGAATGTCATTTTCAGTACACCATGTTTCAGTTATAGAAAGACAGTCTGGTTTTTGGTTCATTAAGATGTCTTATACCACCATCGATTTTTTAGTAATAGATTGAACTTTGATAAAAAAAAAAAAAAGCACCATGGTATTCCCAAGTACTCTGCAAGGAGAAACAAAAGCTCCATCATTTAGAAAGGAAGTGGAGAAAGGTGAAAAGTAGTGGGGATTTGGAAAGGGGGATCTTCCCTGTCTGCTACCCTATTTAATATTTATATTGCACCATTATGCCAGGTATTGCTTTTAAAACCTTTGCATGCTAATTTTAAAATGAGCGTGCATGCATCAAAACGCAAGTAATTAGACGTTTATTAAGTTTTTACAATGACTGGGATACAGAGCAAAAGGTCACCACAACTATATTATACATATATGACCGAGTAGCAAAGAAGATGAAATCCACTGTCCCCAGTTACCCCCCCCCCCCTCCCTCCCTCCCCCTGGAATTTTCTAGAATGATAAACCACTGAACATCACATTATCAAAACAAATAAGCTCACAGACAAGCACTGCATAAGGATAAGGAAAAATGAAAAAGAAGGAGCCTGATAGACCTATGTAAGCATTTAGTCTCATTATACAGTGACCAATAGATTACAAGTTTAAGACAAGTCCCACAAAAGATGTAATAAGATAAGGAGGTAGCTTACAAATGTTGAGTGTCAAGAGTCCTCCAAATTTTATAAAAGAAAGCCAAATGGCGGTGTTTAGCTGCTGTTAGGAAAGACAATTGGCGATACTCAATAAGTTTGGCAAATAATTCAGAGAAGGTTGGAAGAACATCTGATTTCCAGTGAGTGGCAATGACACTGCGAGTGGCTAAAAATATCTGCATACAAAATCATTGTTGAAATTTATTCAATCCCAGGTAAGCCAAATTTAACAAAGCTGTCCCCGCATCAAGTGGTAGCTTCACATCCAAGATCTTAGCCAGCTAGTCCACTATAGATTCACAAAAGGGTATAATTTTCAACATTGCCACCATATGTGGAAATAGGAACCAACCAGCCCACAGTTTCTCCAACATAAATTAGTTCAATGGGGATATATCTTATGTAACTTCTCTGGCATGAGGTGCCAATGGTACAACATTTTGAAACAATTTTCTTGCAATCGTGCAGAGATGATTTACCTGCATTACTGAACACAGTGCCCCAGAATTTAGTTTCAAGAGCCTGTCCAAGATCATCCTCCCATCGGGAAATATGATTGAAAGGCTGCTGCCTGGGGTCATTTAACAAGCCACAAATTTTTGATATCACCCCCATTATATCACCCCATTATATCACCCCATTCTATTGTTTAATGTAACGCCTTACCGGCGATAGTTTTGTTCTAGGGAAATCAACTTGATTTGATATGTATATCGAGAATGTCGGTATATAAAAAGCCTAAATAAATAAATAAATAAATAAATAAATAAATAAGTAAATTATTGAATCAGCATGTATACAATAATTTCAAATAAAGATCTGCTGGCACATGGGTCTTAAGAATTCCTCAGTTAATCTATGAAGTGTTTAGCCTGGGCATATTCTAAGAAACTAGGGTGAATAAATGGATAGAGTTGCTTAAGAGAATCCCAGGAAACAAAATCTCCACCTCTAAATAAAATCCCAATGCAAGTAATCCCAGCACTTTGCCAGTATTAAAAAGTTGAGGTTTGATGACCTGCTGGAAAATACCGATTATGAAAGAGTGATGTTTGGTAAAAACTGTACTGTACTGAAGGAACTAATGCTACTGATGCAATTAATAGCAGTGGCTATTCCCTAAGTAAACTTGATTAATAGCAGTTAATGGACTTCTCCTCCAAGAACTTATCCAAACATTTTTTTAACTCACTTATACTAACTGCACTAACCACATCCTCTGGCAACAAATTCCAGAGCTTAATTGTGCATTGAGTGAAAAAGAATTTTCTCTGATAAGGCCATTGCAGAAAGACTAAATGAATTATTTGCTTCCGTGTTTACTAATGAGGATGTTAGGGGGATACCAGTTCCGGAGATGGTTTTCAGGGGTGATAAGTCAGATGAACTGAACAAAATCACTGTGAACCTGGAAGATGTAGTAGGCCAGATTGACAAACTAAAGAGTAGCAAATCACCTGGACCGGATGGTATGCATCCTAGGGTACTGAAGGAACTAAAAGATGAAATTTCAGATCTATTAGTTAAAATTTGTAACCTATCATTAAAATCATCCATTGTACCTGAAGACTGGAGGGTGGCCAATGTAACCCCAATATTTAAAAAAAACTCCAGGGGTGATCCAGGTAACTACAGACCAATGAGCCTGACTTCAGTGCTGGGAAAAATAGTGGAAACTATTCTCAAGCTCAAAATCGTAGAGCATATAGAAAGACATGGTTTAATGGAACACAGTCAACATGGATTTACCCAAGGGAAGTCTTGCCTAACAAATCTGCTTCATTTTTTTGAAGGGGTTAATAAACATGTGGATTAAGGTGAACCGGTAGATGTAGTGTATTTGGATTTTCAAAAGGCGTTTGACAAAATCCCTCATGAGAGGCTTCTACGAAAACTAAAACGTCATGGAATAGGAGGCAATGTCTTTCGTGGATTACAAACCTGTTAGAAGACAGGAAACAGAGAGTAGGATTAAATGGTCAATTTTCTCAGTGGAAAAGGTTAAACAGTGGAGTGTCTCAGGGATCTGTACTTGGACCGGTGCTTTTCAATATATATATATAAATGATTTGGAAAGGAATACGACGAGTGAGGTTATCAAATTTGCGGATGATACAAAATTATTCAGAGTAGTTAAATCACAAGCGGACTGTGATACATTACAGGAGGACCTTGCAAGACTGGAAGATTGGGCATCCAAATGGCAGATGAAATTTAATGTGGACAAGTGCAAGGTGTTGCATATGGGGAAAAATAACCCTTGCTGTAGTTACACGATGTTAGGTTCCATATTAGGAGCTACCACCCAGGAAAGAGATCTAGGCATTAAAGTGGAAAATACTTTAACATCGTCGGCTCAGTGTGCTGCTGCAGTCAAAAAAGCAAACAGAATGTTAGGAATTATTAGGAAGGGAATGGTTAATAAAACGGAAAATGTCATAATGCCTCTATATCGCTCCATGGTTAGACCTCACCTTGAATACTGTGTACAATTCTGGTTGCCGCATCTCAAAAAAGATATAGTTGCGATGGAGAAGGTACAGAGAAGGGCAACCAAAATGATAAAGGGGATGGAACAGCTCCTCTATGAGGAAAGGCTGAAGAGGTTGGGGCTGTTCAGCTTGGAAAAGAGACGGCTAAGGGGGGATATGATAGAGGTCTTTAAGATCATGAGAGGTCTTGAACGAGTAGATGTGACTCGGTTATTTACACTTTCGAATAATAGAAGGACTAGGGGGCATTCTATGAAGTTAGCAAGTAACACATTTAAGACTAATCGGAGAAAATTCTTTTTCACTCAACGCACAATAAAGCTCTGGAATTTGTTGCCAGAGGATGTGGTTAGTGTAGTTAGTGTAGCTGGATTCAAAAAAGGTTTGGATAAGATCTTGGAGGAGAAGTCCATTAACGGGTATTAATCAAGTTTACTTAGGGGTAGATTTTCAGACGAGCGCGAACAGCCTACTTTTGTTTGCGCTCCAGGCGCAAACAAAAGTACGCTGGATTTTAGTAGATACGCGCGTAGTCGCGCGTATCGGCTAAAATCCTGGATCGGCGCACGCAAGGCTATCGATTTCGTATAGCCTGCGCGCGCCGAGCCGCGCAGCCTACCCCCGTTCCCTCCTAGGCCGCTCCGAAATCGGAGCGGCCTAGGAGGGAACTTTCCTTTGCCCTCCCCTCACCTTCCCCTCCCTTCCCCTACCTAACCCACCCGCCCGGCCCTGTCTAAACCCCCATCCTACATTTGTCGGGGGATTTACGCCTCCCAGAGGGAGGCGTAAATCCCCGCGCGCCAGCGGGCCTCCTGCGCGCCGGGCCGTGACCTGGGGGCGGGTACGGAGGGCGCGGCCACGCCCCCGGGCCGTAGCCACGCCCCTGTACCCGCCCCCAAAACGCTGCCGACACGCCCCCGCAACGCCGCACGCTCCGGCCCCGCCCCCCCGACACGCCTCCCGACACGCCCACTCCGAAAACCCCGGGACTTATGCGAGTCCCGGGGTTCTGCGCACGCCGGTGAGCCTATGTAAAATAGGCTCACCGGCGCGCAGGGCCCTTCTCGCGTAAATCCGCCCGGTTTTGGGCGGATTTACGCGAGCAGGGCTCTGAAAATCCGCCCCTTAGGGAATAGCCACTGCTATTAATTGCATCAGTAGCATGGGATCTTCTTAGTGTTTGGGTAATTGCCAGGTTCTTGTGGCCTGGTTTGGCCAATGTTGGAAACAGGATGCTGGGCTTGATGAACCCTTGGTCTGACCCACCATGGCAATTTCTTATGTTCTTATGTTCTTAATGTGCTACTTACTAACTTCTTGGAATGCCCCCTAGTCCTTCTATTATCTGAAAGTGTAAATAACAGATTAGCTACTCGTTCAAGACCTCTCATTATCTTAAGGACCTCTATCATATCCCCCCCATCTGTCTCTTCTTCAAGCTGAACAGCCCTAACCTCTTCAGCCTTTCCTCATAGGGGAGCTGTTCCATCCCATTTATCATTTTGGTTGTCCTTCTTCGTACATTCTCCATCGCAACTATATCTTTTTTGAGATGTGGCAACCAGAATTGTAGGCAGTAATGTGGTCAGGCGAAGCAGAGGTCCGAGTCTGGAGATAGGCAGTAGCATAGTCAGGCGAAGCAGAGGTCTGGGTCTGAAGACAGGCAGTAGCATAGTCAGGTGAAGCAGTGGTCTGGGTCTGGAGATAGGCAGTAGCATAGTCAAGCAAAGCAGAGGTCTGGGTCTGGAGATAACCAATGGCAAAGTCATGCAAAGCAAAGTCAAAGTCTGTGTAGTCAATCCAAAGAATGTAGCAAGGTAGGAACGAGGAGACAGGAACCAGGAACAATGGGGAACAGGAACAAGAACTCAGAGAAGAGACAAATCTCTAGGAGGCAATAAGTACTCGACCAGTGAGGACACATGTTGCAAGGCAACGCTAGGGAGCAGAGGCTGAGCTTAAATACTGTAGCTGAGTTCACGTCATCATCCAGGGCTGTGGCTAGGTTCTTGCCACGGTCCCTATTTAAAGATCAAAGGTGCGCATGCACGCACCTAGGGAGGGGTGCAGCGCGACTGTTAGCGTCTCTCTGCGGGCCATGTGGAGAGGCCCGATGAGAAGTGGTAGCAGGACCGGGAATGCCGGGGACAGTGGCAGAGCTGGAGTACCAGGGGAGGCCTAAGGACGGAGTTGGCAGCTCACCACCGCCAGCAAGGAGGAACCAGAAGCTGGAGACACTGTAGAAAGATGAGGGGGCTGTGCCGTGGGTCTGCCACGGACGGCACGTGTAACAAGTACCTTCTCTCCTTGGAGGGATACAGCCCCGAAAAGAATTTTTGGGAGCCAGCTTCTAGCATACTGGACAAAGAACGTTTGAGACAGTTTCACGCAACTCACCCCAGTAAGCCCAGACCTTCTAGGGGTGGCCGTAAGGGGGGGGGGGGGGGGGTACTGTTACAATTCCTGGTCTCAAGAACCCTGCTCTTACCTCCCAGTACCGGGCCTGGGCTGTGGCTCTTCTCTCCTCGGCCACACCTGTCGGCCATTGCCGCTGCCCTGCCGCCTCCCGGATCCCTGGCTCGGCCCAGGACTGCTCCTCGCTCTCCCCTCCACGGCGGAGGGGTGCTACCGCTTCAACCTCCACACAGGCTGCCTCCCAGCCGCAGTAAGGGAACAAAATCATGCTGCCCATGCTGTCTTGCTCGGCCTCTGCTCCTAGGCACGTGCGCGCTCCGCCATCCAGGATTTAAAGGGCCGTGGTGGGAAAAGCTACCCCGGCCCCTAGTGATGACGTTTCCAGCGAGTATATAAGGCAAGCTCTAGCAGTCTCCCACTCATTCCTTGCTTCTTGGATGGATCTCCACCTGCCTGACCTCTGGACTGGACCTGACCACTCATTCTGCCACCTGCCTCTGACCCCTGGACCAGGCCTGTCCACACTCTCTGCCGCCTGCCTTGTCCACTGGACTGGATCTGATTCCGCTCTTGGCTTCGGCTTCAGGCCTCTCTCTCTTGGCTGCCACCATGCTCTCTTGCTAATTTCCTGGGATCATCCACGCAGAGGCTCAACTAAGACCAGCCAGCACTGGTACCCAAGGGCTCAACCTGCGGGGAACGTGGACAGGTAGTGGCAAAGCTCTTGCTGGCCTCTGCTTCCCTTCTGGCCTTACTACCCTACAGTGAGGACCTGTGGGGGTTTCCCTCACAGGTGGTGCCAACACCACCTCGGGCCAAGGGTCCACAATTGCAACATAAACTATAATTCAAAATGAAAAAGGGTGGGGAGACCAATCTTCAAATGCAAATTTAATTTGCCAGGGGTTTGGGGGCTGGGGAATGGGTGGTGCATAGACTGTCAGGGCCATGTATAAAACTTGGGGGAAGGAGTCTGAGAATTGGGCGATAGGCCCTTTAACTTTTTCTTTTGACAGTGCTACTTAAGCAGATATGTTTTGATATCTTCTTTTCCATTACTAGAACGCCATCCAGTGACCAGCAGTGGATACACACAAAACAATCCCTAATGGCAAGGGGATCTAAATGAGGAACTGGGGTAACTTGTGGTAACTCTTCTGTTTGCATGGAACAGCAGTTACTACCCTAAACAAGAAGGCGAGGGGGTGATCTCACCTGCATGGAGTGGCAGGTAAAACAATAAATACTTAGCTGGGCAAATCGAATGGGCCATTTTGGTCTTCATTTGCCATCATTTACCATGTTTCTATGTTACTATGTTAAGAATGAATTATACTATATTGATTACTGTATTTTCATATGTGATGTAAACAGTTTTGAGTTTGCATTTGTGTAGTAAAGCAGTATAAAAGTATAATATGGAATGTAATGTTTTGTAACCATACACAAAGCATATATCTAATAGTACAAATCTTATCATCTATCGGCATTTACTATTAAAATACTTATCAAGTGACATCAACTAGTGAAGCATTTTATTTTTGACTCTGTATTTTCAATTGATACATAACATTATAAATACATACATAAAGTATATATTACCTTGATAAATGGCTCATAATGCTGCCTAACGGAAACAAATTATATAGTTGATCTTATTAGCATTTATTCATAATTTATTTGAGAATAGTTAACTATTTACATATTTTCTCTATTATGTATATATTAATGATTTGCAAGCATTCAGCAATCTATAAAGGCATACATAAACAAACTCATTTAAAGTCATTTATTGGTAACTAAATAATAAATGTTCTTCATCTATGTCTGACCACAAAATTTATTCACAAATGTTCTCTAATTAGCTGCTGAACAGATAAAGAATCCTGCTGTTTAAGCACTACATCAAATCGCCATGCCACTGACTGCAGAAAGTGAGAGCAGAGGTGCAGGAGGGAAGAGGCAGAGGACTCAAGGAAGGGATAGCCAGCAAAAAGAGTGATAGTGTGGCAGAAGAGGAAGACAGAGGCATGGGGAAAAAAATGGCAGAGTGCGGAAAAAGGGAAAAGCGTGTATAGGAGAAGGGAAGAATAGGCAAAGCAGGTGAAAGGGAAGCAGAAGGAAAGAAAATCACGAAGAGACAGGATTAGAGACATGAGAACGAGAGAGAAAAAAGAAAAGCAAGAATCATATGAATCCTATTTTAGAATGGCCACATCAGAGCATCCCAAAGGAGAATACTCACCTCCAAAAAAGAGGACAAAATGCAGGGCAACAATTTCAATTGAATTTGCATAAATAATTAAAAGAAATGAATTTGTATATGCAAATACTTTTACTTAAATGCAACATTACAAATTATTACTATAGTTTAAATAGAAATACAACTCACTGGAATGTAGAAAATGCTGACCAAGTAACCTGGATACTTAATTTTTTATTTGGCTTGAACCCGAATTTATGTTTGTAATTTTTTATTGTTACAGTGATATAATCAGTTTAACATTTTTGGTTACCAAGGAACATGTGGCAAAGCCTGGAACAAGGAGGAGTGAGGTTGGGGGCCAAAGACAGAAGAAGCCAAAAGTAGACTTAGTTACCTTAGGACTGGAAGCAGATGGGTAGCCTGCACAGTAAAATTGGGGAAGGCAGGAGAGAGTGGGAAGATTTGGAAAAGCTGCATGTCTTTTATCGTGGAGTAATTCCAAATAGAACTGCTCACCCAGACATTAATAACATCTGACTCACTTTCTTTTGTCCCTCCTCAGTTTGTTCACCTCTGCTCATGGCATTTGAGGTGAATTGGGCTACCTATTTGTACCCCTCCTCCTCCTCCCCACAAGGTTGCTTCACCTTTTCCTGCTCCACTTCAGGGTCAGTGCTCAATCACTGCTGCTGCCTTGAGATGAGTGTTCCGTCATCTCTTCTGACCTTCTCCCTTTCTTCCATCATCCTGTCCTGCATCTCTCTGCAGTGGTACGATTTCTTTGACAGCTGGAAACAAGGCTAGAGGTTCCTTGCAGGGACTCACTTGATAGGCGACTGGATACGATTCAGACTTGGTTTCCTGCCTGGAATGACAGTGATATCTGGCCACTGCCCAGACTTTGCCTAGGACAACCAGGTGATCAATTTTGTACTGGACTGTCCTCTTTCACTGCTCCTGTTCAGTTCAGCCCGCCAACCTCCCAACCAGCAAATTGAAACTCATGGTCACAGCAGATTGTGGTGGCAATGCAGACTTGGTAATTGTAAACCATGACAATCAGCCTAT
Organism: Rhinatrema bivittatum; assembly: GCF_901001135.1. Classification (NCBI taxonomy): domain Eukaryota; kingdom Metazoa; phylum Chordata; class Amphibia; order Gymnophiona; family Rhinatrematidae; genus Rhinatrema; species Rhinatrema bivittatum. Next base: position 130,347,734 of record NC_042615.1, on the reverse strand, counting down.
GTTATTTGCAATGGAGGGAGGCAGCCTGCACAGACACCAGTAAACTTCCTTTGATGTTATATCATGGAGATACCAACTTCAAAAGGTGACCATTAAATAAAAACAAAATAAAAAATAGTTTTGAGAATCAGGATGCTGAAAAATGAACATTCTAGGCTACCATACATCTTCCTCCTCTTGTCCCTCTCCCCCACCCCAGTTTTGTTTTTGGGAGGTGCAGATTGAGGGCCCAGGTATGTTAAGATAGCTGACAATCATATGATGATTGATCACCTTAGTAACTGGAAGCTAAGCTACTAATAAGGTCATTCTCCCCTCTGATACCAGCAGTGATGTCACTGCCAATATGATTGGAAACTTTTCATTGAACAACCAGGAAGCCAACAATACCAAATATCTACAATAACAGAATAAAAGATTGGATTTAGGTCAAACAAGAGGGATTTGATGGGCCAGAGTCTGGGTTATCAAGGCAAATCATGACACTAATGGGACCAATGCGATTATACCACAGCCCCTGATGCTTCATCCATTTACAAACAGATGGTGGGGCAGGAGGTTGACTTGGCTTGGAAGAGTAAGGGGGTTGAAGAAACAGTGGGAGGAAGTGAGGAGGAGAAGGGGGCACTCTTGACTTGAACATTAATGGAATCGCCAGGAGGGGGGCTGGCTTGTCTCCTCAGGTTATTCGGGTCCCAACGTTTTGGAGCCATGTGGGGGTGGGGTGGGGAATAGCAGACTAACACACTGTCAGGCCAATGCTATATCATGCGCTGAGCCTAGCACACAGGCTAATGAGCTCTCCACAACCGAAGGACCAGGACGGGTAGGGTGTCGGAGAAGATGTTCAAAGGTAGAATTTTTGTAGTGAAGTTGGAGACACCTCCACTAGGTTTCCCGCACAGCTGCTGGGAGAGTTTGTATGTTTAAGGTCATCATGGGTTCTACCCAGAGGTTTGGTAAAAGGACACCTATCTTCCCAGAATTTTACCTGTACCATCAGTCAAATATAAATTCACACCTGGAATATGAACTTTAATTTAAGAGTATTAGTCAGTAAACTTTTAATGCGATAAGGGGATTAGCGAGTCTAAAATGTGCGTCCAAACCAGCGTGCAGCTAATAGCACTCATAACAGGGAAATGTATGTAGATGACGGGTACCCCCCAATGAAAAAAATCATTGTGCACCCGATGCGCACATTTTAACATGGAAAACTTAAAGGGCTGGAGTTAAGCCATCTAATAAAAACATCCACAAAGCCACAAAAAAGCCCAAAATACAGCTTTTCTGTGGTTCCTCCTACTTAGTATCATCCCGATTTTAAGTAGGATGAACCACAGGAAACAGTATAAAACAATAAATGTTGCCGGCGGTCAGGTTAGGGAAATGGACACCCAATAATTGAGCATCCGTTTTCCTAACCGGTGCACAGCCAATTCTCCTGGGTGCCTGATGCCATGGAAGCACTAGGGATGCACAATTAATCCCTAGCACGTCCTTTTTAGTGTGACCCCACATTTAAATAATGCATCGCGCGCCCAGGAGAGATGACTCGGCACCCTCTAGGAGATAGGGCACTCAATCATGAATGCTTCTTTTACGTGAGCCGATATTGCATCGGCCTGTATGTATCCATACCCTCAGTCCCTCCACCTGGAGAGTCTGGATTGGATGCCTGAGTACTATTTAGCCCAGCCATGTTAATACAACATAGGGTGCAGTTTGAGGAAGCAGTCAAGGAGTGAAGATGTATTTTTTCCACACTCTGATGGGGCCTCCCAGCTTCACCCAAAAGAGTTTATTTTAGAAGTGATACATCCCAGTGCACTCCCTGCCTGAGGGTCCTTCTATTAATTTACAGAGAGATAGACCTTTAAGCCTGATACACTTTAGGGGCAAAAGAGTTCTCACCAGGGGACGAAAGACCTGTGAGCCTTCTCTAAACTCTGGGTGGGCAAGCACCAGTGATGGATCCTGCTGCATGAGACAGTGAAGGCAGAAGAGATATCCAGTTTAAGGTAAAGTATTTGTTGGACTTAAGAAGAGTGGGGAGGTTTTGGATCCCCCTTCCCTACTATGATTTCAGAGTAGAGAACATGCCTGATCCCACTAACTATTTTCCCCTAGAAATATCAGAGTATAAGGATGAAAGAATCTTTAAAGAAGGAAGAATAAGAGTGGGAGATCCCATCCGGATCTCCACAACCAAAGGACCAGGATGGGTTGGGTGTCTGAGTAGAAGATGCTGAAAGGTAGAATTTTGTAGTGAAGTTGGAGACACCTCCACTAGGTTTCCTGTATGTTTAAGATCCTGTATGTTTAAGATCCTGAATGTTTAAGATCACCATGGGCTCTACCCAGAGGTTTGGTAAAAGGATACCTACCTACCCAGAATTTTACCTGTACCATCACACATCTGGAATATGGACTTTAATTTATGAATATTAATCAGTAACCTTTTAATACCCAGACCTGGTCCTGCCTGAGTTATTACAGCCTCTCACCTCATAGGAAGTATCAAATGACCACACACACTGAGGAGTTTTTTTTTTCTCATCATCTGAGCCACAGGAGAGAGGTTGCCCCCATAAAAAGAGTCCCACCCCACTCCCCCAAGAATTGAGAGTCAGTGCGGGATGGAATGGTTAGCTGAGCAGCCCCTGAAGAAATAAATTAGTTGTGTGCCCTATGGAGCAACAGTCCAAAAAAAGGGGATTACACTAGTTGCCTTGAATAGTCTTCTGGCAACAGATTCCAAAGTTGATCATGTGGTGTGCTAATTGAAATAGTATTTTCTACCATACGATTTAAATCTTTTGGTTGTTTTAGTATTTTTTGAAAGGATAAATAGCCATCCTTTATTTACCTGTTCTACCCCACTTATGATTTTATAAACTTCTATTATGTCCCCTCCCAGTCATCTCTTTTCCAAGCTGAAGAGCCCTAGCCTGTATAATCTCTCATCATAAAAGAACCAACCCCTTTATCTTTGTTTTTGGCCTCCTCTGCACTTTCTCTGTGCCTTTTCCTGAGATGAGAAAACCAGTACTCATATAGCACTCAAGGTGTGGTCACACCATGGCTCGATACAGAGCTAATATGATATTTCCCATTTTATTCTCCACGCTCCTGCTGCTACTTATACTTTCTCTGACTTGAAAATGGGATCCATAGGCTAGTAGTGATGCCCTCCTCTGCAGACCATGCTAATATGTGTTCTCTTTCGTTACTGCATAGCTACTGGAAGACCAAATTAAATAGCTGAGGTTGTCTGGGGTCAGTCTAATATAATTGAGTAGTTTAGATTATTTATTTTATTTATTTATTTAAAATTTTTATATACCGGCATTCATGTTGCAAACACATCATGCCGGTTTACATATAACAGGGGTGTACAGTGAACAATTCAATAACCTATTTGTGTAGAAGGAAGCAGTTACAAATAACAAGGTAAAAGAACTGGGAGGAGAGAAGAAAAGGGAGAGAATAACATTAGGTATAGGTATTTACATTAGTAATAACATTTTTACATGTGGAAGTGGTAGAATCTGGCTGAATAGAATTAGTTGGTTTAATTGTTAATTTTTATTATTTTAAAAATGTATTGATTATATATTGTTCTTTTTTTGTGTGTGTGTTTAAATATTTTTATTGAAAGAGCCAAACTGCAGGTTGGTGCAGTGTTAACAACATTACCAGTAGTATACATGAGAACAAAATGTAAAACAGATTTGAGAAACGTATATGCAATATCCATCAATCAAGCAAGATGCAACAAACCAAGTGGCATTGTAAAAAGGAATAATAATAGAGGAAAGAGAAGAAACTGAAAGAGAGATTAAAACCAAAGAGGAAGGAGTGAAAGAGAAAGAAGAATAGGAAGGAAACGCCACTGATGGTCCATACCTATTGTAGTGCATAGACTGCTGTGAGTGTTACCGCTGCATGATCCAAAATTAATATTGGGCACATCTTTACCGACTGTATCCTAGGGAGCAAACTACTGGATGTTAGGAAATAATTAATCCTAGAGTAGGAAGAATGGGGAAAGGAGAAGAAGGTATAATCCAAGCCAGTGGGATATAGCAGTCTCCAGGGATCCGAAAGTCCAAAAGTATTGATGAGGTGCCTCAAAGCGATAGTGGATTTGGAAAGAGTTGGTTTAGCAAAAGACATTTGTCTAAAATAGGGTGCAAAGGTTGATTAAAGTCGAATGGCCTTGATAATAAACCGGGACCTTACTCCAAGCCATCATTAAAATTGACAGGGCTTGAGGATATCGTAAGACTTTGAAAATTATAGACCGCAGGAATTTAGGGTTCCAGGGTATCTTAGAGGGGACTCTATGAGCCCTTTCTATTTCGAAGGGTTGATCGAAGGTTACCTGCAAGGTGGAGGAAATTAGATTAAGTACAAAATGTCCAATCCCTCTGCCCCTCTGGGATTCCTAAATTCTTAATGTTGTTTTGGCGGTTCTTATTAGAAAGGTCCTCTATATCTTGCTGCAATTTTTCAACGCGGTAATGGTGCAGTCACCAGTAGCAGAGAGGAAGTTTGGTTTTCCAAGTCATCAAGTCTTGTTTGAAAAATGTTCATTTGGATAGACATAGATTGAAGGTTGCCACGAATAGCCGCAGTAGCGTCAGTGTTTAGCTGAATCATTTCTTTCAGCTGCTTTAGCTCAGTCAGAACCAAATCCGCCGACATCAGTTTTGGCACGGGGCCTTGTCCTGCGAAGGAGGATCTTGCTTCGCTCTTTTTGTGCCAGCAGCGGCCGTGAAGGCAGCTTCAATTTTCCAGGTTTGGAAGTAGCCATAGCAGAAGGGGTTCAGATAGAGATTCCCGTGATGCCCATCCACAAAAAGTTTTTTTTTTTTTTTTTAAAGGAAGAGAAGGTCTCACGGATCTAAGAGTTCAGGCAGCATCTTGTCGCTGCACTAGAGCGCCCCCCGATTATATATTGTTCTTATGATTTATCTGATGAATTTATTATGAAGGTGTTTATGTTAAACTGCATAGACATTTTGATATACGGTATACAAAATTTTTAAATAAAAAATAAAATGATGTAGCATGCCACTGTATATAAAATGTTCCAGTATTTCTCCCTTACTGATAGACTTATACACTCTTCGAGACTGCTTGGCAGCACCTGACCACCTTCCCAGACTCCTCCCCTTTGTCTTAACACCTACCCCACCCCAAGCTCACTTGCAATAAGCCTCCCCCCCCCCCCCCAGGAGCAGACCCTATCCCCTCTCCCTTCCCCTCTAGTCAAAATCTGTAAAACTCCCTGAGATTTAGTGGTTCCGCCAAGCCCCTCCCCACCCCATAAAAAACTGATCCTAATGATTTGAGGGTGCAACCTGGGGGCTTTCCCTACCTCATGGAAGGTTACCTACCATGAGGCGGGGCAAAGGATGATTCCTACTATATGGTAGGGACAAAGACCAGTTGGCTCCATTTTGAAAAATGGCATCAATCGGGCAAGGAACTAAGAGGCATTCCAGGCCCCCACTATACACTAATGAGCCTTTTATGAGTTAGGGGGGCCAGGGTGGAGTGGGGGATCAGGTTGCCTTGCTAGATCACCTGGGTATTTTTTTCTGGTAGGAGGGGTGGGAGAAGAAGCTTGGGATGACCAATAGACCCCCAGGGATTTTTATAGACTACTTGTGGGGAAGGGGGGAGGTTGCTGCTGGGGGACTTATTGCAAGGAAAGGGATATTGCTTGCAATTGGAGCATGATGTTAAAACAAAGGGAAAGAAGGCAGGGTATCTCCCCATTGTCTCGCAGCTTTTATTTTTTATTATTTTTGGGGTTACCAATGCCTCGGAAGGCAGCGGGTGGGCAGGCAGTGTATCAAAAGACCCCAGGGGATTTTCTCTGGTTTGAAGGGGTGATTTTAGGGCCTCAGGCCCTATAATGCAGTAGTGGACCCAGATAAGGTGAACTGCTATTGCACGAGTAGGTCCGTTTCACCATGTGATTATTTTGTCGCATGTTTTTTCCGCAAAATTTACTCATGTGGCAATACCACTGCAATATTTTGTTGAGGAGGGGATAAATATCATGGGCATGCCCACCATGATATGTCACCCCTCCCATGATAAAAAAAAAATCATGGCTTAATTAATATCCCCCATTCGATAATTCTTCAATAAATATGACAACCAAAATATTTATTTTTCTTTTTTAATCTTATCTTGATTTCAATCCCCTTTGCATTAGATTTAGTTGGGTCCTATATTTTTACAACCACAGAGCAAAGTCATCTAGCTTTTTATTAAACTAAACTGATACAGTTCCTCTGGTTTATCCTCATCTAAAAATGCTACAAAATGAATGGCATCAGTATACAAATAGCAGCTATAACCCTTTTCTTGATTCATAACTGCTAATTGTGTAGTGTATAAATTAGAAAGAAAAAGAGCCAAAACAGAGCCTTGTGGTACACCCCTTTCAATGAATATTCTGCTTCCCATTTTACTTGAAACATTAGATAATCAAGAAAGAATTTAAACCAGGAAAGAGGTGTATCAATTATTCCTTATTATTCCTAATTCATGCAGTCTCTGAATCAATAGTTAGTGGTTTATGGAACTGAATGCTGCACTCATATCAATACTTACTAGCAGAGGGTTTTTTTTACCACTATCAATTCTTCCTCTGATTTTGTTTGTGAAGGCAAATCTCAGCACTTTGGTGCTATCTAAAGCCAGATTGTTTTTGGATGGAAGATATTTGTATATTCCAAAAAAAAAAAAAAGAAATTATATGATTAGCCACTTCCTTTTCAATAACTTTGGAAATAAAAGACAAATTAGAACCTGGATGGTAATTTTTAATTAATGAGTTCTAAAGATTCCTTTTTTCAAAAGCAGATGCACTTTTGCTTTCTTTAATTCTTCCACTGTAGGCTTCTATTTATTAAACCTGATAAGTGTCTGGCCAAAATGAAGCTCAAGGTTTTTTCACCAAACTGGCTAGAATTGGGTCTAGTTGTGAAGATGCAGAACCTATTGAGGACATGATTTTATTAGTTTCCAAAGGATTACTTTCTCTGAATGTCTTGAACGTCCTTAGAGTCACCATAGCTTCAAAGTTATTTATATCACTCTCTTCATCTACCATTAATGTACCTTTAACTCTGGAGTTATAAGATCAAATTCCTCCTGATTTTGAAAAATTTTATTACCAAAAGTTGAAGCACAGTCTGCTTGATAAGTTTTCTCATTCCTGTTAGCAAAATGTTTAATTATATGGAATAGTTGCTTTCATATATTGTCAAACTGAGGGGATAAATAGTAGGGATGTGCTGAAGGAAAAAAATTTGTTTCAGTTCATTTTTCATTTCACCGGGACTCAAATTTGTTTCATTAGTTGCATATGGGGGAAAACCAATAAGTTTATTAGTTTAATTTGTTTTTCATTTTCCATTAAAGTCAATGGGGGAAGTATTTGCAGCCTATTTTTGGCTACAGAATTGGGGTTTTCTTATCAATCCTGATGAAACTTCTGGGGAGTAATCATCAGAATGAGAAAAGAGCTTCAAGGTACTTAGACTATGGCAACATGGCACTAAAGTGGCATGAATAGAATAAGGCACTGTAAAAGGGCAAAGGGGTACCAGGAGTGGGAAGAGTGCTTTAACAGAGGTGCAAAGCAGCAGCGAGAGTCTCAAAAACACAGCACAGCTTCAAAAGAGAGCACCAATAAGAGTTGCATGAACCCTCAAAGGCAGCACGACAGGCAAAGTGGCAAGACAAGTGGCATTGACATCCTATAGCACAATGAAAGGGGAACATAGCAAGCAGAAAGGGTGTCAGAAAAAACTAGAAGGTGCCAATAAAGGGACAAAGCAGCAGAAAGATTAGCACCAACACACTGAGGAACCATGATAGATGGCAAGAACACCACAAGGAGGAGAGTGAGTCGTCTGGTGTATGGCAGCAAGGCAGAGTGGCAGAAAGTTGATTCGGGCAAGATAGGCTGGCAGAGCGGAGGTAGTCAGGTCCCTGTGGTTTTGATAGGGGCAAGACAGGCTGACCCAGGGAGAGTTCCCTTTCCTTTGTGCAGGAGAGGGCTCCCTAGAATGTGTTTGCCCCTAAAGTGGGGTGGTCCCGTTGGTGTCTAGTGAGCTCTCGCTGGACTTTTAAAATCTGGTGGACGTAGCAGATATACAAACAAGAATTTTGAAGGCTAAGGCGGAGGAGGTTTCCATGTGAACAGCAGTTCAACATGGGTCAGCGTGTGTTAAGAGATAGGCGACACAAGGGGAGAGTTCCCTTTCCTTTGTGCAGGAAAGGGCTCCCTAGAATGGGTTAGCCCCTAGAGTGGGGCCCGAGCCTTCAACGTATGGCGACGTGGAGGAGGTTTCCATGTCAACAGCGGTTCTGGTTCAACACGGGTCAGCCGGTGTTAAGAGATAGGCGACATCCGGGGAAAGTTCCATTTCCTTTGCACAGGAAAGGGCTCCCTGAAATGTATTTGCCTCGAGAGTGGGGCACGAGACTTGGAAAGTGTTGCAACATGGAGGAGGGTTCCATGTGAACAGCGGTTCTGGTTCAACATGGGCCAGCGGGTAATAAGAGATAGGCAAAACCCGGGGAGAGTTCCCTTTCCTTTGTGCAAGTATGTTGTGGTTTGATCTGTCACTTCTTCCTGAACTGGTTCACTGCAGAAGAAAATGGCATCTTTTTCATTTGTGAAAGATAATTCAACAGAGGATGCTTTTAGAGCAATAGAGACTGCCATTTGTGAAGCAAGAACTGAGCTGGAGATTATTTGTGAATACTCAGAAGCTATTAACTGTACTTATACACTTCAGCTGATGACAAAGGAACTTGAAGAGCTCTCAGAAATAAGAAAACTGCTACTCAAGTCCAAATCTACAATATCAACATATGTTGACTTTGTACCCTACACAGTGCCTCTGTAAACTATGCGAACATAGAGGATGAACTAGAGTGCAACTACCACCAGTTTTCTATAGTACTAGAAACATTAATGTTGGCACCTAAGAAAGAGTTAAGGAAAATGGCTCATATTATGAAGGTCACGAAAACTATTGAGCATTTGAAATATGCAAGCTCCAAACATCTTAAGTCAGCTTTTTATGATCTTACATTCCAAATGTTGCAAAACTGGAAAAAGAATATTCTGGAAAGAAGTGATGCACAAATACTAGAAACTGAAATTAGAAATACTAGAACAAAACTCAGACAGGCACAGAGTTTGAGGTCAGACCCTTGTAGTGGCATAAGGGCTGGACAGTGGACAGACATGCACAGCATTTGGGGTCAGGCCCTTGTAGTGACATAAGGGCTGGACAGTGGACAGACAGGCACAGCATTTGAGGTCAGGCCCTTGTAGTGACGAAAGGACTATATAGACAGGTGCAGCATTTAAGGTCAGGCCCTTGTAGTGACGTAAGAGCTGGACAGTGGACAGACAGGCACAGCGCTTCGGGTCATGTCCTTGTAGTGACATAAGGGCTGGACAGACAGGCACAGCTTTTGAGGTCAGGCCCTTGTAGTGACGTAAGGACTGTACAGACAGGCGCAGCATTTAAGGTCAGGCCCTTGTAGTGACATAAGAACTGGACAGTGGACAGACAGACACAGCATTTCAGGTCAGGCCCTTGTAGTGATGTAAGGGCTGGACAGACAGGCACAGCGTTTGAGGTCAGGCCCTTGTAGTGACATAAGGGCAGGGCAGACAGGCACAGCGGTTGAGGTCAGGTACATGTGCTGATATTATCTGGAGCATATGAGGCAGTTGGAGCTGCTGCAAGACTTTAAATTGCTTTTATTCATCTTGCCATTCACAGGAAAAATCTGGAAACCCAAGCAAAGGCATGTTTATTTTCAAAAACACTAGCATTTCCATCAACTCTAGTGCCAGTCTTGTGCGATGAGGGCTCATGATATCCCCTGTCATTGAAAATACACGTTCACTGGGCACTCTGGTTGGTGGAAATGACAGATATCACTGAGCCACTTTGGCTAGGTGTGGACAGACAGTGGACTTCTGTGCCAATATGCCAGCGGATCTGTCTGAAAAATAGAAACATAGAAACATTGAAATGACGGCAGAAGAAGACCAAATGGCCCATCCAGTCTGCCCAGCAAGCTTCACACATTTTTTTTCTCATATTTATCTGTTACTCTTGGCTCTTAGTAACCTTTTGGTTCTCTTCTACCCCCACCATTAATGTAGACAGCAGTGTTGGAGCTGCATCTAAGTGAAATATTTAGCTTAATTAGTTAGGGGTAGTAACCGCCGCAATAAGCAAGCTACACCCATGTTTATTTGTTTACCCAGACTATGTAATTCAGTCCTTGTTGGTTGTTGTCTGTATATAGATTCAGTCCTTGTTGGTTGCTGTCTGTATATAGATCCACTTTTCTTCATTCCTCCTGCCATTGAAGCAGAGAGTTATGCTGGATATGCATTGAAAGTGAAGAATCAGACTTTCTCCCTGCCACTGAAGCAGACAGCTATGCTGAATATGCATTGAAAGTGAAGTATCGGACTTTCTCCCCTGCCGTTGAAGCAGAGAGCTATGCTGGTTATGCATTGAAATTGAAGTATCAGGCTTATTTGGTTTCGGGTAGTAACTGCCGTAACAAGCAAGCTACTCTCCACTTTTTGTGACTGCAAATCCTTTTTTCCACATTTCCTCTTGCCGTTGAAGCTCAGAGCAATGTTGGAGTCGCATTAACTGTGTGTATGTTTATTGAATAAGGGTATTATCTTCAGGTAGTAGCCTTCATTCCCGCGAGCCACCCACTCTTCATTCACGTCCTCTAGACTTTATGGATCCACAGAGTTTATCACACGCCCCTTTGAAGTCCTTCACAGTTCTGGTCTTCACCACTTCCTCTGGAAGGGCATTCCAGGCATCCACCACCCTCTCCGTGAAGAAATACTTCCTGACATTAGTTCTGAGTCTTCCTCCCTGGAGCTTCAAATCGTGACCCCTGGTTCTGCTGATTTTTTTCCGACGGTATCTCTGTGAGATACCGTGTCACTGACATTTGTGCTGGTGTCTCCTTTGCTTGGGTAGGCTGAGAGCCCTTCTTGCCAGCTGCTTTCATTTTAGTCCATTCCAGAACAGATGCTTTTTTAGGGGCAACATGGCTTTGGTGTCCTCAAGGGGAGGAGGAAGTACTAGCTTCCTCCTCCCCTTGGCCACAAGCACAAGCAGGAGCAGCTGACAGAGTGCTGCTCCTGCTTGTGCTTGCACTACTCTCTGAAGTGCCCGCTGTTTCCTCTTCTGCTTCATGCGGCGGTCCGAAACGGGCTCCTGCTGTTGAAGCGTGTTGTCTTCAGCCGGCGCCATTTTGCAAAATGGCCGCCGCAAAATGGCGGCGGCCATAGACCAACACGATTCGACCGCAGGAGGTCGCTTCTGGACCCCCGCTGGACTTTTGGCAAGTCTTGTGGGGGTCAGGAGGCCCCCCCAAGCTGGCCAAAAGTCTCTGGGGGTCCAGCGGGCGTCCGGGAGCGATCTCCTGCCGCGAATCGTTTTCTGTACGGATAATGGCGCCGGCCATACGCGTATGGCCGGCGCCATTTTCCGTACGGAAAATGGCGCCGGCAGGAGATCGACTGCAGGAGGTCGTTCAGCGAGGGTTCCGGACCTCCGCTGAACGACCTCCTGCAGTCGATCTCCTGCCGGCGCCATTATCCGTACGGAAAACGATTCACGGCAGGAGATCGCTCCCGGATGCCCGCTGGACCCCCAGAGACTTTTGGCCAGCTTGGGGGGGCCTCCTGATCCCCACAAGACTTGCCAAAAGTCCAGCGGGGGTCCGGAAGCGACCTCCTGCGGTCGAATCGTGTTGGTCTATGGCCGCCGCCATTTTGCGGCGGCCATTTTGCAAAATGGCGCCGGCTGAAGACAACACGCTTCAACAGCAGAAGCCCGTTTCAGACCGCCGCTGGACCCCAGGGTACTTTAAGGCATTTGGGGGGATTTAATTTAAAGGGTCGGGGGTGGGTTTTAGGGGGATTTAGTGTGCTGGTTTTCCTGCCCTCCCCCTTCCCCCGATTTAATTTAAAGGGTCGGGGGTGGGTTTTAGGGGGATTTAGTGTGCCGGTTTTCCTGCCCTCCCCCTTCCCCCGATTTAGCTATGGACCGCCGCTGGACCCCAGGGTAATTTAAGGCATTTGGGGGGGGTTCGGGAGAGTGGGGGATTTAATTTAAAGAGTCGGGGGTGAGTTTTAGGGGGTTTTAGTGTGCCGGTTTTCCTGCCCTCCCCCTTCCCCCGATTTACGATTTTTTGACGATAAATCGGGGGAATTGGTATTGTATCATGGCCCTAACGATTTTTGACGATTTAAAATATATCGGACGATATTTTAAATCGTCAAAAAACGATTCACATCCCTAGTGCCAATGTCTTGAATGAGACGCTTGTGAGGCATCTCCAAATCAGTCTGCTTTTGTCGGAGAACCTGCCCTTCCTTCACTCTTCTGTGGAAGAATCCTGCTATGTTTCTGCACTTGTGTATTAATGTTTGCAGGTATTCATTCTCTTGGAGATTGGACTCCAACCCCAGAATTGACTTCACTACCAGGTGCAGAATGTGTGCAAAACATTGAATGTTCTGAAAGTGTCCGTCGCATATTGCCTTTACCATGTTTGCACCATTGTCTGTGAACAAAGAACCCTGCCTGAAGATTCCTGTCTTGCTGGTGTAGCTGCCAGCCTGCCAGCATCTGTCTGATGCATGCTAGAATATTGGCTGAGGTATGGGCCTCGTCCGTTGATAGGTGTGCAGTAATGCCCACCTCCACCCTGATACTTGTTTACTAATAGAGCTACTGCCTGCCCCTGCCTCAGCTAGGTCCCACCAGTGTGCTGTCAGGGAGAGGTAAGAGTGTGCAGCACTCTGCCTTAGATAGCCTCTGCTTTAGCTAGCAGTCTTGGATGCGACTGTGCCTTAGCTAGCAGTGCTTGGATGTGACTGTGACACTGGCTGAACAGGCCGGGGATGACCTTTCTGCTAAATGTAGTTCTGGAGGGGACTTTGTAATTTGGAACTAAGACCTTCAGTAAATGCTTGAAACCCACATTCTCCACTATCTGCAAAGGCTGGTCATCAAGGGCAATCATTTCCCCAATGCTCCTGGTTACAACATATGAGGCTGCCTGCCTCCTTCCCCGGGATAGAGTTACCGAACACCACCCCATTTCCTCCATGGTGGGTTGTCACTTCTGACACATGGCAGGGGGCTGCTGGCTTGCCACCTGACTGCTAGAAGGGGCTAAGGGTCTGCTCCTTTTCAACCACTTTACGCTGCCTGGAAAAAGGAGTCCCCTGACTGGATCTGCCACCATCTCCAGATGGCAGTACTATTGGGTATTGCTTCTGCATATGATGCATCATGCCAAAATTAGTTAGATGTCCCATTTGTTTGCCTCTGTTAATAGCCCTGGCACAGTAATTACACTGAGCAAAATGCGGGTCCTATGTCACTTTAAAGTGGCTCCATATCACAGATTTCTTTCGTGATCCATTCTCTATAGCCTTCGGGGTGAATGATGGCACTGGAGTTGAAATAGTGGGTGCACCCTGAGAAGCAATGCAAGGGACATCAGTCACACTGTGCCTGCGCTAACTGCTCTTCCTCCTCCTCCTCCTCCTCCTCATCATCAGTTTCATCTCTCCCCTGCAGCACAGAAGTGGAGGCTAAGACAGAACTAACTAATCCTCCTAAACCTTCTTCAGCTATTACTTCTTCCATTTCTGATGATGAGAATCCCACACAAGTTGATTCTTCCTTGGAATCAAAAGCAAACAGTGTCTACACTACATTGTCAGCGCTAAGTAGAGTTTGCTGACGCACTGCTGCTTTTGGGTCTTGCCCTTTTGTCTTGTATGACTCAGCCTCCCCTTCCCTCACCTCCAAAACAACAGGGTCAGAAACAGGTGGTGGCAGTGCATCATCTTGAAATTTCAGTTTTTTCCGGATGGAACTGCTTGCCCCTCCAGAGATTTTAGATTGGAACAGCTACCTTTTTAACTTTAATGGGGTACTGGCACTGCCTTTTGAAGTGACTCCTCTGCCAGTCCCAATCACTCATCTACCTTTCCCTGGCATCATGTATTTAATATTACTGCCTACTATGGATTTCAAGTAAAATAAGTATTTCTTTATTGGTGAATGAACACCTCTGTATCAATATATGTGAGTCTGGAAAACCTCACACAGACACACAGTGCAGTGCCTTCCTGTACACTGCAACTGAGACTGCTGTATGCGCACACACAAATATTTTAACTCCAGGAGATGCCTACTAGGTATTTGGATAAAAAGAACACTGCTGTACCAATATATGTGAGTCTGGAAAACTACACACAGACACACAGTGCAGTGCCTTTATGTACACTACAACTGAGACTGCTCTTTGTGCCAAAAAAAATGAAACTGCAGAGAAAAGACTGGAAGCCTGAGCAAGCACAATTCCTAGTGATGCTGCTTCTTGTTTGAAAATACCAACTCCCAGACAACCATGCAACTCTCACACTATCTCCTACCCACACCACTCCTGCCCTGCCTGCAACCTACCCCGGGGGGTAAGATCAGCAGCAAACTGCCACTGCTGGCAGCTTGTCTCAGTGTGAGAGAAAGAGAGACTGTCTGAGTACAATAAAAAAAAAAGTGCAGTAAAGAAAAGCCTGGCTGGCACAGCAGCAAAAATGAACAAATATCTTTTTCAATGGAAAATTCTATAAAAGTAGCAAGCAATAGCAATTGAATACTGATTTGAGACAGACTAGCTCTGAGTAAAGCCAGCTCCCCAAACAACAGCCAAGAAGAAAGTACGTGGCACGCCACATGCTTAAGTTATAAATAGTACAGCAGGAACAGCATCACAGTGCACTGAGAGCAGTGATTGGCTGCATTAGAAAAATGCTTAGCTCTGATACGTTGCCATTCTGGTCTCCTTGCCAACCGGTCTGACCCATTCTATGACAGGGCTGTGAGGTCACTTATGACTCACAGTAAAGTGCTGGTTTTTGCTATGGATACTCCCACATGGCCTTCTCCTATTTCAAATGGTCGCTAAGAAATCACTGTGAACCAAAAGAATGAAACTAATATGATATGTTTCATTCGTGGGGGATCGCCATGAGTTTTGCGAACCCACGAATCAAACGAACAGGGACTTATGCGTTGTGGATTGCACATTCATTGAAAGTGAATGCACATCCCTAATAAATAGGCAATTTTTGCCTTGATTGTTTCTAGTCTATAGAATTGTATACAATTCCTATACAACATTTTGTTTTCGTTGCTATTATAATTTCTCTACTTTCTTGCTCAGTATCTCATTTGTCTTTTAAATAGCATTAGGCCTGGATGATAATAGGGCAACTGTCCTTATTGTTGGGGTAGGGTGTGTGCATTGGTGCTATTTTATCTAATGCAGACTTGAAGTTAATATCCCATTGTATAACCTGTTTCTCTAAAGGCAATTTTCTGAAGTCAGAAGAAAACCTCAATATCTTTTACATTCCTAATCAGCTGAGTTATTGTCATTTGTTTTCTATATACAGTATCTCCATTGCCTAAGTTAAAAATAAAAAATGAATTATCTGTTCACAATACTGTATTTATATTAAAGGAATTTTTCCTAATTTTAAGTCTTCCTGTGGTGAATACTAAATCCAGCATAAGCCCAGATTGGTGATTAATCCTAGGTCAACCGTGGTGTTTTTAAAAGGCAGTTCTGAGGATTTGGTGGAAATTTCCATAAAAACATTAAAATCTCCTAATATAAGTGTGTATTCAATTCTAAAAATACATTCACCCTTGCTTTCTAAGGTATCCATCATGGAACTTCTAGAAATATCAGAAGGGTTATACATGAGAAGGCCTACATCTATCAATAGGATTTTTATTAGCTGAGAAGAATTAATTTCAATTTCCTTAATACTATGTGATAACATGCAAATAGTCATTGGCTTTGTAAGGGTGCTGGAGGACAGAATAGTCTGGACTCCAGTCTTCTCAAACAGAAATTGTTTTATTCAGAGTGCAACAGAATAGTAATAGAAACAGCCTGCTTATCTTAGCAGCTTTAAATCAAAAGTTACAGCATTTACCAATAGTCTTGTAGCAGGACCTGGCTTCTCCTTGTCCCCAGGGTCTTCTGTTCCTTCCTGGGTCTACTCTCTTATTTCCCTCTTCAAAAAAATTCCCTGGGACCAGAATTCAATTCTGGGCTGTCTTAATGTGAATCTGGCTAAATGCCTGGTCTTGGTCTCTTAAGGAGGGATTCTAATATACACTCCGGTATATGCTAATTCAATACATATAGAGTAACTGTTAACTCCCCCCCCCCCACACACACACACACACACACACACAAGCACACATATACACACTTAAGACTGAAGGTGTGTTTTTCTTTTTTTTTTAATCTATTTTTAAAGAAAAAGTTATACCTAGAGGGATATGCCAAAGTGACTCCCCATCCTTTAACCAAGTTTTGATAATTGCTAGATGTAATTTATTTGATACATTTAAATCTAAAATAAATATATATTGTCATTAGAGATATTGGGGTAATTTTCAGAAGCATTTACACACTTAAAAAAGGGTTTCATACATATAATTGCACTTTATATATAACTGGGATTTGAAAATTGCTACAATATATGCCATTGAATTATCCATAGGATTTACCCACATAAGTGCACTTTATATGGGTAAATGGCTTTTGAAAATTGCTAAATAGTAGTTCCATTTACACATGCAAATTCTTTTGAAAATTACCCCATTGTATTGATCAGTCTGTATTTCAAAATGGAAGATTCTCCAGTATAGTAGTTTTGTTGCCAAAAGTTAGTTCAGGTAAATATCATTGTCAATAACCATTTGTGGCCAAAGATTCTCTGTACATCTCATTAGAGAATCTTCTACCACAAATTGATTCAATATTAGAGGCTTAGAGCAATAGAAGTAAATAAAGGGAACCTTAGTGTTAGGGTTTGTGAATGTGTGGGCCCCTGGGTCGAGGTGAGAGATGGTACCGCCCATGGGGAGGAGCCCCGTGAACCTCACCGTTGGGAGGCGAGGTCTCAGCTAGGGTGTTCACAGAGCAACAGGTGCTGGAGAGAGAGAGTGAAGAGGAGAGAGCAGAAAAGCTAGAGATGGTGACCCCAGGGGGGTGGAGCCACGGAGTGTCAGCCCGAGAAGTTGACGTCAGTACTAACTAGAATGTCCTTGAGTCTTTATTAAAGAAGCAGAGTGACACTGCCCACATTAGAGATGTGAATCATGTCCTCGATCGTCTTAACGATCGATTTCGGCTGGGAGGGGGAGGGAATCGTATCTTCGCCGTTTGGGTGTTTAGAGTATCGTGAAAATCGTTAAAATCGTGAACTGGCACACTAAAACTCCCTAAAACCCACCCCCGACCCTTTAAATTAAATCCCCCACCCTCCCGAACCCCCCCCCCAAATGCCTTAAATTACCTGGGGGTCCAGCGGCGGTCCGTAGCTAAATCGGGGGAAGGGGGAGGGCAGGAAAACCGGCACACTAAAACACCCTAAAACCCACACCGACCCTTTAAATTAAATCCCCCATCCTCCCGAACCCCCCCCCCAAATGCCTTAAATTACCTGGGGGTCCAGCGGCGGTCCATAGCTAAATCGGGGGAAGGGGGAGGGCAGGAAAACCGGCACACTAAAACACCCTAAAACCCACCCCCGACCCTTTAAATTAAATCCCCCACCCTCCCGAACACCCCCCCCCCAATGCCTTAAATTACCTGGGGGTCCAGCGGCGGTCCGGAACGGTCTCCTGCAATTGAATCGTGTTGTCTTCAGCCGGCGCCATTCTGCGCCGCCATTTTGCAAAATGGCAGCGGCCATAGACCAACACGATTTGACTGCAGGAGGTTGTTCCGGACCCCCGCTGGACTTTTGGCAAGTCTTGTGGGGGTCAGGAGGCCCCCCCAAGCTGGCCAAAAGTTCCTGGGAGTCCAGCGGGGGTCCGGGAGCTATCTCCTGCCACAAATCGTTTTCCGTACGGAAAATGGCGCCGGCAGGAGATCGACTGCAGGAGGTCGTTCAGCCGGGGTCCGGAACCCCCGCTGAATGACCTCCTGCAGTCGATCTCCTGCCGGCGCCATTTTCCGTACGGAAAACGATTCGCGGCAGGAGATCGCTCCCGGACCCCCGCTGGACCCCCAGGGACTTTTGGCCAGCTTGGGTGGGCCTCCTGACCCCCACAAGACTTGCCAAAAGTCCAGCGGGGGCACGGAACGACCTCCTGCAGTCGAATCGTGTTGGTCTATGGCCGCCGCCATTTTGCACCGCCATTTTGCAAAATGGCGGCGCAGAATGGCGCCGGCTGAAGACAACACGATTCAATTGCAGGAGACCGTTCCGGACTGCCGCTGGACCCCCAGGTAATTTAAGGCATTTGGGGGGGGGTTCGGGAGGGTGGGGGATTTAATTTAAAGGGTCGGGGGTGGGTTTTAGGGGGTTTTAGTGTGCCGGTTTTCCTGCCCTCCCCCTTCCCCCGATTTACAATTTTTTGACGATAAATCGGGGGAATTGGTATTGTATCGTGGCCCTAACGATTTTTGACGATTTAAAATATATCGGACGATATTTTAAATTGTCAAAAAATGATTCACATCCCTAGCCCACATAGCAGGGAGTGAAACAGAAAGTCACACAGATACAGAGGTGCAAAGGTCTGTGTAGTGGTGTATACCCACGGAAGAGTCCTCTGTAGGGATGAACGGTGATGGTCCATAATGCAGAGTACACCGGTGAAGGTACCTCAGCCGTGTTGGTTCAGCAATGGTCTGCAGAGCAGGGTACACCGATGAGGGTCCTCAGTAACGTTGGTACGGCAATGGTCCGCGGAGCGGGGTACAACGATGAGGGTCCTCAGTAGCATTGGCATGGCAATGGCCCACAGAGAAGGGGGGAAAACCGATGAGGATCCTCAGTAGCATTGGTACGGCAAAGGTCCACGGACCGGGGAATTCACTGTAGGAGAGTGGAGGTCTCAGAAGCCCTGGGGAACAGGGCAAGTAGCTGTCCAAGATGCAAGGCCCTCTGAGGAGCGGATAGCCAGAGACAGGATAGGGCCCCCGAGGAGAGGGTACCTGGAGTGTCTCTCGTCAAGGCAGCAGGAACTGGAACGCAGGTCCGAAGTGAGCGGATTCAGCAATAAGGGAACTTGTTGCCAAGTCATAGGCAGGCAGGACCAGCCGACTTAAATGTCCATCTGGGGGAGATGCCCCTGAGGATCCCGCCATGACGTGGATAAGACTGGCCTGAGGGTGCGCGCACCTAAAGAACTCCCAGGGCAAGATGTTGGTCGGCAGCATCCATGCCATGCAGGAAGGCCCAAGAACTAGGGCATGCAGG
The DNA here is from genome assembly GCF_901001135.1 of Rhinatrema bivittatum. Lineage (NCBI taxonomy): Eukaryota > Metazoa > Chordata > Amphibia > Gymnophiona > Rhinatrematidae > Rhinatrema > Rhinatrema bivittatum. Next base: position 130,328,317 of record NC_042615.1, on the reverse strand, counting down.
CCGGCGATAGCTGGCGGAGGCCACCAATCTCCCCAGAGGAGTTGATGCAGGAAGGCATAAGGTGAGCAGAACCCTCCTGAAGTGAAAGTAAGACTAAATAATGAGGCCATTTATTTACCAAGCCTTTAAAAATCCATCTAACCCACCAACAGTGGATCACTAAATTGCTAAACACATTTCCAACAGCACTAACTCACAAGTCCCTACCAACTTCAAATATCAGGCTACTATTGCTTATTAATTAATAGCAGTTTATGGAATTGTCCTCTAGGAACTTATCCAAACCTTTTTTAAACTCAGTTACATTAACTGCTTTAAGCACATCCTCAAGCAATGAATTCAAGAGCTTAACTATGTACTGAGTAGAAAATAATTTTCTTCAATTTGTTTTAAATGAGCTACTTGTTAATTTCATGGAGTGCCTCCCAGACCTTCTATGATTCTGTGTGTGTGAGGGTGGGATAGAAAGTTAGTGAGACAATCTGTGTATATCTTTGTGAGGGAGGGAGAGAGGACCAGTGAGAATGAAATCCTTTATATGTATGGGAGAGGGAGAGAGAGTCATTGAGTGAAGAGAGCTTCTGAGTGTGTGTGTGTGTGTGTGTGTGTGTGATGTAAGTGAGGGAGGGGAGAAAGCCTGTAAGTGAGATATCCATGGAATATGAGACAGCCTGTGTGTTTGTGTGTGAGAGAGGGAATGAATATGTTAGGTAGGTAATTTGAGTAAATGAAAGAGAGAGGATAAAGTGAGTACCTTCAACTTTCCCCACTAATGCACAATCTCAAGGTAACTGAAAATCAAAAGTTCCCAGGTATGGAATGTGGGGGATATTTTTTGTCCCTCTTTCTTCTAATTATTGGACTTTTTTTTATGTCTTTTGTTTTGAAATATTTTATTGGTGTTTGGTAAATTTAAAAAAATGTAATCTGTTATTAATTATTGGATATTATTCTATTCATCAACTGTTTTGAAATATTTTTATTAATATGGTTTCACTATTATGATTTATATTTCTTGGTTTTATTGTTGTTGTTTTGTGAGGAATGATGATGTTTCTATTTTCCATTTTTGCATTATATGCAGAGTTTTGCTTGTTGCAGTTTCCCATTCATTTTTTGTCTGTATGTTTCTGTTTATACTTTATATTCTCTTTATTCCATATTTGGTGAGGATTTGGCTGTGTTCTGCATGTGTGACTTAGGTGACATATTCTGCTCATATGTAGTTTCTATGTAGGGATCTGTAGTAGCCTGGCTTGTTATGTTTGCCTACTAGGAGGTATATTGGTGTTTTAGGGCCTAGTGTAATAGTTGCAGTGTTGTCATTTCTTAGGTAGCATTGTTTCTGTTTGAGTGCTGAGAGTTAGTGATGTTTTGGTATGGGAGATTTACTATATTGTAATTGCAATTCTGTTCACTTATGGCTTTCTGGCAGCCAAATCCACATTGAAAGTCTATACTTTATAATAGGCCTGATACCATGTAGGTTTCAAGAATCTTTTTTGCAGGGTTTTCTGGTTGGTTCCACAGCAGTGCATATAAATATAATATACATGTTGTTGTAAGTGATATGTTTTGACCTCAGAAGACTATAATTTAATGTCCTTTCCCATGTAAAATATATTATAATAACTGCATAACTTATTTGTGTGTGTGTGTGTATGTGGAGGGAGGGGATAGCAAAGCAATGTAAGCTTTGCCTAGGGCACTTAATATCCTTGCACCAGTTCTGTTATGGCAGTGGAGAGTAAAGGGGTGGTATAGGTGAAAAATGGTGGGGATGGCAGGTATTAAGTAATTGTAGTTTTCCTGACTGTTCTAATGGAATGTTATTGATATTTTTATATTTGGGATCATTTAGTGCATAGTTTTCTAGTAATAAGGCAAGTAATAAAAGTTGTCCTGTGGAAGGGCATATATGAAATACTCCATGAGTCCAAGTGTTCAGAATTTTCACAATTGAAAGTTGGCAAACCTAATAGAATATGGTGCTATGAATCTTCATTTACAACTATTCAAGATATTCCTCCTATTTTATATCCCCTCATATCTCATTTAGCCCAGCTGTAAGATGATTTGGACTCACAGTATACCTACAATGATAACATTCAAATCCTTATTAGTGTTTTACAAGAGGCAAATATTGAGTAAAATATTAGTGACACATTAGAACAAGATTGAACACTCAATTATTACAACATTACATTTTTATGTGCAATATTGGAAAATGTGTAAAAAAAATATACCAGATCAAGTGATTGAAATTTGCCATAAACTAGTCATAACAGCATAGGCAGTTCATGCATGCTATCTGAGACATAATTCTGATGGTCTATATCTATGGAGGTCTGTGTTCATAAGTCCTAAGTCCAGCCACTAGGAGGTGTTGTTGTGGATTGATTGGATCTCTCGCTCTTCAGGGGCTGCAGACACTGTAGCATCCCTAGATTCAGCCAGCCCAGATGATGGAAGACCTGACCAGGGAATCAAACGCAGATCCTCTGCATCAGTATATGCAGCATTTCCACTGAGCCGCTCCAATTAAAACATTTCAATGTATATCAGTATATATGTAGAATAATACAGTCCAAGATATGTGACCATATATTCTGTAGAGATTGCTATCTCTCTGACCCTGCTGCCTTGCTGTATTTGTCTATTATTTATTGCCTGCAAGACACCGCTCATGTCTACTTGTTATTTGTATTAATAACATATTAGATCTCATTTCTAAATTCATCACACTAAAATTGATAGTTACATCGCCAATAACTCCTACTATTGACCTTCTATTGTTAATGAATTCCTCTTCACTATCATTATTGTTCACCTGTGTGAAATGCACAGTGACAACACATTGATGTTTTTAAGATTAACAACTTTCCCATTAACAACAGTGAACAGATTTGAAATTGAATGATCCTGGTCTAAGAGAATATTTTGTTTATGAGTTCACTAGTTCATAAACCAGCATCATTACAGAGATACAAACAACAATTCTTCATCTCCATTGATTTTGGAAGTATATTTAAGGGCCAGTAATATATGAACAACAGATTGTAAGTGTGAAATGATGATAATGGTAGCTTAGTTACATGTGGATATTGCCATTGTGTGTGTGTTGAGATTCTCATCATTGTGTTCTGGCCAGTCTACCAGCTCAGAAATGTCATTTTGCTAATTCTTCTCTGTAATCTTTAAGTAACTTTACTAAAGTTAGTTATTTATGTATTTAATAATTGTATTTATATTCTGCATTTTCAGATACTTCAAAGCGGTTTACATTCAGGTACTGTATGTTAGACTAAATATATAGAATAGAAAACAATATAATACATAATGAAATGAATCAAATATTCCACAAACTGAAAATTCATGGGGAAAAAAACTCCCGAAAATGTATTTTTTTTCCCCTGCACACCCCTATTTCACACAATCTTCATTCCCTTACTGCAAATGGGATTATGCTATACTGGCTGACACCTGTGGAAATTATCTGGAGGCTCCTATGAATTGCCCTCCTCCCCAATTCCAGCACAGCTTGCCCTTCTGCTTCAAATTCCATACAGCCTCCTCACCCCCCCCCCCCCACCCTACAGAATCAGGAGCAGAACAGTCTGCATTTATGCCCACCAGCCCCAGTCCCCTCCCATCCCCAGCACAGCCATCCTTGGAAATTCCCCAAATGCTCCTATTTATGGCTCTCCCCTCTCCAGCCCCAGCACAGCCTGGCCAGCCCCAGCAACCTGCCCTCCCTGCTCAAGTCCCAGCACAAGCCTGCCACCCCTGCAGTCCCAACCCCAATATATCCTGCCTCACTCCCAGTAGCCTCAGCACAACCTACACTCCCACCCAACCCCACCACAGCCAGCCCTTTCCCATACCAAGCCTTTCCCCCTAGCCCATTGCAGCCTGCCTCCCTGGGTGAGCCCCTCCCTCCAGCCACAGAAGAGTCTGCTTCCCACTAGCCAAATCCCCAGCTACTCTAGCCTCCTAGTATTCCTTCACTGAGGGCAGGGGTTGAAGAAGCTGAAACCTAGAGGACTCACATTGTCTTCTGGAGTCCTCTGCTGGGAGAAGTATGCAGATGACCCTTTAGGTTTTCTGCTGCTGAAGAAAGTGTAGAGACTATGGAAGCTGAAGTCTAGATGACTCATAGTGTCCTCTGGAGTCCTTTGCTGGGGCTGCTTGGAGTAGTAGGCAAATTAATCTTCCTGTTTTCTGCTGTTAGCAAGAGCTGGGAAAGCTGAGGCTAGATGACCCACAGCTTCTTCTAGCATTCTCTGCTGGGGTAAGTATGCAAATAAGGCTTATAATTCTCTGCTGCAGGAAAAAAGAACAGAAGCTGGAGAAATTAAAGTCTAGATGGCTCATAGTATTCACTGGAGTTTTTTGTGTGGGGTACTGGGAAACATATTAAGAAGAGCCTTCATGTTGCATTTGGCTGGTTGCGAGACGAACCCATGACCAGCCGCTGTTACCTGGAACCCCAAGCCGCAAACAAGATCTCACGATGACAGGCAGAACCTGTCATCAGACAGAAGCGCAGCCAGCCACCATGCATGAACAGACTCAATGTGCCGGTCAGAGGGACACTGGTACCAGCTGCTTCAGTCTTTCCTAGGTATACACACGCCAAATTTGCTGCCTCTTAAAGGTCCCATGATGTACTCAAAACCGCTATAGAATTGACCTGGACATGATGTTTTCACATTTATCAATTTACATTTATTAAAAACTATGTTACCGAACCTTATGGCACCTATGTAAACTGAAAGATTTTAACTGCATTACAATATATGGATTATGTATTTTTGATGTGTACGGTATGTGAATTTTTCTTTTAAATTCCTGAATTATTTCATTATTAACAATATTATAAATTTAATAAACAATACATTTAAAAAAATAAATACATTCTAGCTTCCTAACTTATTAGCTGGCTAGAACTTAGCCAGATATGTGCCCAAATATTCAATTAGCCGGCTAAATCCTTTTGAACATGGACCTAACAGTGCTATGAACACCTCAAAGCATAGAATGAGGAGTAAAGCAGAAAGTACAGATGAACTGTGCAAGACATAACTAAAAATGAATCCTCTGTGCTGAGGAATCTATTGTGGTGCTAAGAAAATTTGGTTTTGCAACAGACTGGGTATTTTACTTTGGAAGCCTATGGAGGTAGAATTTTTTATAGACACCGTTTTTCTGTGTTTAATAAATTTGGCATTAATGGAACCACCAAGTCAATGTTTGGATTGTGCTCTTTTTTCTAGGGTTTGTGTTTGCTTGATCTGGAAATGCCTGTGAACTGCTGTTAGCTTTAAAAAGTCATTTTACTTAGGGGGTAATTTTTTTGTTCAACCACAGAAGGGAATATTTCCCTCTGTCTCGACTATTTTCAAAGAATCCCTTTGGTTAGTGAGAGGTTTGGCATCCCAGCAGCTGCTTACATTTTATGTAACCTAGTTGGGTTACTCAGATAAGCAATAATATTCACACAAAGACCATTAAGAACCATCCACAATTGGCCTATCAGCCTTTTCGATACAATATGGTCCTCTATCAGCCATTAGAACAGTCAAGGATCAAAATACTCCTCTTCATGTAAACCAGGAGAAAGGGTGCTCTACCATAACTGGTCTCCTGGCCCCTTGTAGTTCTCCAGGTTCATCAGCAACTGTCAGAGTCACCATAAAGCCAAAAAAAAAACCCTCCTAGAAGTGCTGAGCTAGGCTGATTGTGCCTAAGCCAGTCTGAAAAATAGAACATAGAGCACTAATTAACTCACAGTCCAGTTAAGTCTAGCTATCTCCTTCATACCTCTTTATCTAATCATGGGCTATTTGTTTTTCATATATTTGTTTCTTTTATGTGTTTGTTGTATTTATGACTATTGTTTGATAATCATGTAGAGTTAATGAAAAGGAGGTCCATAAGTCAAAATAAATAAATAACATTTACTACATGGACCTATCCTCTATACCAGGGGTTGCCAACTCTAGTCCTGAAGAGCCACAAACACGTCTGGTTTTCAGGAAATCCACAATGAATTATCATCAGAACTATAATACTTTACATATTAATAATGCTGCCAGAAAGACTAGCAGTCATCATCTGTGCTCTCACAGCTGTCAAAATTCATTTAAGAGAATTAGAGTCTATTAACTTTTCAGTAAAATCAGAACACAAAATCAGCATACTTGAAACTTGTGAACAGTAATGCTATTCTTCAGGTTTCAGTTCTCGTTACTGTCCCATTCAGTCACCTGCCAGAACCAAAGGATGATCTGATTTTAAGCAATGACTTTTTTTCAAGGAATACAGTTACAAAATAATTGCTTTAAAAGTGATTTACTAAGCATCTTTATTATAAAAGGCAACTGTTTAACAACTTTTTGTTTATTTACAAATTTAAGAAATGTTTGTTGCTAGGGATGTGCAAACTTCGCTAAAAGAGGTTTTCAAATCAATTTGAGTAAGTAGGAAAAAATGTAGAAAGTTCATTGAATCTAATGAATCTCTTTTAAAAAAAAAGTGCCCACTTAAGGCAAAATCTGCCACAAAGCCACAAACCTTCTGTGAATTTGCTGAAAATGCAATACATATTCCTATGTCTTTAGCTTGACAATCTCTGGATCTATATCAGATTTCCACCAATCTTCACTGGAATCCTCAAAGGCTTGCAGGGGGAAATTTGATGAATTTTACTAATAGACTTTGGGGAACTCCCTATTTTTAGTTGCAGTTAAATCAGGCACAAATCTGTCTGGTTTCATTTCATTATTATATGTGTATTCTGAGCTGATAAACCTTTTTAAGAAATTTTAAACATTCTTGCTAACATGATCAAAACACCTCTAGAAGATGAATAATTCTGAAGGTGAATTGGCATATTATGTGACCACATGCTGAATATTACCCTTCAAATAATTGATTTAGAGACCAGATTTCAAGACCCGGGGCACCAACTATTCCTCCACCGCCAAGAATTAGCATATCCACTGGGGTATCTGGCCCAGCTGACACACGGATTCCATTGGAGCAGCTGAGTCCGTTCGAGGAGGACTTTGGTGCTTTAATGCTACAAGATCAGGGTAAGGATTATGGAATCCTTCCCCTTAAAGAGGTGCGAGACATTGGAGAGGCCATGGAAAGATCCAAGACCTCCATACCATCAATAGGATCAGCAACAAGCCCCCCATCGGGGAATAACGTAATCCAGGCACAGAGTGCAGATGTTTTTACACTCCCAACACCCGAGGCCTTGCTGGGAAATTCTAAAACAGTGACTGTGGAAATGTTGTGGCGTACCATGAATGTGTTGCAGAATAATATAATGAAATTAAACAATAGTATTAAAGAGATGAAAAATGTTTTGGTAAATTTAAATCCCTTGGTGTTAAACTATGGGATGGTATTGACTAAAGTGCAGCAGGATATTTCCTCTATAGAAAAAGTGCAATCTTCAATCATTAAAGGGGAATTGGCTTTGAGTAAAAAAGTAGAAGTATTGGAAAATCATGTTAGGTATACGAATCTAAGGATTGTCAACTTCCCTAAATGCCGGATGATTTCACCTAAAGAACAATTAAAAGATTATTTCCTGGAAATCTTTACATGGCAGCCGGAAAACTTTCCACAAATTGCTAATGCTTATTTTATTAATGAAAAGAAAGTTGCTGTTTCAGAGCAGTTGGATGTCTCCTTAAACATAACAGAGTTAATAGAAACATCTTATATTTCCCAGGTGGAGATGAGAGGCACTCTTTTGGTTAAGTTTACAGTGTCTTCGGATAGAGATAAGGTCCTAAAGGCCTTTATGTTAAAAAGGTCCTCCCTCTACCTAGGTCAGAAAATCTGGATAAATCCAGATGTCTCTAAAGAGACACAAGAAAAAAGGAAAAGATTCATTGCTCTGGCTAACATTGCTAGAACATATGATATACAGATAATGATAAGATTCCCATGCAAATGTGTCATGCGGGTGGACGGAGTAAGATATGTTTATTATGATCCAATTCATTTAGAGAAGTACCTGGAAGAACGTAGGAACCAAAGGGAAGGGAATATTGCCCAAACCTAATTACTAGTTGGTATATATATAATATGTATTATCTACAATTCCTGTTATAATTGAGTCTCCTAGACTAAAGTGTTTATGTTAAAACATTTTTTTTGCTCGGTTCTCCCTGTATTGTTTCTGTAACTGGTTGCAGGAAATGTAAATTATTTGTGGCAAAATGGATGGTTATGGTTTTTCTTTATAGATTTTCCTGTATATCTAAAAAAATATTCAAAAGATTTTGAATAATGTAAAATTCAATTGTTACTTATTGTAAGTTGAAAATTTATAAATAAATAATTTAAAAAAAAAAAAAAAGACCGATCAAGGTGAAACACTTTTTTTTTACAGAAGTTTGTGTGTTTTTGTTTAAAATAAGTAGTCAGAAAGGCAAGCAACAAACAGAAGTTTGCGTGTTTGATTTCCCCCCTTCCCACCCTTCCCACCCTTTTCCCATACACCCCTAGCTTATCCTTTAATTTACAGGCAGGGGTCACTTTCACCCTTAAAAAAAATAAAAAAAATAAGCCTTTTAACTTAAACTCATAAATTCACCATACCTTATCAAGGGTTGATCATTTCCTTGTAGGTCACTACCAGATATATAGGGGCAGATTTTGAAAGGGTTTCGTGCGTAAGATACGTGCGTAACCCCCGAAAAGCTGCCCCTGCCTGACCCTGCGCGCGCCGAGCCTATCTTGCATAGGTTCGGCGGCGTGCGCAAGCCCCGGGACGCGAGTATGTCCCGGGGCTTGCAAAAAGGGGCGGGGTGGGACGTGGCCTGAGCCTCCAGGCACAGCGGCCATTTGCCCGGGATCGCGGGCCAGCTGTTGGCCGGCGCGCATAACTTCTTCAACAAAGGTAAGTGGGGGTTCTAGGTAGGGCTGGGGGCGGGTTAGGTAGGGGAAGGGAGGGGAAGGTGCGGGGGGGTGGAAGGAAAGTTCCCTCCGAGGCCGCTTCAATTTTGGAGTGGCCTCGGAGGGAACAGAGGCAGGCTGCGCGGCTTGGCGAGCGCAAGCTGCACAATTGTGCGCCCCCTTGCGCGCGCCGACCCTGGATTTTATAACATGCGCGCGGCTGCTCGCGCACATGTTATAAAATTGGGCATAGATTTGTTTGAGCCGGGTTGCGTGAACAAATCTGCGCCCGCACACAGGTTGTAAAATCTGCCCCACAGTGAATAAACCAATACATTTAAAGAACCCTAATTGTGCACAATCCTACACCCATAGAAACCTAAAACTTAACTAGGAACTGAACAAATTTAAGTTGAAGACAGATGTCCAGCAGCAAGAGGGAGGGCCTCCCAGTCTTTTGCATTGAATGTCACATGTATGATTTTTTTACACGCCGGGAGAGGAGTTTGCTATCTATAATGTGTACCCCGTCAGGAGGACGGAGTTATTAATCTGTTAGTGAACTGCTGTAGATGCTCCTTTAAAGAAAGTAGTTAGCAATCTGATATGGTTCTTGCTAAGGAGTTAGCACTCTGTATGGATCAACTCCTCAGAGAAAAGGAGCTGACAATCTGTACAATGATACTCTTCAGAGGAGAGGAGCTAACAATAGGTATATTGCACTTCGCTACTGAGATAGCAATCAATCATGCATCCGCTACGGAGTGGTAATCTTTGATATATATAATACTTCCGTGAGCAGTGTTAGTGGTCTGTAGTGGTTGGCTCCCACAGAGTGATAGTAGTGTAAGGAATGACCACTTGGAGGAAATGGTGAATCCCTGGGCCAAGGGCAGATGATAGCGCTCCCAGGAGGAGATCCTGAGAGGAACTACCGGCTAGGCTAGAATATGAAATAACACAACAGTTCTTTATTAGGCTAGAAGCTGGACCACCGAAGGTGGCAGTAGTGAGTCGATGTGTTCGGCAAGGCTGAAGTCCTTCTGATACTGGAATATAATCTCTGGGTTGCTGAGCTGTAGAGAGAGACTAGAAGTAGTGAGTAGACGGGGTATACTGGATTCAAGATGGTACACTCACAAGATGTCTGCAATGGTCTCTATGCCACAGACAGTCTTCAGTATATTGAGGAACAGGAGCTGTAGGCGAGCACTGGTTCCCACAAACAGTCTGTAATAAAAACTCACAATAGCTGTATATGAAATGGCTTCTAGAGTAGAAGAGAGTCTGTAAAGGATTCTAGGAACATGGCCCTTGTGGAGCGAGTACCGGTTCCTATCTGTAATCTTTTCACATTGGAAAAAGGTAAGCAGTGGAATGCCTCAGGGATCTGTACTTGGACCGGTGCTTTTTAATATATTTATAAATGATCTGGAAAGGGGTACAACAACTGAGGAGATCAAATTTATGGATTACACTAAATTATGCAGAGTAGTTAAATCTCAAGCGGATTGTGATAAATTGCAGGATGTCCTTGCGAGACTGGAAGATTGGGTTTCCAAATGGCAGATGAAATTTAATGTGAACAAGTGCAAAGTATTGCACATAGGGAAAAATAACCCTTGCTGTAGTTATACAATGTTAGATTCTATCTTAGGAGTTACCACCCAGGAAAGAGATCTAGGCATCATAGTGGGTAATATATTGAAATTGTTAGCTCAGTGTGCTGCAGCAGTCAAAAATCAAATAGAATGTTAGGAATTATTAGGAAGGGAATGGCAAATAAAATGGAGGATATCATAATGTCTCTGTATCGCTCCATGGTGAGACCATACTTTGAATACTGTGTGCAATTCCAGTCACGGTATCTCAAAAAGAATATAGCTGCACAAGAGAAAGTGAAGAGAAGGGCGACCAAATAAGGAGCATGGAATGGCTTCCCTATGAGGAAAGGCTAAAGAAGTTAGGGCTGTTCAGTTTAGAAAAGAGATGACTGAGGGGGGAGAGGGGGGATATGAAAGAAGTCTACAAAATCATGAAAGGACTTGAAAAAATTAATGTAAATTGGTTATTTATTCTCTCAGATAAGAGAAGGACCTGGGGGCACTCTATGAAGTTAGCAAGTAGCTCATTTAAAACAAATCGAAGACAATTATTTTTCACTCAGCACATAGTTAAACTCTGGAATTCATTGCCAGAGGATGTGATTACTGCAGTTAGTATAACCGGGTTTAAAAAAGGTCTAGATAAGTTCCTAGAGGAAAAATCCATAAACTGTTATTATGTTATTAATAAGCAATAGTAGCTTATGATGATTCTAATGTTTAGGTCCTTGCCAGGTACTTGTGACTTGGATTGGCCACTGTTGGAAACAGGATATTGGGCTTTATGGACCCTTGGTCTGACCCAGTATGACATATCTTATGTTACGTTCTTATGTTCTTAACTAGTTTATAGCAAGCATCTGGATTGTCACTAATGTCCTCCAACTGAAAGGTCTGAGCATGTACAAAAAGATCTCCATTTTCTTTATTGGATTTCATAGGAAAAGGATGTCTTTTTGGAAACTCTGTTAGTGAAAAAATGGTTTAAAAAAGAAGGAAAGAGAAGAATATTGGCATTGGCAAACAGATCTTTTGTTATCTTCACTGGTGCAGTTACAGTGCTCTCAATGAGAGAAAGAAGTGCTGAATTCTGTCTGTTCACTGGAGCAGGGTAGTGGAGATAACAGAAGCAGTTAGCAAATAGCAGTGGGTGTTTTTGCCTCTGCCTGACTCTGCACAGTCACAATATACTGTTTATAGTGCAGATTACAAAGAAAGAATATAATTTCTTTCTTTATAAGATTTGAGGACATTTGCTGCTATGGTGAGATTGACGCAGCCTATGGAGTAGGCCCAGTAGATTCTCGACAGCTGGTAGACCTACACAAGGAAGAGCCCATGAATGAAATGAATCAAACATGCCACAAACTGAAATTCATGTGAAAAGATCTCCCAAAAATGAACAGAAAAATGAAACAAATTTGTTATACTTGCACACCCCCTAATATTTTTTTCTGTTGCAAAGGAGCTTATTTGAGTTTAAAATTGGTTAAACAATTGAAACCTTTTATGGAATTGAATGCTTCAAAGAGGGTGTCCTGCACATTAGTTATGTCATAATTTGACTATTCCAATGCACTATATTTGGAACTTCGGGGAAAAGCTATTCATAAATTCCTGCTGCCCCACTGCTTTTACAGTTGCATTGACTTCCTATTAACCTACGAAGCCAATTTACCGGTAAGTGTCTGATATTAGCATTAAAAGTTCTGAAAGGTCATTGTCCTATACATTTTAGGAGTCTGTTAAAATGGTATTGGTAGTAAATGTAACTTAAGACTAAATCAGAAATTTCAGTTGCAGCTCCCATCGGTGAAAGCCTTTCATCATGTGCATTTACAAAATCTGGCTCTCTTACCATCCATACCGCAGTTTTGGAATTCTCTTCTGCTTCCACTCAGGGAGGAAGATACATTTTGACATTTTGGAAAGGGCTAAAGACATGGCTGATGTCCTATAGGGGCTTATTTAGTATAAGGAGGAAGTATAGCAGGATGGGTGTCATCAGTTTTTTTGGTAGTTTATTATTCTTACCATTCTTACCATTATTCTTACCATTCTTACCATTTTTAATGTGATTGTATTTTTATGTTATGTGTTGACCATTGCTTTGGGTGATTTTTATTTGGAAAGTAATTTATTTCTCCTGTATGGCTATGTGTTTCATTGCCTCTTCTATGTTTTCTATTCTAGGTAGTCAGTATGATGCTATGTAGAGCTAATATGGCATGCTGCATTGGGATGAATTTAGTGGAAAATGGTATAATTAGGATGATGTCATAGAAAATACCTTAGTCTTCGTTGTTAAATTTTCACATCAATAATATATCAGCATGAAGACAGATGCTAATTATTACCAGCAAGGTACATAGCATTGCAGCATTGATTTGGATAAGGTTATAGCATTCAAGAAAAATCTATTCTTGCTGAAAGGTCATTTACAAGTCACCATTACCCTACCTGAAGAAGTTGAAAGGCTTAAATGTTGTTTCACAGAGTTTGAAACATATTTTAATGTACATTACACAAAGACAATAAGCCACTCTGGAATCCACACCAAACACAACAAAGTATAGCATAGGTAATCAAGGAAAGTCAGTGTTATATATTTCAGAATGTTCTGATTTTTATAGCTGTTTGGTTCTATATTTATTATATCTATATTATTTATTTATTATTTAACATTTTTTTATACCGGGATTCATGTACATTTTACATATCGTCTCGGTTTACATTGTAACTGAAAAACAGGCATGTGAAATGCAATTACAAAGAACAAGGCATAAAACTTGGCTCAGGTTACATGGGGAGAAACTTGGCACATAATTAAAAGGGGGGAGAACAAACTCATATTAATATTAAAAAAGGCGCATAATTTAATATGAGAGGAAAAAAGCTATGTGTTAGGCTGAAAAGAGTAAAGTTATTAAATTGTAAGGGTGGCATGATTGGATAGTCTTAATTTAGAATGTTGGCTGGTGTGATGGTGTTGATGTATGTTGTTGTCGTACTTAGAATGCTTGCTCAAATAGCCAGGTTTTTAGTCTCTTTTTAAAGTTGATAGGACAAGGTTCTGAGCGGAGTTCTGGCGGTAGAGAGTTCTATTGAGTAGGACCTACTACTGACATGGCTCGTTTGCTTAGAGAGGTTTTGATATATGTAGTTAGTAGAGTGTAGAGATGTGAATCGTGTCCTCGATCGTCTTAACGATCGATTTCGGCTGGGAGAGGGAGGGAATCGTATTGTTGCCGTTTGGGTGTGTAAACTATCGTGAAAAATCGTTAAAATCGTGAGCCGGCACACTAAACCCCCCTAAAACCCACCCCGACCCTTTAAATTAAATCCCCCACCCTCCCGCCCCCCCCCCCCCCCCAAATGCTTTAAATTACCTGGGGGATCCGGCGTTGGTCCAGAACGGCGGCGGTCCGGAACGGCCCCCTCAATAGAATCGTGTTGTCTTCAGCCGGCGCCATTTTTCAAAATGGCCGCCGCAAAATGGCGGCGGCCATAGACAAAAACGATTCGACGCAGGAGGTCGTTCCGGACCCCCGCTGGACTTTTGGCAAGCCTTGTGGGGGTCAGGAGGCCCCCCCAAGCTGGCCAAAAGTTTCCTGGGAGTCCAGCGGGGTTCCGGGAGCAATTTCTTGCCACGAATCGTTTTCGTACGGAAAATGGCGCCGGCAGGAGATCGACTGCAGGAGGTCGTTCGACCTCCTGCAGTCGCCGGCAGGAGGTCGTTTGACCTCCTGCCGGCGGAGATCGACCTCCTGCCGGCAGGAGGTCGTTCGACCTCCTGCCGGCGCCATTTTCCGTACGAAAACGATTCGCGGCAAGAAATCGCTCCCGGAACCCCGCTGGACTCCCAGGAAACTTTTGGCCAGCTTGGGGGGGCCTCCTGACCCCCACAAGGCTTGCCAAAAGTCCAGCGGGGGTCCGGAACGACCTCCTGCGTCGAATCGTTTTTGTCTATGGCCGCCGCCATTTTGCGGTGGCCATTTTGAAAAATGGCGCCGGCTGAAGACAACACGATTCTATTGAGGGGGCCGTTCCGGACCGCCGCCGTTCTGGACCACCGCCGGATCCCCCAGGTAATTTAAAGCATTTGGGGGGGGGGGTTCGGGAGGGTGGGGGATTTAATTTAAAGGGTCGGGGTGGGTTTTAGGGGGTTTTAGTGTGCCGGTTTTCCTGCCCTCCCCCTTCCCCCGATTTACGATTTTTTAACGATAAATCGGGGGAATTGGTATTGTATCATGGCCCTAACGATTTTTTGACGATTTAAAATATATCGGACGATATTTTAAATCGTCAAAAAACGATTCACATCCCTAGTAGAGTGTTTTTGTAGGCTGTTCTCGTTGGTCTGGTTGGAAGATGTGGTTGAAGTGGAATGTTGAGTTCCAGTGGAGTGAGCTTGTGGATGGTTTTATGAATGATCGTCAGTGTTTTGTATAGGACTCTGTATTTGATTGGGAGCCAATGTAGGTTTCTTAAGATGGGGGTATATATGTGCAAATGCAAAAATATTAGTTGATTATTTCATTTAGAAATCCTTATTTAGGTCTTAAGAATCCTAGTAGAATTATATACTACAGTTTTAGAATCCTGTAACAAATTGTATCATATTTTCTCACTTTCTTCCAGAAAACTGGCTATTAAAAGGTAAGCTAGAAGGCAATTAAGAGGCTTGTATTCAATAAAGAAGTGGAGGAGCAGTTTAGTGGTTAGAGCAGCCAAGGTTCAAATCTCGCTTCTGTTCCTTGTGATCTTGGGTAAATCACTTTACCCTTCATTGCCTCAGGTACAAACTAAACAGTATATTTACCAAGTCATATTAGGGGGGGGGGGGGGGCAATGCAATAAGATACATGTTGAAAACAGGCGCCTGTTTTCCTAAATGCGAATGCAGCCACATCCCCTAGGCACTCAATGCAGTATTTAAATGAGGGGGCTGCTTAGAAAAGGACGTGCTAGGGGAAAATTGTACATCCCTAGTTCTTAAATGCATGGGGCACCCACAATTATAATGGGCTCTACTTCTGGCCGATTATGCTGAGGTTGCTGAAGACACTCATAGCTAAGCGCTCCTTGCTGTGGGCGTCTAAATTGTGCATCCAGAAGAATGTTTTTTTTTAATCAAACCAATATACATTTTATTTTTCAACACCGCAAGCAATAAATGTAAGTGTCACAAGGATACTAAGTAGGAGGAACCGTATTTTTTAACTTCTCAAAAGCCCTTGACTCTGGGGCTGGAGTTAAATTTGCCACATTAAAAAGTGTGCGTTGGGTGCCCAGCGATTTTCTGCATCAGGGAGTAATAGCTAATAGCCTCATCTACATGGAATTTATATTTGATGGGTGCTATGGGCTACGCATTTGTTTGGGCGTGTGTTTTGGATACCCTGCTCTCTATATTGCATCAGATGCTAGTCTAGTGCTTCCAACCACGTGTAAATCTGTAGAGTAGGCTGGGCACACTTTATTGCATCGGCCTCTAGGAGTTTACTGTGTACTGTACGGTAAATGCCTGCACTCTATAAGCATTATCTTGTTAGATTGTAAGCCCTCTGGGGATAGGGGAATTCCTACAGTACCTAAATGTAATCTTCTTTGAAATGCTGAAAAAAGTGTGAAAAGTGGAATATAAAAAATCTAAATAAATAAATAAATACATACTTACGTACACAAATAATGCTAGTATGTTAATGAATTCCTTTGCATGCAAAGTAGCTCATTATTAGGAAATTCCATGCTAATAAAATAATGCAGTTTGCCTGAAAAATCACAAGCTGCATTACTTTTTTATAAAAGTTAACTACAGTTCAAGAGTTGTAACCAATGTTTCCCAGGGAGCACTGGAACGCTAATACACATCCTGATGCCCCCAGATCCATGCCTTAAAGAGGCCAATCAGCCCAAAGTACCCCTCCACCTCCTCGAGGCCAAACCCTGGGATCTTGTGAAACCCCCCTATCCCATTGCCCCTAGAAGTGGCCCCAGTGCATGCCCCTTTTCCATCCAACCTCACATTTTTTTCACAAATTCTGGTCTCTCTTAGGTCTTCCAAACCCCCTTGGTAGTCAACCCCTGCCCTCCCGTGACCCTCTCCCAACCCCCCCACCCCCCACACACATATGCACACATTCATACCTTTATATTTTTAGAGGGCTTGTGAGGCCTGGAAAACCCCTAGGCTCCAGGCCTGTGATGCCCAATTAAAAGCAATATCAGCCAAGTTTCTGTTTATACCCCCATCATGTCATATTATCCTTGTGGAGAAAATGCTACTGCTTAGTAAAACAGACAGTGTCTTACACACTATGAAGAAGATGATTGTCTGAATTAAAACATTATGCACAGAAAGGTTGGCTTGCAGTAATCATTATAAAATAGCTGATGTCAGGTTTAGAGCACATGCTGCATGTTGCACCCGTCAGTCATAGATGGCTGCGACCTTTGCTGCTCACCTCATTTTGCCCAGTAGCCTCGATTCTGGCTAAGATGGCCGTCTCTGCCTCTGCATGACGACCTTCTTGGCGGTGGTCAACAATTCCAAAGTCCTCTGTTGCTCCGAAATCCATTGGGCCAGGCCAGGAATGGCCTGTAAGGCTGAGAGCTGAGCAGGGTCTATGGAGTTAGCAATCTGTTATGTTTTAACTTGGCTTGTGGGCCCTTGGGTCATAGAGATAGCTGACTCCACCCACAGGGAGGAGCACTGTGGGGACTCTCCACGACAGGCGGGGTCTCAGTAGTGATGAACACAGGAGTCAGAGAATCTTTATTATACAGCAACGAGAAACTCGAAGAGCGGATTGTAAACTCCTGGAATTAGAAGACCTGGGATAAATTCTCCGGTAGTGGTCTGCAGAGCGGGGTAACCCGGGGAAGTGGTGAAGACCAGAAGTGTGAAAGACTTCAAAGGGGCATGGGATAAACACTGTGGATCCATAAAGTCTAGAGGATGTAAATGAATGTGGGGAAAAAAGGGAAAGGGATTTGCATTCACAGAAAAGCAGGGAGTAGCTTGCTTTTTATGGCAGTTACTACCCCAAATCAAATAAGCCTGATACTTCACTTTCAATGCATATCCAGCATAGCTCTCTGCTTCAACGTCAGGGGAGAAAGTCTGATACTTCAAGCATATCCAGCATAGCTCTCTGCTTCAACGGCAGGGGAGAATGTCGGACACTTCAAGCATATCCAGCATAGCTCTCTGCTTCAATGGCAGGGGAGAATGTCGGACACTTCAAGCATATCCAGCATAGCTCTCTGCTTCAACGGCAGGGGAGAATGTCGGACACTTCAAGCATATCCAGCATAGCTCTCTGCTTCAACGGCAGGGGAGAATGTCAGACACTTCAAGCATATCCAGTATAGCTCTCTGCTTCAACGGCAGGGGAGAAAGTCTTCAAGCATATCCAGCATAGCTCTCTGCTTCAAAGGCAGGGGAGAAAGTCTGACACTTCACGCATATCCAGCATAGCTCTCTGCTTCAACGGCAGGGGAGAAAGACTGAAACTTCACTTTCAATGCATATCCAGAATAACTCTCTGCTTCAACGGCAGGGGGAATGAAGAAAAGTGGATCTATATACAGACAACCAACAAGAATTGAATTACATAGTCTGGGTAAACAAATAAGCATGGGTGTAGCTTGCTTATTGCGGCGGTTACTACCCCTAACTAATTAAGCTAGATATTTCACTTAGATGCAGCTCCAACACTGCTCTCTACATTAGTGGTGGTGGTGGAGGGGTAATAGAACCAAAAGGTTACTAAGAGCCAAGAGAAACAGATAAGTATGAAAAAATAAGTGTGAAACTTGCTGGGCAGACTGGATGGGCTGTTTGGTCTTCTTCTGCCATCATTTCTATGTTTCTATGGTCTTCAATGGAGTTATTTATTTATGTATTTATTTAAATTCTTTTAATATACCGATGCTCAAGACCAGGTCTTATCGTACCGGTTTACAATGAACTAGGGGGATCTCAATGGGATCTGACCTGCCATGACAGATGTTTAAAAAAGGTAACACCATTGCCATACTTGGCCACTTCTCCTGCGCTCCCTGGTCTACCTCCACAGTATGCATCATTCCAAGATGTATTTTCTAAACAAGCAGCTGATGTGCTTCCACCACACAGACCATTCAACTGTGCAATTAACCTGAAGCTGAATACAGAGCCTCCTAGAGGAAGAGTTTATCCACGCTTATTATCTGAGACCAAGGCCATGTCTGCCTACATTCAAGAAAATCTACAGAAAGGGTTCATTAGACCATCTAAGTCACCGGTGGGAGCCGGATTCTTTTTTGTCAGCAAGAAGGATGGATCCCTTCGCCCTTGCATTGACTATAGAGGTCTGAACGAAATTACCATCAAGGATCGATATCCTCTACCACTAATTTCAGAATTGTTTGATCAGCTCCAAGCACAAAAATCTTCACGAAATTAGATTTAAAGGGCTCTTACAACCTGGTTCACATTCGTCAAGGGGATGAGTGGAAAACAGCCTTTAATACTCACAATGGCCACTTTGAGTAGTCAGTGATGCCATTTGGCCTGTGCTACGTTCCAGCCGTTTTTCAAAATATGATGAACGACATCCTGCGAGACTTGCTATACCAGTGTGTGGTTGTATACTTGGACGACATCCTCATTTTTTCCAGTAATGTCCAGAGCCATCAAGCTGATGTTATCAAAGCCCTGAAGAGGCTGCGAGATCTATATGCCAAGCTCGAGAAGTGTGCATTCCATCAAGAGTCTGTTCCTGGGATACATTGTGACCAACAAAGGCTTTCAAATGGACCCCTAGAAGACCAAAAGCATACAAGTCTAGCCTCAGCCTCAGCCTCCTGGTATTAAAGCACTCCGCCGTTCCCTAGGCTTCACTAACTATTATCGTGCATTCATCAAGAATTACTCAACCTTAACGGCATCACTTACTGCTTTGACAAGAAAAGGAGCCAACCCATCACAGTTGTCTCCGGATGCCATCTCTGCCTTTCAAGCTCTTAAAGAGGCATTCCTCAAGAATCCCTGCCTATGTCATCCTGACCATCTGTGGCCATTCATCGTGGAGGTCAACGCCTCAGATGTCAGCATAGGGGCCGTGCTCAGTCAGCACAGTGATACACAAACACTTCATCCCTGTTCATTTTTTTCAAGGCACTTTTCACCAGCCGAGAGAAATTATGGCATCAGTGACAAAGAATTGCTCACTATCAAGCTTGCATTCGAGGAATGGCATCCCTGGTTAGAAGGTACTCAACACCAGATAACAGTGTTCACTGATCACAAGAACTTGGAATATTTACGTCATGCACAAAGACTTAATCATCGCCAAGCTCAGTGGTCTTTATTCTTCAACCAATTTGATTTCTTGCTCAAATACCGTCCTGCTGATAAAAACACCCGGGCAGATGCCCTCTCATGCTCCTTCACACCTAAAGATGTCCCTGACGCTCCCCGTCATATCATCAACCCGGAGAAGATAGTTCTGGCTGCTCCCCATTCTGTTCCAGTGGGTAAAACAGTGGTTCCTCAAAATCTTCGGAAGAAACTCCTGAACTGGGCTCATGACTCCCAGTTAGCCGGTCATCCTGGCCACCCTTCAACGCTTTTATTGGTGGCAGTCAATGAAAAAGGACATCCAAGCATATGTTGAATCCTGTATTACTTGCACTAGACAAAAGCCTCCTGCTGGTCGCCCTTGGGGTCTCCTACAGCCGTTACCAGTTCCAGATAAACCATGGATGCACATCCTGACCGACTTTGTTGTAGATTTGCCACCTTCAAGCGGGAACAATACGATATGGGTCATAGTGGACCACTTCTCAAAAATGGCACACTTTGTGGCTTTACCTAGACTACCATCTGCCCCAGAACTTGCCAAACTGTTCATACGACTTATAATCCACCTGCATGGAATGCCTAAGCACATCATCTCCAACAGAGGTGTTCAATTCACCGTCAAGTTCTGGAGGGCACTGTGTCATAAATTTGACATTGCATTAGACTTCACATAGGCGTATCACCCCCAATCAAATGGGCAAACAGAAAGAATGAATCAGTCTCAAACAGTTCATTCACGCCTATGTCAACACTGGGCAGAGTGATTGGGCAGAACTTTTACCCTGGGCTGAATTCGCCCTGAGCTCTCATCCTGCTTCTGCCACTGGATCCACTCCATTCCAGATTGTTTATGGTCGTCAACCATTACCACCACTTCATATACCTTTAACAGGTACATCACCAGTGGCTCAGGCTACAGCTGAGGGGATTCACCAACTCTGGACTCAAACTAAGGACTATCTACACAAAGCAGGACAATGGGCCAAAAAGAAATACAACACTCATCATAGAGCAGCACCTCAGTTTGAGCCAGGAGACAAGGTTTGGCTCAGTACCAAGTACCTTCATCTCAAATTACCTTCAGTTAGATTCGCTCCATGCTACATTTGGACCCTTCTCTGTCCTTCGCCGCCTAGGTCCTCTGACCTACAGCCTAAAGTTACCATCATCCACGATTCACTGCTGAAAGTCCTCATCCTCTCTGAATTCTCTCGCAAGACTCCAGATCCAAAGTAGATGACATCTTGGATGTGCGTAAGAGAGGAAATCATTGGGAGTACTTAATTTCATGGGAAGGTTATGGCCCTGAGGAAAACAGCTGGGAACCTGCCATCAACATTAGGGATGTGAATCGTATTTCTGATGATTGAAAATATCGTACGATATTTTCAAAGTCGTCAGAAATCGGGGGCTCCCCGAAACCGATAGGAAAGCCCCACAAAATTGTCCGTGGGGTTCTCTTATCGTTTTGGGAGAGGGTGGGAAAAACAGCACACAAAAGCAATCCCTAAACCCATCCCGACCCTTTAAGACATCTCCCTTAGCTTCCCCCACCCTCCCGACCCCCCCCCCCCCCCCCCCAAAATGTTTTAAATTACCTGGTGGTCCAGTGGTGGTCCCGGGAGCGATTCCTGCTCTTGGGCCATCGGCTGCCACTAATAAAAATGGCGCCGATCGCCCTTTGCCCTTACCATGTGACAGGATATCCATGCCATTGGCCGGCCCCTGTCACATGGTAGGAGCACAGGACAGCCCACGCCATTTTTAAAGATCCTGGAGTGACCTAGGGCACATGCTCGCGCCAGCCTCCTTCTTGTGCACTTCATGGCAGGATCATCAGGGGTGTCCCCTCCGCAAGACGTCACTGCCTACGTGTATTTAAACTAGCCGGATTTTCCTACCTACGAGTTAACAAGGATTCCATCTTGCTATTCCTTTATCTGAGACGCTTCACATCGCTATACCGGCATTCCTGCCTGAGTGACTCAGGTACCTACTCCTCAGGGGCCTTGCTGCACTCAGGCCTACCTGCCCCTCGGAGAGCCTCTCCTGCCTGTTTCACCTTCTTCAGCTAAGTGGGTTCTCCTGCATCTGATCTTTGCTGCTGCTGTACATATTCTCTACTGCATTGTGAGTACAAGACCTACTCTTCATTACTTCATCTATCCTGCTGTGTGGGATCCTCAAGTTACCCCGCTCTGCAGACCACTACTGGATCCATGCTGTCTTGTGCCAATTGCCAACACCTACCTCTGGCTTACCCCGCGCTGCGGACTACTACCAGAGCTACAAAGCACAAGCTATATCTGAAGCAAGTACTTTCTGGGTTACCCCGCCTTGCGGACCTCTACCCGATTTATGCTATCTTGTATCAGTTACTCACATCTGCCTCCGGCCTACCCCATGCAATGGATCACTACTGGAGAGATTATCAAGACGCAAGGATTCCCTGGGTTACCCCACTCTGCGGACCACTACCGAAGAATCCATCCCAGGTCTTCTAATTTCAGGACTGAGTTTAAAACCCGCTCCTCGGGTTTCTCGTTGCTGTCTAATATAGATTCTCTTATTCCTGTGTCCATCAGTACTGAGACCCTGCCTGTCATGGAGAGTCCCCACAGGACTCCTCCCTGTGGGTGGAGTCAGCTCTCTCCACGACCCAAGGGCCCACAAGCCAAGTTAAAATATAACACTGCAATTATTGAGAAATTGGTTGCAATGGGGTAGATTTTAAAAGAAGCGCGATCAGCCTACTTTTGCTTGCGCATCAGACTCAAGCAAAAGTACGCTGGATTTTAGTAGATACGCGCGGAGCCGCGCGTATCCACTAAAATCCTGGATCGGCGCGCGCAAGGCTATCGATTTTGTATAGCCTGCGCGCGCCGAGCCGCGCTGCCTCCCCCCGTTCCCTCCAAGGCCGCTCCGAAATCGGAGCGGCCTCGGAGGGAACTTTCCTTTGCCCTCCCCTCACCTTACCCTCCCTTCCCCTACCTAACCCACCCACCCGGCCCTGTCTACACCCCCCCCTTACCTTTGTCGGGGGATTTACGCCTCCCGGAGGGAGACGTAAATCCCCGCGCGCCAGCGGGCCTGCTGCGCGCCGGGCCGCGACCTGGGGGCGGGTATGGAGGGCGCGGCCACGCCCCCGGGCCGTAGCCATGCCCCCGTACCCGCCCCCAAAACGCTGCCGACACGCCCCCGGAACGCCGCGACGACCGGGCCCGCCCCCCGACACGCCCCGACACGCCCCCTCCGAGAACCCCGGGACTTACGCGAGTCCCAGGGCTCTGCGCGCGCCGGGAGGCCTATGTAAAATAGGCTTCCCGGCGCGCAGGGCCCTGCTCGCGTAAATCCGCCTGGTTTTGGGCGGATTTACGCGAGCAGGGCTCTGAAAATCCGCCCCAATATGAATATGTTTTATGTGCATAAAAAAAAATACAGAACTAGGTGAATGATAGAGAAGACCGGCACTAATCGCTGAGTATCAAAAGTGTTTATCAGTTTCCTGACACCCTTAGTCACAGAATATATAGAATGATTTTGGTGCATTGAGGGAGGATAACTTTGAAACAGCTACGCGGGTGCACATGTACACGCATATCCCAGCTCGTGCCCAGAGATGCATCCATTTTATAACATACGTATATGCGTGCATGTTATAGAATAGCCTGGATGTGCAAACATGTGCATAATTTTAAATGGATGTGTGCATGTGCTCACGAATCAATGGTCTACCACATAACTCAGGGAAATTGTACAAGAGACGCATGCCAACACCATAGGTAGTTTTCCCAGTTCATTCCCAGTTCTCCTAGTTTAGGGATAGGACTTGCAAACCCTCCCTAATTTTATAGCCCCTCTTTCCACTGTTAGCCCCAACCCTTAAAACCCTATTGCCTAGCCTAAATGTTTTTTTATTTTACTATAAGTTTTATTTATTTAAAAATCATTTATATTCCACGTAATCTAAAATATTCAAACGTGGATTACAATAATGTGGTATAGAATTTTAAAATAAATAAATAATAACATTTACCACTTGACATATTTTAATCTGTGTACAGGGTAACTGTCAACCATTCTCAGTACTTGGAGCCAGAAAAATGTTTCAGACCCCAAAAATAAGACTTCTGAAACCTGTTCTGCTGATCCCACAGAGTTTTCAAGATAGTATCAATGAATATGCATGAGATGTGTTTGCATATGTAAGAGATTTCTCATGCCTAGATTAGGGACAGGACCTTATCAATTAGAGGGGTTAAATACATACTTACGGCTCAGGACAAGGAACAGGACAGACACATAAAAACGTATACTGTGAAGAAATATATGGATAAGACTCTTCTATTCAGCCCCATTTCCTTCTTGTTGCAATACATAGACACTCTACTTCATCTCCAATTTTGTACTTATTCCTGCACAACTAAGGATCCTCTGTGCTCATCCCATACTTTCCTGAATTCTGTTACTGTTTTGTTTCCTCTGAGGGCTAGTCCTGGACATTTTGGGGCACTTGGCCAAAAAGCTGAGGGGCACCTCTTATTTATAACTACTGTCATTCATAATATTGCCTTTATTTTCTGTGCCATAAATTAGCTCTAAATGTCAATAAGATTGAAATTATTAGACTCAGTAGAGCAGGTTCATCGGAGTCTCCCCCAGCTTTCAATTTGAAGGGCATGACATTCCAATTGTAAAGGAAGTGAGAACTATAGGGATCATTCTTTATTCTAGTCTATCATTTTGCCCTCAGGTTAAGGCAGTGGCATATATTGCCTGCTTTGAATGCTATGAAAGATTAAATCTTTTCTTGAGCATAATGATTATGTCTTTGGTGCTCTCAAATCTTGACTATTTCCCTTGGGCCTTTAAGTACCACCAGGAAGGACTTCCAAGTGGTACAGAATTCAGCAGCATGTCTGCTTACTGGGGCAAATCATTATCATCACATTACTCCTCAGGCTGGTGGCACCTCCAACAATCAAAGAGTCACTCAACCAGTAAAGAGGAAGGATATAACAATTACAAATGTCCAAACAGCTCATCAAGCCTTCATTGCAGTTTTATTCAAGTAAAGCTTGGGGTGTGTCAGGATGTAGCCCAAAACTTGAAAAACAAGGTGAACGGTCCCCCAACATGGGCCATGTTTCATATGAACTGTGTTGTGATAGAACACAAAAAAACTCAAAAGCACTCAGGACAATTGGCTCAGTGTTAAATTGCCATTTACAAGTATAGACAGTCTGGCTGAAACGGACTTTGTCGGGGGACTGTTCCCCTTGTTTTACAAGTTTTGAGCTGTATGCTGCCACACTACAAGCTTTGTTTGAATAAAACTGCAGTGAAGGCTTGATGAACTGTTTGGACATTTGCAATGATTGCATCCCTCCTTCTTACTGGCTGAGAGTTAACATTCCACCGCACACATACCACTTTCTGTACAATACATTCATCACTGAAGCTGCTACCCACAAGAGATAATGGATTGGCATGCTGAACAGTGTGCAGGGAATGGGAAGAAAAGCAGCAAGGGAAAAGCGAAGATGCAGAACTGAAGTGAAGTCCATTCCTAAAAGGATGGCAAAGCAGATCATCAGCAACCTTAAATAAAGGTTATAGTACTAAGCTATTGATGCACATAACACATGATGGCCTTTCTGTCAAAATTTCAGGATATGATCAACCTGGTGCACTGTAGAGCTCTATTGTACCTTTCTTCTGCCTAGTACCTCCTTCTCCTATGCTACTGATCCTGTCTCCTTTGCTGCCACTGACACCAAAACCTCCAAATTGTAAGAATTCAGGCTCAATTCAAGCACCAACCAGCTGAAATGTGGTAATGGCAGTGCAAAATGTTATCTTTGCAAAGTTATTTGTCTATTTTGAAAGGCCATGCCTTCATCTAAATTTAACAGTCTTACATTTAGTCAGACACACATTATCAGTGGTGTGGAGCAGCAGAGATGAAAATTTGACTTGTCCATCTAAGTTTTGTCCAGGCCCACAAAATGTCTCAAAATGCCTTCTTTTTTCTCCTGCTAACTGCCACCATTCAGCTCCTATATTTGGTTAACTCACAACTACTCAAAATCCCTTTTAGGCGGATATGTGCTGTTTACCTGGATAAGTACATTTTTGTCCAGATACAAGCTGACTAAGCTTTTGAATATGGGTTTCTAATTGTAGTTCCCTTTTTAAAGTGATATATCACTTATAAAACAGAGTTCAGGTATTTCTGAAATGCAGTTCTTCAAACAGGCTGGATTTTTCAGCATCAAGGAAACTGCACAATAGGTGCAAAACTACTACAAAAAATACTAGTGCTGAGGACTGGAGAAAGTCTTTATATAAATAATACAGCAGGAGATTTCATCACTTATGACCTAAACCAGAAACTCTTTGCATGGTTGATCTGAAAGTCATGAGAACTGTAACTTCAGTGCATGGTATTCTATATGTATTGTTTCAATAAGGTTGAAGTTTTTTGTTTTATAATTTAGATGTAAGAGTGTTATCCACTGCAATAGAAAGGTATCCAAGAATGGTAGCCTTGATAAGGTTTCCACAGCATAGTGAATAGGTTGCTTTAATGAAGCGATTAAAGCAAACCTTTGTTAATAATAGAGATGTGAATCGTGTCCTCGATCGTCTTAACGATCGATTTCGGCTGGGAGGGGGAGGGAATCATATTGTTGCCGTTTGGGTGTGTAAACTATCGTGAAAATCGTTAAAATCGTGAGCCGGCACACTAAAACCCCCTAAAACCCACCCCCGACCCTTTAAATTAAATCCCCCACCCTCCCGAACCCCCCCCCCAATGCTTTAAATTACCTGGGGATCCAGCGGTGGTCCAGAACGGCGGCGGTCCGGAACGGCCCCCTCAATTGCATCGTGTTGTCTTCAGCCGGCGCCATTTTGCAAAATGGCCGCCTCAAAATGGCGGCGGCCATAGACCAAAACTATTCGACGCAGGAGGTCGTTCCGGACCCCCGCTGGACTTTTGGCAAGTCTTGTGGGGGTCAGGAGGCCCCCCCAAGCTGGCCAAAAGTTCCTGGGAGTCCAGCGGGGTTCCGGGAGCGATTTCTTGCCGCGAATCGTTTTCCGTACGGAAAATGGCGCCGGCAGGAGATCGACTGCAGTAGGTCGTTCAGCGGGGGTTCAAATTTTCAGGACATTTCAAGGGGATCAACAAGATACACAGGAGGGTATGTTTTGGGGAGGGAAATCCACATATTCCACAAATATGTGTATACAATTTTGCCAACTAGTAAATTTTTGGTTTTGTATCCAATCCATACCAAATTGTCAGCAGATATCAAGGGAGCAAAATAAGTCAGAAATGTTTACTTGTGCAAACACATTCTGGAAAATAGGCTCAATTAATTCTGTATGGAGCGTCTAGTTTACTTTGAGTTTTATTTTCGGTTATGGAAATTTTTCTCACCTTATTGCTGTGCTGGAGGTGGCCCCTTGGCCTGGTACAGGATTGGTACGGCCCTCTGGTAGGACAGAGAAAGTGCCTGCCACCAGGAGGTGGAGCAGAGGCTAGCTGGAGCTTCGCCTGGGGTTTCTGCAGGTTGAGCCCTGTGAGGGAGTGAGTTGGACTGTTAGATGATCAAGGGGTTAAAGGGGCCCATAGAGAAGATAAGGCCATTGCAGAAAGATTAAATGATTTCTTTGCTTCGGTGTTTACTGAAGAGGATGTTGGGGAAGTACCCGTACTGGAGAAGGTTTTCATGGGTAATGATTCAGATGGACTGAATCAAATTACGGTGAACCTAGAAGATGTGGTAGGCCTGATTGGCAAACTGAAGAGTAGTAAATTACCTGGACCGAATGGTATACAACCCAGAGTTCTGAAGGAACTAAAAAATGAAATTTCAGACCTATTAGTAAAAATTTGTAAACTATCATTAAAATCATGATTGTACCTGAAGACTGGAGGATAGCTAATGTAACCCCAATATTTAAAAAGGGCTCCAGGAGCGATCTGGGAAACCACAAACCAGTTAGCCTGATTTCAGTGCCAGGAAAAATAGTGGAAAGTGTTCTAAACATCAAAATCACAGAACATATAGAAAGACATGGTTTAATGGAACAAAGTCAGCATGGTTTTACCCAAGACAAGTCTTGCCTCACAAATCTGCTTCACTTTTTTGAAGGAGTTAATAAACATATGATAAAGGTGAACCGGTAGATGTAGTATACTTGGATTTTCAGAAGGCGTTTGACACAGTTCCTCATGAGAGGCTTCTAGGAAAAGTAAAAAGTCATGGGATAGGTGGTGATGTCCTTTCGTGGATTGCAAACTGGCTAAAAGACAGGAAACAGAGATTAGGATTAAATGGACAATTTTCTTAGTGAAAGGGAGTGGGCAGTGGAGTGCCTCAGGGATCTGTATTGGGACCCTTACTTTTCAATATATTTATAAATGATCTGGAAAGAAATACGATGAGTGAGATAATCAAATTTGTAGATGATACAAAATTGTTCAGAGTAGTTAAATCACAAGCAGATTGTGATAAATTGCAGGAAGACCTTGTGAGACTGGAAAATTGGGCATCCAAATGGCAGATGAAATTTAATGTGGATAAGTGCAAGGTGATGCATATAGGGAAAAATAACCCATGCTATAATTACACAATGTTGGGTTCCATATTAGGTGCTACAACCCAAGAAAGAGATCTAGGCGTCATAGTGGATAACACATTGAAATCGTCGGTACAGTGTGCTGCGGCAGTCAAAAAAGCAAACAGAATGTTGGGAATTATTAGAAAGGGAATGGTGAATAAAACGGAAAATGTCATAATGCCTCTGTATAACTCCATGGTAAGACCACACCTTGAATACTGTGTACAATTCTGGTTGCCGCATCTCAAAAAAGATATAATTGCGATGGAGAAGGTACAGAGAAGGGCGACCAAAATGATAAGGGGAATGGAACAGCTCCCCTATGAGGAAAGACTAAAGAGGTTAGGACTTTTCAGCTTGGAGAAGAGACAGCTGAGGGGGGATAATATGATAGAGGTGTTTAAAATCATGAGAGGTCTAGAATAGTTAGATGTGAATCGGTTATTTACTCTTTCGGATAATATAAAGACTAGGGGGCACTCCATGAAGTTAGCATGTGGCACATTTAAAACTAATCAGAGAAAGTTCTTTTTTACTCAACGCACAATTAAACTCTGGAATTTGTTGCCAGAGGATATGGTTAGTGCAGTGTAGTATAGCTGTGTTTAAAAAAGGATTGGATAAGTTCTTGGTGTAGAAGTCCATTACCTGCTATTAATTAAGTTGACTTAGAAAATAGCCACTGCTATTACTAGCAACGGTAACATGGAATAGACTTAGATTTTGGGTACTTGCCATGTTCCTATGGCCTGGATTGGCCACTGTTGGAAACATGATGCTGGGCTTGATGGACCCTTGGTCTGACCCAGTATGGGATGCTCTTATGTTCTTATGTACCCTAACCGCCTGGACTTAGGCAGGCCTCAGATGGTCTCCCAGAGAGGTAGCGGAGGGTGTGCCCACCACGAGCAAGGGTGTGCAGCTGATGCAGAGAGGATGGACCAGACCCGAACTGGAAGCTCCGGAGACCTCAGGGAGGTAACAGTTCAGGAAGGTTCTCCGGGCGAGGTAGTCAGGTTCTAGTCAGGTGAAGGCCATGGGTGGATTCCAAGCAGGTTGGACTGGTGGCAACAGTAGGCCAGAAGAGAGTGTCTGAGTGAAGCGCAAGGGTCAGAGCAAGAGTATCAGTCCATAAGTTGTCAGCCAAAGCAGGGGTCAAATACCAAGGTCAGTCTGAGCATAGTCAAGGCAAGCGAGG
Organism: Rhinatrema bivittatum; assembly: GCF_901001135.1. Classification (NCBI taxonomy): domain Eukaryota; kingdom Metazoa; phylum Chordata; class Amphibia; order Gymnophiona; family Rhinatrematidae; genus Rhinatrema; species Rhinatrema bivittatum. The sequence continues at coordinate 130,298,610 of NC_042615.1, read as the reverse complement.
GTCAGTTCCAGGCAGCAGACGAAAAGAATGGTCAGGCAGCCAGTGCTCAGTTCCAGGCAGTAGACAAAGAGAATGGTCAGGGAGGCAGTGGTCAGTTCCAGGCAGCAGAGGAAGAGAATTGTCAGTCAGGCAGTGGTCAGTTCCAGGCAGCAGACAAGAGAGAAGTCAGACAGGCCAAGGTCAGTACCAGAGATCAGTCCGAGAGGTACTACCGGAGTGAGGATACGGGAACACATGGAGACTCAGGAACAATGAGAAGCTGGAACAAGGAGACGCTGGAACACAGGATAGGCAAGCTTACTACACCATGGTGTCGACCCGATTGCCAAGGCGAGGTCCTGGGGACAGAGCCTCGCTATATATAGGGCTTTCAAGTGATGTCATCAATCTGTGCCCCATTGGTGTTCCCGAGCTTGCCCTTTCAAACGGAGCATGTTGGCCGTGCGCTTGCCTAGGGGCAGGGCTGAGGCGGCCAAAGACGCAGAGCCCCGACGGGAGCTCCACTGCGAGGACTGCAGCATGGAGGAAGCCGGAGAGGGCCATGGTGAGTGATGGGGACAGTGGGAGCTGGCAGCAGCGGCGAGACCGGAGCTAGTCGAGGGCAGCGCGAGGTGAGCAGGCCCGGTCGTGGCACCCACACGGCCGGGACGCGCAACACTTATGATATTACACTGTATTTATTAAAACTTTATTTTAACCTTTTAATACATAAATGAATTCTTAGGTGTAAGATATTTTAGATTAATCAACATATTTGTTATCAACCATCAGTTGAGGGGTTTTTCTAAATTCAGATGCCTCTTCTTTATTTTACTAATAACATTTTTTTGGGTGCATCACAATCACTATTAAAATCAATATCCAGTTTTTCTACTGTCATCATGCATGTACTTTGCAGCTTGATGTGCATGGTGTAACAGTCGATATAGGCAAGCATATCATCAGAATCAGAAACAAAAGGATGGAGGGAGGGGGTAAGAGATCTATTAAGAAGGCAGTTACAAGCAGTAGCCATACCAAGTCTGGTAAAAAGTGATCAAAAATGAATGAGCAAAGTCAGCACATTGGCTGTAAGGAATAAAATTCATCTCTATGAGAAAGTACTGTAGATTTTGAAGCTTACTCAGCATGAGAAAAAGTCGTTCAACTGAGCTTTCCACTACATTCCCTGCTGCTAAAATTACAGTATGGAAGGATATTGCACCATAAATTAATGCCTCGGGGGTTAAACAAAGATCTCTGAAGGATATAAAGAAAATGTAGCATGATCTTAAAAGAATGACTAAAGAAAACCTACTAAAAATTGCACAGCTGCCAGAGAAAAAAAGAGGTTTATCTCTAGAGAAGATATTAAGTGCTGTTGAAGAGTAGGTAGATGCTATCTTATTGACAGAATTGTGTATATATATAAGGGGAGGCAGGGAAGTGAAATTCTGCTTCAACCTCTCAAAAAAGATAAAATATAATTAAGAATGAAACATATAAATAGGATTGATAGAAAATACAAATATCCAGGCCCATCTAGTCTGACCATTTCCCTTACCTCCTATAATAACAAATGTTGCTAATTGTTTGGCTTTGCAATATTTCCTACAACTATGGATCCTCTCCTTGTTCCATATCATTTCGGAGTCCAGTAACTTTTTACTTATATCATTGTCACTGGGAATCTATTCTACTTATAAATCATCCTTTCCTTACATGAAACAACTCAAACTGGAGATGATGGAGACACATTGTATCAGAATTCGAAGAATGCGTTATAATTTGAATATCATAAAAATGTTATTTTTTTCATTAATAAGTTAAAGGATTGTTATATTTTACCTGTTTTCCAGATATTATAGACCACCACAACTGACTAAAGTGGACAAAATACATAGCAAAGTGAATGAATCACCATACCTGCAACTGATCTGTTGATATAAGGTAATTGGAAAGACTATATACATTACTATATACATGGAGTTCCATTTTCTAAAATTCCACACTATAATAAGGTCTGTGGATTGTGCAACTTTTCACAGAATTTCAGGAAAAAGGTGAGTCAAGCCCCTCCTAATTATTTTTCTCTGGGCAACACAAGGCCTGCCCTGATGGCCAAATGAAACATTTTTCTTCCAGGGCCTGAATAGCGTTCTTCTTTTATCCACATAGGCCCCCACTGCCACCATTTATCCAGTTTCATTCAGTTCATCCAGCTGTGCTAATGCAGAGAGTGAGAGGAAGAAAGTGAAAGAGAGGGAGTGAAAGAAGGTAAAAGAGTATATGGGAGGGAGGTGAGAAAAATGCTTGGGAGGGTGAGATGGAGGAATGAAAAGCATGGATGGGAGGTGTGCAAGAGTGGATGAGAGGCAGGAGAAATGAAAGGACACTGAAAATGAAAGATACACACTGAAAATGTGGTCTAAAAAAACAGGTATGAGAGAGAAAAGAAGGGGAAAATCATAAAATGAAAATGAAGGAATAATCAAAAACTGAATGAAGAAAGAAAATTGTATATATATATATATATATATATATATAAAGTATATTGGGAAACATTTTATAAAAGGAAACAAGAAGTTTGCAATAATGATTTCTTAATTAAGTAATGTGCAGTAGGGGTAGATTTTCAAAAGGTTAATCCATCTAACTTCAAAAGTTAGATGTATAAATCTTAACAGCTTAAAACTCCCTCCTCTGGCTAAATTTTTCTGATAAAATATCAAGGTGTAGAAATTTAGCCTTTTAGAAAAGTAGCAGCTCCGAAGGTGTTCCTAGGGTGGATTTTCAATTTAGCCAATTATAGTGTATTTTCAGAATTAGCCAACTAAATTTACCCATATGGCTCCATTTTCAAAAATTGTGGGCTGAAATCTAGCTGAACAAATTTTGACTGGCAAGACTGAGCTGTCTTTTCATATGTAGACCTAGCCTTTTATGACTGAAAATACGGCTCAAGATAACTGGATAAAATCATCCGATTATCTTAGCCACTCAGTGAGAATTTGAAAATTAACCTAATTCATGTGCAAATATATACAAATATGCCACAGAATTGCTGAAGAATTTTCAAACCTGTGCTGCAGACTTTTCTAAGCTTTGATGATGAATTTACCTCTGAGCTGCCACTGGAGATCCTGTGCTTTGACGGTATAATACTGAGGGAGGGGAAGAGTTTCAGAAACATACCCAGCCAAGAGAAAGAGCTTCTGACAGAAGACTTCAGCAATTCATGGTGATAAATGATGAAGTTTGGTTGGCAGGACAAAGTGAATGAAATATTAAAGGTGAATTTTCAGAGGCTTAACTTGCATTAAAAAAAGGCCATATATAGTACAAGGGCATATGGCCTGATAGTGTGTAATGTGTATTTTAAAAAGAGCAACCCAACACACTTAGGGAATCCTAAGGTTATTACCATAAATATTCAATGACAACTTAAATTAATATTCAATATCACCTTCAATAAATATAATTTTCATATAATTTATTGTTCCACATTAAACCACATAAACATGTATTATATCACATTTAGCATCATAAATATGTCTTTAATGATCCAAATCAGCTTAGGGTATATTTGGATACACACTCATAATGTTATGATAAGATTGAACGGGGGGAAGAGATTGAAACATGTGGATAGGCAATAAGTGTTGTTGAAAATTTACCTTTATTGGATCGCTCCAATACTATATTCTTAGCAGTAAACTTGATCTCTAGTTTACTTATTTTATTTCCTAGGATAAATAGGATGAAGTTATAAAACATTGAGTTGTCAATTGTTTATTGGAATAATAATTTTTGTATAACTTATCCTATGTATTTACCTGTGTGTATAAACAATGAAATGCATTAAAAATAAAATTTAAAAAAAAACATTTTGGGGGGGTTCGGGAGGGTGGGGGATTTGTTTTAAAGGTTCGGGGTGGGTTTTAGGGGGTTTTTTTGGTGTGCTGGTTTTCCTGCCCTCCCCCGATTTACGATTTTTAACGATCTTTAAAAAAAAAAAAACACGACGATAAGATTTACCTCCCCCCCCTCAGCCAAAATCGATCGTTAAGACGATCGATCACACGATTCACACCCCTAATACTTACATTGTTTTCTCAATGTGATGATCACAATAATAAATGTATTTAGTGCCTCCTTGGCCACACCCTCTTTTTTGGTGTGGAGAAATCTCAGGAGCCTTAGATTGTCCAGTTTTGGCACTCCTGTCATAGCTGACCCTGCTCTCAGAGGGCATGGGACCTAGTAGATATGGCACTTCAACAGAGCTGCTGGAGGGGCCTACAGGATTCTCAGTCCTCCAAGAAGATAGGCCAGCAGCTATAGTGGGCCCATCTTCCTTAGTAAACTATCCCTCGAAGAGGTGGAAGAATCTCTTTGAGCTGGTGGTGGAAGAGATGATGCTGCAGGCTGCATGGGCGGAGTTGGTAGCATGATAGGGGCTGGTGAAAGAATAGATAAAGCTGTTAACAGTGCAGTTGGAGCTCCAGCCTTTGGAAGGGACAACCAGCCTGGTGATGCTGCAAAGGCTGGTGGTGGCTACATCCAGTGGGGCATGATGTAGAAGGGAGCTGGAGGGGGCTGAATCTGCCAGGAGGCATTCTCTGCAGCATCTTCCTCCCCACTACAGTATGGGCATCCATAGCATCATGAATACCCCATTGCTTCTGCTGCATGCATCTCCTCCCTCATCACATCTTGGAGACCCTGCATCTCCTCCTTCACAACTTCCTGCAGGGCCTGCATCTCTGTCCCGAGTTATGCAGTCTCCTCCACCACTTAGGAATTGAAGTCCATAATGTACCTCATTTTCTCATGGTGACATGACATCCTCCTCTGCAGACCTTCCCTGCTGCTGGCAATTTTCAATCTCCCCGAGATCAGGTGTGTGGGAAAGAATAACCACTATCACTATCATGCCGGTATAGAAAAATTCTAAATAAATAAATAAATAAATAAATAAATAATTGGTTCTCCTCCTCCTCCTGCATCACAGGCTGCTGCTGCTGCTGCTGCTCTGTGGGTCCTTCTTGCCACTCAGTGTCCTTCTGATCTAGCAGGCAGGACCCATGAGCACTGTCTTGCCCTTCAGAGGCCACTTAGTCCCTGCCCATTGGAGTTATTGCTTGGCTGCTCCTGTGCAAAATAGAAAATTGTACATACTTTCAGTATACATACTAAGAGGATATTTCTCTTCAGACTAAGTAGACCTTCTTTTCTGCCTAACAGAACAGTTCCATGATACCTAATATAGCATCTCCTACTTCACCACAAACTGTATAAAAAGCATTCCAGTGGTACAGATATATACCCTGGAAACACTTGTTACATACCAGCTTGCAAAGCCACTATGCAGCTGATCCCCTCTTTCTTCCTATACATAGTGGAACCACCTCCTCCTGAGCACCTCCTCCAATCAAGAATAGCTCCTCTCCTAAACACTGTTATTCCAGCATCTACCCTATGATAGCCTCCTGCTCCTCTCTCTTACCTTGATCTCTTCTCTCTTCCTCCCCCTTCAGTCCTTGTTATTGTGTCCTTCAAATCCTTTCTACCCCAAGGCCTTCTCATAACTAAACATTTGTCGCTGTAATCCCCTCTATCTCAGCCCTTAACTATTCCATCCTCACTCTCATCCACCATCCCTTCGCTGTTATCTTTTCCTTCCCCTCCAACCGTTCTTTCACATCCTCAAGCTGGTGCCCAATCAACCCCATAGGCCCTCTCTATACATTCATTCTTTCATATCCCTTTTCACACTCTCTAATATCTCCGGCCTACGATCCCTTCATTCAAATAACCCTCCATGGGCAGCTGTAAAATTCTTCTGTAGCCCCAAGGCTGAAGATTTATAACACCTATTGAGAAGGTATGTCTGATTGTCTGGCAGAGTTTTTGATCTACTTGTATATTATCAGGAGCTTATGTAGTGGGTGAGACTAGAGTAGCCATGGCAATCTCCAGCAGCTCTAGCACACAAACTCCTGCATCTTTCATGGGTGGTGTTAAGCCAGAGAGTGATTAGCAAGTGGCTGAAGCAATAGTATTTGAAATCTGCAACAGCCTATTGATTCATTGCAAGCTCACAGACTCTTCAGTGACCCCCATCACTGCCCATGCAGGGCCTCCTGGTAAAATTAAAACCCATGCAAGGACCTATGAGTGTGTACTGGCTCACAGAACACAAGCTGTTTTCTACTACTTCTGTTGCTATTATGTTAAGACTTCTGACATCTGAGGCTCTGTTTCTCCCCTCCCCCCAATCCCCAGTGACTCCAGAATGCATTCTGACCTATTATTTGGAAAGCTGGGAGCTAAGAGGTCAATATTGAGAAAACTGCTGTGTTGTGTCTAATACAATACATTCATTCAGAGGAAGTAGATATATACTGTACACCCTCTTAAACAAAAGGTACACACAGGCAGCTGTAAGGTTTCCAGCGTGAAGGAAAGAAGGAAAATAATGAACTAACCTGTGTTGTATCTGTGGACCATTGGGATAAGGAAGGATTGGCTCTACCTGCAGGGAGGAGTCCTGCAGTTTCTCACGGTTGACAGTCGGACACAGGTGAGGCAGAAACCCATCAGGATCTTCACCTATACCAGCCCTCATTCCCCTTGTGTTAAGCCTTCGGGTGCCAGGGCCAGCAGGACTTAGGTGGGGTCTCTGCTGATGGCAGGAGAGGTCCAAGGTAAACTGGGTTATAGGCAGTAGTCAGAGGTAATGGGTCCAGACAATGGTCAGAGCCAGGCCAGGGGCAGGCAGTGGTCAAGTGTTCCTGGGGTCCATACAAAGATTAGAGTCAGGCAATGGTCAAATATGTCTGAACTCCAAGCTGAGGTCAAGCCAGGTATCCATCTGAATAGGAGCAGAGGAATGGAAACGTGGGCGGGAAGAAAGGTTGAGTACCTAATTTTGTCAAAACATTATGGCCCAGAAGAAAATTCATGAGAATCATCCTCCAACATCCTAGACATCAGTCTCCTGAAAGATTTCCATCAGTGGTACTCCAGGAAACCCAAAGCCTCAGGGAGGGCAGGCAGGAGCTGGATATACGTAGGGCTGGAGGCAAAGCTGGTACTGAGGGCAGGCAGGAGCTTGACAGAGGCAGGGCTGAAGACATAGACTGGAACTTAGGGCAAGGCTGGGGCTGGAGGCAACGCCTAGAATAGGAAACAATGCTAGTACTGAAGACAGGCTAATAAGGGCTTGAAGTGAGTGCAAAAGCTGGAAACGGGGTCTGGACTGGTCAGGACAAGGACTTCAAGACAGAACAAGGACTAGAAAGGACAGGACTAAGACTGGACTAGAACTAGAGAAAACTAGACAAGGAATGGACAAGGACAAGCAGCAATAGACATGAAGGCCCAAACAGGGGCCTTTATAGGTGAACCTATAAAGCCTGAAGGTCACAAGGCAGGACAGGGAGGCTCAGAAGGCCACTGAGCAAGGCAGGAATGTCTAGAAGACTGCAGAACAAGTCAGGGAAACCTGGAAGGCCACAGAGCAAGGCAGGAAGGCCATAAGGTAAGACAGGAGGCTAAGGTAGGCCACAAGGCAAGGCAGGAGGCTGTTGACCACAAGGCAGGAAAGCACGGTAAGAATGGCCGGGTCGAGGAGTTGAAGAGACTCAATGAAGAGGAAAGGAGAGAATGGACAGGCTTGGTTAAGTAGGTTTGGAGATGCTACCTCATGGGATCAGTGAGAAAGCGGTTAGAGTGGCTTTGAGGGAGGCTTGCTGATTAACTTTGCTGGCAAGGGGGGGGGGGGGGGGCTACGTAGCAGGAAGAAACATGGCAATTATACTATGGTTAGTCTCCTTCCTTCAAACCATGATGTTACTATCCCTTTGTAAAATTTAGTTGAAAAAATTGACAAGTTTTCCTCCACACCAACCAACAATGTTCATCTACAAGTAGCAAAGAGTGCCAATTTCTCTACAAATGGCACACTAAGTATCTCAGCTGTTTATCATCTATGGCAAGAGTGTACCAGAGCACAAATGTCAAGAAAGTAACAGCCATTTAAAAGTTAAATGAAATGAAACTGTCACTCATATGGTGTGCTGTAAATAATTGATGCATTAATAGTATGAGTACAGAGCTGATAATACAGATCATAATGCTATGGATTTTTGCATTGTACTTTGTTTTCATGTATCATGTCATGTTCCTAAGCAATCTTGCATGCACCAAAAGGATCCAATTGAAGAACAAATATGCAGAATCCAAGCAGCAATAATATATATGATAGTCAAACTTGTGCAAGTTCACATGCATATGGAGGGAGTTAATGCCAATTCAGGTGAAACACTGAACTTGTAATTACAAGTATATGAAAAATTGATTTATTTTCTCACATAAGTAGAGAATCCTTAGTTGGCACCTGCTTTTCAGAAACAGTGAAAAACATTTAAACCTTTTAAATGAGAAAGGGGGAATTTGTGCTCATTATAATGATTTCAGTCCTTCAAGCTGTGAGTTCATTATTATGATTTTCATTCAGGTTTTTTGCATATTTATCTAATTAAACTTTAACCATATGGATAGTTAAATTAGATCTTAATGCAAAAACAATTAATGGTAGTGTTTTAAAGTCCAATTTCACTTCACATGGAAAAACTGCATTCATTCATTATATAGACAAATATTATAAGAACATAAGAAGTTGTCATTCTGTGTCAGAAGGAGGGTTCATCAAGCTCAGCATCCTATTTCCATTCCAACAATGGCCAATACAGAAAACAAGTACCTCTCGGGATCTTTTCCCGGGGGCGTGGTCATCTGCCACTGGTCCAAGGATCCACCCGCAACTCTCCTAAATAACAACAGATTGCTAATCCCTAGCAGACTGCTAACTCCTAACAGATTGGCTAACTCCCAACAGATTGCTAACTCCATGGATCCGGCAGAACTTAATGCCTTGCAGGCCATACCAGGCCTGGCCCAGTGCATTGTGGAGCAGCAAAACACCTTGGAGAAACTTACTGCAGCATTTCATCAGCTACACACACAGAAGGTTCAAGGCACAGCCTCCAACCAAGAAGGTCAGTCACCCGAGGTAACTTTGAAGACTGCTGTACCACTGGCGGCTCCAATCCACTTTTCCAGAGAAATCCAGAAGACCCGGGGCTTTTTGAACCAGTGCTGCATGCACTTTCCCTTACAGCCGTCTCTATTTCCTACAGCTCTCTCCAAGACTACCTACATCCTTTCATATCTGGATGGTATGGCCCTGTCTTGGGCATCCACCTTGTGGGAATGCAAGGACTCTATTTTGCAGGACATAGAAGGATTTATGGACTTGTTTAAATCCGTTTTTGATAACCCTGCTCGAACTTCTGTAGCCGGTTCTGCTTTAGTGGATTTGAAGCAAGGCAACAGATCATTGAATTCGCCATTGAGTTCAAAACTCTTGCAGCAGAACTTCGCTGGGACCCCAAATGTCTCAAGTCTCTCTTTTGCAGAGGCCTGGATAACCGTTTGAAGGACGAGCTGGCAGCTCGCCAAACACCTGACTCGCTGGATGAATTAATAGCCTTGGCTACTCGGATTGATCACTGGCTCCGGGATAAGGTGAAGGAACTCCGGCCTAGGGTGTTACCTGGGATGAAACAGGCCAGTGCTGTATCTTCACCTCGGATGGTTCCAGTAATCCCTACTGCTGATACAGATGAACCTATGCAACTTGGTCATGGTCGCTTGACCTCCAAAGAGAGAAGATTTCGGAAGAAGCACGGCCTTTGCATGTACTGTGGTCAGACTGGCCATAATGTCTCCACATGCTCCATTCGTCCGGAAAACAGAAGGACCTAATTCCTGTATGAGGACTGTTCTTAGGCCATACCGCAACATCTCCTCCACTCTCTCTCCCAGTCTCTTTGATCTACAGATCGATCACGGTTCAGACTCCTGCCCTGGTGGACTCAGGGGCAGGAGGCAACTTCATTCTCAGTCATCTAGTGGAAGACCTGAAGAGTCCCCTCATCAATTAGAAGATCCACGACTGTGTTACAACTTGAAGTGGGCTTTGGACGTTCCCCAACTTCATCACTTCCACTGAAGATCTCAATGTCGTCCCCAGCAGCTCATCCATCGCTGTGGATATCTATAACAACATACTCAGCAAATTTTCTTCCAAGACTCAAGATCTAACTGTCATCAATGCAAAGTCGAAGAAGTCCTGGACATTGGTAAAAGAGGTAAGACTTTTGAATACCTTCTAAAATGGGAAGGTTTCGGCCCCGAAGAAAACTCTTGGGAGCCTCAGACCAATATCCTGGACAACGAGATGCTTCATTAGTTCCACCTCGCGCATCCTTCAAAACCTAAGCCTGGTACCCGAAGAGGAAATCGCCTATTGAAGTTGGGTACTGTTGTGTCCGTTGGTTCCTGACGCCCTCTCTCCCCCTCCTTACCTCTTTGGCACCTCCCTCTTCGCCCGCGGGAAGATTGGCTGCTGCGGCGTCCTTCTGCCAAAGTCCTCCAGCGTCCCTGGACCGGCTAGACATTGCAACCCGCCATGTTTCCTGGAGGCCTAGGGGCGCGCACATGGCATGGCCCCGACTGAAGTACCGGTGATGGCGCGAACCTCAGGGGCGTCCCCCTGAGATGATGTCACCCGTGACGGATATATAAGGTCTTAGAATTTGCTAACAGATTGAGTTAGCAAGGGTTTGGGTTACTCTACCTAAGCTACTCTGCCTCCTCAGACTTACCAGGGGTACCCACTCCTCGGGGGCCTCGCTCTCTCCTTTGTTTTTCAGGTGACAGTCTGGAACCAGTACTTGCTCCTCGAGGGCCCTCGTTCCCAGACTTGCTCCATATTCTCTTCTGCCTGGAAGGCATCACTGCCAATTACATCAGTGAGTTACCATCGCTCTCTCAGAGCTTTCCCTGGAACCAGGTACTCGCTCCTCGAGGGCCTATACATTCCAGCTCCTGGGCTTCCATGAGACATTGTGTGAGTGTTACCATCAGGTTCGGTACATGAACTCTGCATACCCTGCCTACTCACTATATTTCAGTTTCTCTACAGCTCAGCCTCCAGGGATCACTGTTCCAGTATCTGAGGGACTACAGCCCAGCCGGGCATTCCAGCTTACTACTGCCACCTCTGGTGGTTCAGTATACTGTCTAATAAAAGAACTGGTGTGTGTCTGTCTCCTAACTCTGAGCCTGACTGGTGGTCCCTCTCGGGATCTTCCCCCAGGGGCGTGGTCATCTGCCACTGGTCCAAGGATCCACCCACAACTCTACGAAATAACAACAGATTGTTAATCCCTAGCAGACTGCTAACTCCTAACATATTGCTAACTCCCAACAGAGTAAAAGAAAATCTCCTCTGATTTGTTTTAAATGTGCTACTTTCTAACTTCATGAAGTGCCCCCAGTCTTTCTATTATCTGAAAGAGTAAACAGGTGATTCACATTTACCTGTTCTAGTCCTCTCACAATTTTGTAGACCACCATCATATCTCCCATCAGCCATCTCTTCTCCAAGCTGAACAGCAGTAACCTCTTTAGCCTTTCCTCATAGGGAAGCCATTCCATCCCCTTTATCATTCTGGCAACCCTTTTCTGTACCTTCTCCAGAGCATCTAGATCTTTTTTGAGGTGTGGCAACCAGAAATGAACACAGTACTCAATGTGCTAACATTAAAATGTTAGCGCGCACTAAGTCCCGAAAGGTTCAGGCTTTGCACATCCCTAGCCTTTAGTACACCTGGCCCTTGAATATAATCTGAACCCACAGAAGCTTGAAAAGTATTTAGAGTAAAGCAGCTAAGCTAGCAAGAGAATAAATTAAAGGAGCCCGAAGATCACCTAGAGCAAAATAGCATGACTGGCTGAGACCCTCCTATGAGGCTTCCCACTCCCTGCTCCAGTTTATTATTTTCCTTTCCATTGAGTGAACTTTATGCCAGGAGGAAGTCTTGAGGTAGTGTAAAAGTATCAGGGTTAACTGGCCAGTCCTGGTCATCCATGAAGTTGGAATGACATTAATGGGTTCTATGAGTAGTAGTCGGTCGCCCACTGGGATATTAGGAGGCTAGTTTGCTCCTTTGTGTTTTCTAATTTGTGTTCTCTTCCCATCAGGATCCATGCCTTCCACAGTATTGCCTTCAAGGGCTCTCATGTCATTTTTTATGTCACCGGTTTTGATTTTGAGGCAGATTACCATGGACTGGTTATTGTTATGAGAGAGAGCATTGTGATCTGCAGCAGCTCTTATACCAGGGCTGGAGCAGTGCTGGGTTGGGATGATTGTGTCACTTTGTGCAGCAGTGCAGTCATGAGGAGTTCAGTGGTTTTTGTTCCTTGTGATGAAGAGAGAGATTTCTTGTAAAAATATAAAAATAAAAAGGAGCATTTTGGTACAATACTGAGGAAGGGTTGAGGAATGGAGAAGGGTGGTTTGTTGTGTGGACTGAGTTTCAAAAAATGTGGTTTACTGTTAGGCTAGATAATAGAGGTGGTAGGATAAAGGGGTGGTGATAGGGGTGGGGGTGGTAGGATATGGGAGTGGTGATAGGGCAGGCCCCTTTGTCATGCACCTTCGGAGCAAGGCACCTTCAGCCCAGCGCTGACACTTATGGCCTCTTTGGCACCCTTGATGATGTTGTTAGGAGGACGGAATCAACAGCCAAGGGGGGAAGCGGCGCAATAGTTCATCCAGGGTTGGGAGGGGTGGAGGCAGCGACAGCAGGCAGACTGAGGAGCCTCGGATGTTTGCAGAGGCAGCAGGACTAGCAGGAATGGAGGAATCAAAAGCAGACTTGCACTCCCGGCCCTGATTTTTGAAGGCTGATACTTTCTGCACTGAATGCAGACTCAGTGTCAACATAAACAACAGTTCCGTCCAGTCCTTCCAAGCTCGAAGGCAGCATGGTTAGCAAACTCATCAGAATACAGAACTGTGTTTTGCCACAACCCGAAGGACCTGTTACCTCTGTGAGGCTTCCACAGGCTACTCCACCATGAAGAACTTTGTCCAAACTATCAAGATTTGTGGGCAAAAAATTACCCAAGGGATGCAGATAGGTATTAAACAGCATGGAGAGAATAGTGCTGAACCTTGTTGAAGGCCAAAACTTAAAGTTCACCATGTAGAAAATAAACTCCCCAATTGGATGTGCTGTTGTCTGTTCCCTAGAAAAGATTTAAATCAGGACAGCACTAAGCCACCTAGGCCTATACTGCTAAGGTGAGAAAATAAACGTTCATGATTAACAGTATCAAAAGCCACTGAAATGTCAAGTTGGACTAGTATACCAGTTTCATCTCACTCTAGCTTACAATATTACATATCCAAGGGCACTAGCAGTAAGGTCTCAGTGCTATGGGCTTATCGAAACCTGGATTGTGACTCATCTAGTACTCTATGCTCTACCAAAAGTTTATCCAATTGTGCCAGGGCTCATTTTTCTAGAATCTTCTCTAAAGAGGGCAGGATGGAAACTAAATGAAAATGTTATGGCTGCCCTAAAGGGAGTGAAGGGTTTTTTTTTAATGTGTCTAACTGTAGTCTGTTTCAATTTATTTGGAGCAATTCCTTCCTTAAAAAAATAGATTTATTATCTGTTCCACTAAAAAATATGAGATCTCATTTCCTTTAATACGATAAAATAGATGAGGATCCAATTGGGAATGTGTAGTTTTTAATTTACCAATTACATCCTTGATCTCTCTCAACTGTGATTAATCTAAAAGTAGTCCACTTATCTCCTGTTGTCAAGGATGACATTCTCTTTGATGGGTTCTCACATCACAGGAGCAAATTACATTGAATCTTACAAGTTTTATCCTCAAAGTGATTGGCTATTAGATCACAAATGGGAAAAATTTGTGCATCAGGGCCTAGCAATTAACATCCGAACCATTACAAACAATTCAAGAGGTTGGCACAGTGAAGTTTCTATCTTTTTTGTTAAATAGTCTCGCTTAGCTGTTTTACAAGCAGCCTAATATTATCTTAATAATAAATCATATTCTAATCTTAGGGCACTATCCTTTCTTTTATGCCACTTGCTATCAGCTTTTCTAATTATCCTTCTTTGGGCCATTAATTCAGATGAAAATCAAGGAATACACTTATCTTTACACCTTTTAGATACCACTGAGGTGCTAATTTATCATAAGTGGTAGCCAAGGTGGAATACCATTTATCAGTTAATTTAGTTAGTTACCACTTCCAACAACTTCTGATATCCAAGTGTCACAAAATACCTCAGGTGTGAATTGTGGTCTAACTATCTAGTTAGAATATTACAATATATCTAATCTGCTGTTTTAGCAACACTAAAAAAGAATAAGTGAATGATCAGACCAGAGCAATTCCAAAATTTGGGTCTGTGATATTAAAGTAATCCAATTCACATAGGAAAAAAAACCAAAACAAATTTAGGCTATACCCAGCACAAGGTGCTGGGAAATGAATCAACTGCTTTAAATCAGCTAGCTCAATTAAGGATAATTATTCCTTAGCATAAATAGAGTCAGAGTTATCCACATGAACATTAAAGTCCTCAACAATAAGAAACTTACTAAATCTGATCTGCAATGCAATCAGAGACTCATCCAATGATATGACTTCAGCCAATGCTGTTCCCGGAGGTTGATACAATATGCAGATCGTCCAGCTCAACACTTGCACAACAAGAGTTTCTGTGGTTTGTGCAAAATTGCATGCCCTAATCCCTCTGTACAAATAATTAACACACCACCCTATGGCGAACAGGCCGAGACTGTTCCATATAAATATACCCTGGCGGGAAAATAGAGTTTAAAATTACAGTATCAAACTCATTATGCCATGACTCAGTAATGAGTAGAATATCCAAAATATATTGTAGAATGGTAACAATAGATATTGCTCTTTATTATTAATGGATTTAATATTAAGATATCCAATCTGCAAGGAATTAAATACATTACCCTTAAAACTAAATCCAGGGTCAGTTTTAATTCTCTTCATTAAGACCAAGACATTAGCATTCATTTGAGAACTTTTTATAGGGTTTTAACCCCGAGCGTTTACTTATCCCCAAGATAACAGGAATCGAATTATCCATGGATAGCCAGAATACTGATAGGAGCAAAAAAGAATTCAAAACATTTAGAAACATGACATAAATCACAATGGCTAGCAGCAGAACATAACAAACAGTAAAGCTTCTCACCTGAAATAAAAGCAATCCTTCTACACTATGCCAGAGTAAAATCCAATGTTAAAGGGTCAAGGCCAGAGTCCAGAGGTCAGGGGCCCACAAAAGGACACATCAAGGGGCAGGCCTTTAGGTAATGGTCCACCTAAAAGGCCATTTTTGATAAGGCCCTCCAGCGACAATCAATGACACCAGGAGTCCGGCACCAGGGCCTTGCTTCTACAGCAACAGATCAGGAAAAAGGTAAAATGCACAGTGCAAGCTAATCTATTATAGCAGCAATTCAGAAGACGGCAAAGCCAGCAATTGGAGCTACAGTCACAGTCATTGGTGACCAAAAAGGGCCGCCTTTCTAATAAGACCCTCTGGTCACAACTGATCACATTAGGAGAGTGTAATGGTCTCTGAAAAAAGGGACCTGTGTAAACTGCATCCGTTTTGCTTATCCTTTAAAATATATTACCCACTATTAAGACTCCAGGGGAAAGAAATGTCACTCTTGGCTTACTAAAACCCTCTTTTTTTTTTTGGAAAATATAACTTGTGGCAGATACCAAGGAGATCATTTTCAAAGGATTTATGCACGTAAATGTAGCAAACTATCATAGCAATTTTAAAAAGCCATCTATTTGTGCTTATACACACTTTACTCAAATAAATGCCATTGGATTGTTCATAGGAGTAAATATCCTATGAACAATCCAATGGCATTTATTGTAGCAATTTTCAGAAGCCCACTTACTCGAGTAAAGTGCATTAAAATGCTTTAAAATCAGGCCCTTATTGAGCAGGCAGTATTTTTATAAGAAAAATATGCAGTAAGTCATAGGTAACCTTGATGAACTTATTGCCTACCCTCTGTTTTCTCAATGAATACAATGTCTGAAAAAAATATAAAGAACTTGTATTTTCTGAAATTTCAGAAAACAAGGATTTCAAGCATAGAGATTCATTTTTCCAGCCAGAGTTTTTTTTACTTATATTACTATATGGACTGAATAAGTGTGTAGAAGCTTAAAATTTTTCAGTTGTAGTACTCCGTGTTCAAGGAATATTATTGGGCCTATCCAAAAAACTTTAGTATGTATGTTAAGGCCTTCAGTTCTTATGCATACTAAAAATAGTGAGCAATGCTGGAAAGGTTTATCATGCATGCTAAACAAGTCTTAGAAGATATTAGTGCAAGCATGCAAAATTTCATGACCTCGTACATGCAAATAAAAGAACATTAAATGCAAATGAAGGGTGAGTTCACACTAAGTAAAATATTACCATTCACCTCCATGCTATTGGGTGAGAGATCATTAACTGGCTATTTTAATACATGCTAGGTAATTTTCTTTTGAAAAATGCTGTATAAAAATAAATTACTTTTTTGTTCAGGTCAGATACTAACTACCACATGAGCTCTAGAGCAGGGATTCTTAACTTGGGATCCATGAATGGGTTTCATGGAGTCCATATATTGGGTGCAAAAAATGTCTTTGTCTATATGTGTTTGTAACATAGATACATAGTAATGACAGCAGAAAAAGACCAAATGATCCATCCAGTCTGCTCAGCAAGCTTCTTATGGTAGTAACTGCCACTCTGTCTAGGTTACCCCCAAGACTTTTAGTAAGGGTATTAATATTAAACATCAAAACAAGTAACTGTCAAACCCATAACAAAATTACTGTTAGCAACATTTTTACACAGTGACCAGCCTTCCTGATAATTTCATACAATGCTGCTGCTGCTTGAATGTACTTTGATTTTAGACTTGTCTATAGAAGCAGTCCTGCACTTTTTTCTCTAATGTCTATGTATCAGTACCCTGGACTGTACAATTTAGGGCCCAGCATTAGTTGGTTATTCCTCTCTCTATGCAACTCGACATTCTTCTGGCTTTAGCTATCACCTTGTTACATTGTTTCACTGCCTTCAGATCGTTGGACACTATCACTCCTTTCCCAGACCATGAACATTAGTTTTTGAACCCTCTGCCCCATCACATACAGCTCTTTTGGATTACTACACCCCAGATATATGATTCTGCATTTCTTAGCATTAAATTCCATCTACCAAGTCTTCAACCACTGTTCAAGCTTTCTTAAATCACTTTTCATTCTCTCTACTCCTTCAGGCATGTCCACTCTGTTGCAGATCTCAGTATCATCTGCAAATAGGCAAACTTTACCTTCTATCCCTTCTGCAATGTCACTCCCAAAGATATTGAACAGAACTGGTCCCAAAACCAATCCCTGTGGCACCGCACTTAACACGGTTCTCTTTTCCACTTACTATTACATGCTGTCTCTTGTTGGTCAACCAGTTTATAGTCCATGCCACCATCATGGCACCTAGTCTTAAGTTTCTTATTTTATTTATGAGCTTCCTATGCGGGACTGTATCAGAAGTTTTGCTGAAATCCAAGTAAATCAAATCTTCCTCAAACTAATTCTCTAGTCACCTAATCAAAAAAATCTATCAGATTTGTTTGACATGACCTTCCCCTGGTAAATACATGCTGTCACGGGTCCATTATAGATAGTTTACAATCTTTTCCTTCAGCAGGTTCTTCATTAATTTTCCCACCACAGCTGTGAGGCTAACTGGCCTGTAGTTTCCAGCTTCCTCTCTGCTACCACTCTTGTGAAGCAGGACCACTGTAGAATTTAAAAACATTTTACCTCTATGCTACCCCAATATAGAAATAGACAAGTCATTAAAACAATATAAGTATCTATTTTTATTCAATGTAATATTACATGAGTACACTCAGGGTACTTCTGAAAAACTAATGCATACACCCAAGTTTATATGTTCTCTATTTATTACAAAATCATGGTTAAAAAATATTTCAGATGAACTAATCATAATTTCACTTCTTACATTTCATTTCATCATCTCATTCTAAATCATGACTAAATTAATAGGTCAGCATGACCCAGGCCCTCATCACAATTACATACCAGTGCAGCACATTTTTTTTCACAAACAAGGACAACTCAGCATTATATCTATTTTCTACCAGACATAATTAATTCTTCAACCTTGCCATAGTGGTATTATACCAATCTAAGGATTGTTTAATACTTCAGCATTTTACCTAGTGCAGGGATCAAGTTTTGCAACAACTAATACATCTGGTTTTATGTAAGAAATAGTATTTAGAGCAAGAATAAGTAATTAACTTTTTATGTTGAATTGAACAGAGAGATATAATAAAACCTTTTGACTTCGACACCACTTCAGCTCTTCTCCAGTAACAAGGCACCACCCCTGTTTCCAGAGATCTCTTGATCAGGTCTTTCAGCAGACCTGCCAGAACATCTCTGAGCTCCCTCAGCATCCTTGGATGTATCTCATTTGGTCCCATGGCCTTGTCCACTTTCAATTTTCCTGTAAACGGAGTTTCGTCTATCCCACCTCCATCTTTGGTCTTCTCAACAAGCAATGAATGATCCTTCTCCAGAATTTTCTTTTGTGAACACTGAAC
Organism: Rhinatrema bivittatum; assembly: GCF_901001135.1. NCBI lineage: Eukaryota > Metazoa > Chordata > Amphibia > Gymnophiona > Rhinatrematidae > Rhinatrema > Rhinatrema bivittatum. Next base: position 130,279,965 of record NC_042615.1, on the reverse strand, counting down.
TGAAGTATTTGTTTAATATTTCTGCCATTTCTTCATTTTTCTCCACACATTGCTCTTTCTCACCTTTCAGTTTCATTATTCCACTTTGTTTCTTCCTTCTTTCTCTTATATATCTGAAAAATGTTTTGTCACCTCACTTTACCTCTTTGGCCATCCTTTCTTCTGCTTGACCTTTCACTTTCCTGATTTCTTTCTTCGTCTCCCTCAGTTTCATCAGGTATTCTTCCCTGTGTTCCTCTTTTTGGGATCCTTTATACTTCTTGAACGCTGTTCTTTTTGCCTTTAATGTTTCAGCCCCCTCCTTTGAGAACCAGATTGGTTTCTTTTTCCTCTTACTTTTGTTTACTTTTCTAACATATAGATTTGTTGCCTTTGTAATAGTTTCTTTTAATTTGGCCCACTGTTGTTCTACCTCACCCATTTTCTCCCACTCTTCTAGTTCTCCCTCCAGGAACATCCCCATTTTGACAAAGTCTGTATTTTTGAAATTGAAAACTGGTTTCTTCATGAGACTTCTCTGTATCTTATTTGTGATATCAACCCATACCGTTTGATGATCACTGGTGCTCAGGTGGGTATCTACATGGACATTAGAGACATTATCCCCATTTGTGAGCACTAGGTCAAGAATTACACCCTCCCTCTTGGCATCCATTACTATTTGTTTGAGCAGAGCTCCTTGAAGTACATCCACTATCTCTTTCCTTCTTGTAGATTCTGCAAAAGGGATACTCCAATGTACATCAAGGAGATTAAAATCTCCCACGAACAACACTTCTTCCTTTTTCCCACCTTTTGTATGTCTTCAACCAGATCTCTGTTCAGCTCTTCTGTCTGAGTTGGAGGCCTGCAGACCACACCCATGTAAATGGAAGCACCATCTCCTTTTTTTAGGACAACCCATAATGCCTTTCCTACCCCACTTCCCATTCATTTGTTGCTTGGATATTGTTTTTCACATAAAGAGCTACTCCTCCCCCTTTCCAGTCTTCTCTATCCTTCCTTAATAAGTTATAGCCATGGATAGCTGTACCCAGCCATGAAAACTCAGTGAATCATATCTGTAGTTACAGCAACCATGTCCAAGACTGCCTCCACCATTAGGGTCTGTAATAAGGGATTTTATTGCCCAGACTGAGAGCATTTGTAATCATGGCTTTTCAAATCTTCTCCCTTGGTTTGCTGCTCTTCCTAGTTACCTTTTCTGCTTTTTTGGGTTGATGGATTTTGATATTTTTCTCCTCCCTTTTCCTGTATCAGTTGCGGGTGACATGCCAATTTCATTGACCACCTCCTGCCACCCACACACTGTAGTTTGAATGTCTGATAATGTATGATCTGAGTTTCTTGCTTAGCATCCTCTTTCCTGCCAGCGTTACCATATATCTATTTATTTATTTATTTATGTATTTATTTATTTGAACTTTTTTTTATAAACTGCTTATACAATGGGAGTGGATCGTTTACAGAGAGCACATTCGTAAGAACATAAAATTATTAGTACAATAAAAAATAAAACTAATCAAGAAACATTTAGTTATAACAAACTTAAAAATACAGTAAAACATATCATGCCTCAAGATGAGGACTAGTTGGAATCAGTCCACTCTGACAGTTTATAAGCAATGAAACATAAGTAGGTTTTTACATTTTTCTTAAAGTCCTTAGAATGTATTAATAGCCTGAGGGAGTCTGGAATAGAGTTCCATAGGGTAGGGCCAGCAACTGAAAAAGCGTGCCTTCTAGTAAGGTCAAGCCTTGCTGTTCTAATTCAGGGGACTTCAAAAAAACATTTGTACATGGAGCGAAGATGTCTTGTAGGTTGATACATGCATAGGGAGGAGCATAGCCAGATGGCAGAAGTCTTATGTAAGAGGTTATGAATGATCAAGAGGATTTTGTATTGTATATGAAATGACAAAGAAAGCCAGTGTAATGAACAGAGAACTGGAGAGATATGATCTGGATGGACTGGTTGGACCATTTGGTCCTTTTATGCCATCATGTCTATGTTTCTATCTAGGTTTCTATCTCTGTACTTTGCATTTACAAGGATCTGGGCAGCAGCATTTTGCACTAACTGTAAAGGGTGTAAAGCGATGTCAGGGAGCCCTAAATATAGTACATTACAGTAATCCAACCCTGTGAGAATCAGGATTTACAAAACTGTACGAAAATTACTAGGGTATTTCCCCATGCACATGCTCAGCCTCCAATGTATTCAATAGGGATGTGAATCGTTTTTTGACGATTTAAAATATCGTCTGATATATTTTAAATCGTCAAAAATCGTTAGAGTCGATATTTAATAGGAATTCCCCCAATTTATCGTCAAAAATCGTAAATCGGGGAAGGGGAGGGGAAGTATTCAAAACCATTTTCTTTACCATTTTTGAGCCAAGCATTGAAGTTCTCTATATGACAGATCCTTTCCTTCCCCTTTCCATGAACAGGTAATACTTCTGAAAATGCAATGATCTTTGACATGTGTCTAATCTTTTTCCCTAGATTTTGTAAAACTATCTGTGCTTCAAGGATACCATTTCTAGCAAGGTCCTTGGTTCCTACATGGATGATAACATTAATATCTGAGTCTCTCCCTTCTTCCATAATTGCATGGACTAACTGGCTGGTATTTCTATTTACTGAGGATCCTGGAAGGCATTTAACTGTTGTTCCCTCATCAAAATGATTTCCCAAATTAGTTCCTCTGATAACTGAGTCTCCCAGGAGAAGAATCTTCCTTTTATGACATTTATTATGTTTAAGGATTTCTGGCAACATTGGGTGATTATATCCCTTTCAAATATCACTTCATTTTCTATTGCTAGAGTTTCTTCATTATCCATTGCAGAAAAAATATTATGTAAGGGTAACAGCGAGGAAGAGGGTGTCTTTTCATCATAGGCCTTATTCTTCCAGAGCCCACTGTAATCCATTTATTCTTGGGTTTCTGAATCCTGAACGTCTGACTTCTTTTTGGGAATCGGGGTGAGTAGAGCACCAACATTTTTGTGCGAGGTCCAGAGGCGTGCTGTGCCAGAGTGAATTATGCCAATTAAGGGAGCTTTGTGCTGGATTCACTGTTACAGGCAGGAAGGAGTGCTGTTTGTGTGCAGTTTCTTTGGACAGGGTGCCCTTAGCTTTCAGCAGTTTCTCATAGGGACCAAAACATAATAAGAACCACTCAAGGCTTGTACTTCCATTAGGCAAACTAAGCAGTCACTTAGGGTCGGATTTTCAAAGGGTTATGCGCGTATATTACGCGCCTAACCCTGAAAACCTGCTCCTGCGCGCGCCAAGCCTATTTTGCATAGGCCCAGCGATGCGCACAAGCCCCGGGACGCGAGAATGTCCCAGGGCTTGAAAAAATGGGCGGGGAGTGGGTGGGCTGGGGGCGGGGCAGGACCGAGTTCTCCGGCACAGTGGTCGTGCCGGGGGCTCACAAACTACGCCTGCCCGGAGACAGGCGCAACTTCGCTAACAGAGGTGAGGGGGAGTTTAGATAAGGCTGGGGGGGGGGGGGGGGTTAGGTAGGGGAAGGGAGGGGAAGGTGGGGGGTGGAAGGAAAGTTCCCTCCGAGGCTGCTCCGATTTCGGAGCGGCCTCAGAGGGAACAGGGAAAGCCATCGGGGCTCCCCTAGGGCTCGGCGCGCGCAAGGTGCACAAATGTGCACCCCTTTGCGCGCGCCAACCCTGGATTTTATAATGTGCGTGCGTAGCCGCAAGCACATTATAAAATCGTGCGTAGATTTGTGCGCACCGAGTTGCATGCACAAATCTACGCCCGTGCGTTAGTTTAAAAATCTGGCCCTTAAACGGCCAACATTTTTGTACGAGTGTGAGGACCAGAGGAGTGCTGTGCCAGTGCCAATACTTCCAAAGGGAGCTTTGCGCTGGAGTCACTGCCACAGGCAGGAGGGAGTGCTGTGCTGGAGCTGCCAACAATAGGTAAGTTGAGGGAGAGGGTGCATGATTGAAGGTTCGCCCAGGGTACCACACATTCTCGCATTATCCCTGGAACTAATGCTCTAGAGAGATGGACTTCCAGCCTGGTTTGACTTGTAAGTAGTGAGTGAAAGTAATTTTCTTTCTGCAGAGGAGAAGTTAATTCAGCGCTGCACAGATTTAGTACCTCTTTTTAATTGAAGTTAATTTGCTTTCTGAAGAAGGTTGTATTGGCTGATGTGTTTTAGCAAGAAGCCTTAGTAAAGAGGTTAAGTGGTTGTAAAGGTAATACAAGAGTTAGAATCTACATTTTGATAGAATGGTTTAATCAAGTAATCTGATTAAATAAGCTAAAAATAAAACAAAACGTAACTAAACAGTTAAGGGTAGTATGCACATCTGATATCTGGCAAACTATAATAGAAACTAAACAGAAGAATCCTCATGCTGAGGCAGGTAAATAGGCTTTGCTTTCTAAAAATTGCCCACCCTGTATAGAGGTAAAAGTACATCTGGGGATTGATAATGCATGCCTCCTACTAATGGGAAAGTAGGCAGAGGCAACAACATGCAAATCTTTCCATTTTCAAAACTACAAGCATTGGGTTTTTTTTCAGGGGAACGTATCTACAGAAAAACTTGTAAATCTCTGTAGGTACCTTTTCCCTAGAAATTTTTCAAAAAGAAAGTGCATGTATACTTTCCTTTTGAGAACTGATGTAAAGTCTGAAGGTAAAAGTACCCACAGACTTTTCAACTACCAACTGATCCCAAAATAAATATTCTGTTTTTTAATTGTTTTTTCAACAATGTATCTGCTTCAATCTGTTGATCCTATCCCTGGGACAACCCTTATCCACATTAGCACACTCACTGGTCCATTTCAATATCATGGTTGAGAGGTGGATTTATTTAGTAGACCCATCCCACTGAGGGATCACTGGCATATACTGAGCATATTAAAATTTAAAAAAAGGGGGGGAAATTGGAAAGGAGGAGCTCTTACCATTAGATTCACAAGTAACATAAGGAAAGAGTGGTAGACAAATAGAACAGCCTCCCAGTAGAGGTGGTAGAGGCCAAAACAGTAACATAATTTAGGGATGTACATTCATTGGAACTGCAATGGGTAATTTAAACAAAATCTCCTGCTTCATTTCATTTTTTAAATGAAACATACAAAAAAAACCCAGCAAAATTTTAAATAAAATAAAGCTACTACAGCTGGAATTTTGTTTTTAATTGCTCCCAGCTCTCTCAGATTCTTGTATCTTCTTTGTTACTTGACATTTTTTTCATAGGGCTGGGACAATTCCTGGTCACTTCTGCTCCACCTTGAAGTCAATTGCATATGAACTGGAAAACCGAAGTCAGCAGAATTGTTTATTTATCCTATACATGAAAATGGCAACAACCTGGCCAAACCCAGGCCAGTGGCATTTTGTAAAAGAGTAAGAAGGATTGGGGTATTTGGGTGAGGGCCTAGAATGATTCAAAAAAAATGATGGTATGGTGGGAGCCTGATATTTTTTAAAATTTTATTTTGCTTTTCAATTTTTTTTTCATTTTTTTTTATTTAAAATAAATATAAGTGGTCAATATCATTCATCAAAATATGTTATCATAGGCATTAGGGCCTGTCATTCACATTATTTTTGCATCTTACAATGTGTATGCAAATTTTGTCAAAGGGCAGTAGTTTAAGAAAATGAGGGGTGTTTAACATTGCATGATATTTATTACAAATCAAGAGAGAGAGAGAGACTACAGGTGGCACACAAATTTGTCATCTATTTATACCACTGTAGGAGGGTCAACTAGTAACTTGAGGTTTTTGTGGTGATCTAGGGTTTGGTGGCCAGTTTTACATGCACAGTCAGAGGTACGAACAGCACAGTATACATCAGTGAATATTTAATGTGATTTGGAATGAGAAAAGGTACTAAAAGATGAGATTTCTACAATGTACTCTCACCCAAGCTTGATACATTCTCTCCCACTCTCCCTTCCTATCCTTTCCTCTCCCTCTATCCTCCCCCCCCCTCTCTCTCTCTCTTTCTCAGAGCAACCCAAAACATGGACATGCCTACTTGGGCACTTCTTAGCTTGCAAACTCAAAATATCACAAGTGTGATAAATTTAACACGCATTGCAGTAAATACCTATGCAAAGCACAAAAAATAGCACGTTGTGGTAACTAAACAATTACCTTAACCACACCCCTTTTTTTAAATCACAGGCACTAGTCATTCAAAAATTAGAGCAAAATGATGAATATAGGCCTTTTTTCTGGCTAACATATAGGATATTCAGCAACAAGGTGATGCTGCTTAATATACCCAGCTAAGTATTTCAGTTAGCCAAATAAGCTTACCTGACTAACGTTAGACCTACTATGGGGCAGATAAATCCGAATATCACTACTTATCCAGCTAACCTCTAGATTTATCAAAATTCTATATTTATAGACTCGAAATAGAAAACCCTATGTCAAGCTCTATTTATACCACTATAACTGGGGGCACTTTTAACTCGGTGTGGGCTTTGGGGGTGGGGTAGGTTTGGGGGTGGTTTTACATACACAGTAGGAAGCACAAACAGCAAAGTTGATATCCCTGGATATTTTCTTCTGTTTGAATTGATGATAGGCACATGAGGAGTTGATTTGTACAATGCACTCTCTACCTAGCTTCAAACTCCCCCTTTTAATTTAAACAGCATGCAACATTTATTGGTCATATTTCAAGGGTTACAGAGCCACATTTAGAATCTGTTTTGTAAATTAGGGAAAGATATGTTATGAAAGAACATGGTCAATCACTTGACTTGTTCCCTTTTCTACTGCTAATGTATCATTAACAGGTTGTTTTGACAGGAAATACTGTTCTGAGTTTGTGACTTAAATCTTGCATCGCTCACAGTTCCAGTGTAGCTTGTTTTAGCATGACAATGGTTGAAATGTAAAATACTTTGCTTCTCATATCTGATGAGGGTATTAGCTTTTGTGAAGCTCTACATTCAAAGCCTTTTTAAAATAAACACTGTCCTGGATCAATGAAAAATGCTTTCAGATTGGCATGCTTTTTTTTAGGATTGTTAGAACTAACTGCATATTCAATCATTTAGAGGATAGAATTTTATAAGTATCTTTCCTTCTCAAAGAGAGTCATTCTTGATTTTAAAATCATTTTTTGGGTAATGTTCTCTCTTTTCAAAAATTGAATTGCTTTTCTTTTATATTTGTAGGTAATGTTCTCTAAACTCTGGCTCTCTAAGTTGATTAGAAGAGACAAGGTAAGTTGGAGAGAGGGTGTATTTACTCATAAAATACTATATAGCTTCTCACCACTGACCGAAAGTTAGCAATGATGACTACTATTAGAGGAATATTGCCAAACGCCAACCTAGCTACACTGACATGAAGCCTACCATGACTGTGGTCAGTTATGGGAAATATGTAAAATAAAAATCAAATAAAATGTAGGGTATCAAGTGCAGGCAGTCATAGCAGAATGTGTCCCTTAACCTGCTTCTTTGGGGGTCTTCTCCCCATATTGCCAGTGGATCCTAGATAAATTTCTATCAATAGGGCCAAAAAAGCAATTTAGTCATTACATTCTTTCATAATAAAATGTTTTCAGAATAATGTGGCATGGTGCCTCCACCTAGTGGACAGAAGCAGAAGTAAATGTAAAATGAGTATACTCCTAGGAACTTCTATTACATATTGGGGGGGGGGAGGGGGGGGCAATTTTCTGTAAGCCAACTAGGTAACTAGGTTTAAGATGTGCAGGTACATTTGTACCCAGGCAGTTTGTAGTTAATTTCAATGAAAAACTAACTAGGTGGTTCCTTTTTGAAAATTAGATATATGGTACATGGGTACAAATTTTTTTTAAAAATACCCACATACTTTGCACTTTGTGGGCTGAATAAGCACTAGAAAATGCATGCATATATTTAATATATGCATATATGTTCCAATTCTGACCCAAACATGTCTCCTAGAATAACCATTTTTCCAGTTGCTAAATATAATGTTGTAAGTAGGGCTATGTTTAACCCATGGGTTTAGGCATCTAAGTACCTAGATCCCTTTGAATATCGAACTAATGACATTCTATTGGTGTTGATAATTTTAAAAATGATTTAAACACTTTAAACTGAATTTTAAGCGCTTAAATGCACTTTACGCGCATAAGTGGGCTTTTAAATATTGTTATGATATATGCTATTGAATTGTCAATAGGTTTTGCATGTAAAAGTGCACTTCAAGTGCATAAATGGGCTTTTGAAAATTGTTACAATATATACTATTTTTACATGCATGAATCATTTTGAAAATTAGCCCTTTATGTTCATTCTGAGGTATGAGGTAAGGAAGTTAGGATGGTTAACAGATTTATAGGAAAAAAAGGTTAAAATATGGTGCCCTTATGAAGCAGATTAATAGACAACTGAAGCCTTGTAATGCAAGGATAAAGGGGAAAATCCATATAAAATTACCTTGTGGATGTTATTTAAACTCATTGGCCCAATGAGCAGTAACAATTTAAAATAAAAGCTTATGGAATATTGGGAACTAAGAAAAAAAACCAAAACAAAATAGGAAATTTTCCAGCTGGGACTATATTCCTCCTACCTTCCACTAAATATGAACAAATAGAAATGATCAAAAGTTTTTACATGAGTAAAAATCAGACATGCAAGTCTCACACAGATTATGCAAGAGAATCACACATCAGGAGGGGATCTCACACTCGCTTTCTGTGAGCCTCCCCTGCGGCAAAGTGATGATCTGCCCATGGGCTTCCCATCCCCCATGGGCAGAAGAAAAGAACCACGGTGATGCGGTAACAATGCACCCATGGGGTTTCCACGCCCACGGGCAGAAAAGAGGAACTGCGGCAGCACATTGAAGTTACACCCACAGGGTTCCCACTCCTAGTGGCACTAAAGATCTTGCTTAGAAGGCCAGAGGAGGAGAAAGCAAGGCAAACAGTGACAGGAAAGAGAAGAGAAGGGAGGGGGTATGATAGTGAGAACTTCTCACTCCTGCCGTCTCTCCTCTCCCCTTCCCATTTCACTCAATCGGATTCCCTCCCCTTGACTTTCTTCTCACTGAGCAGGGAGGGGAGGAAAGGGGAGCTGAGCTGAGGAAGTTAAAGAGAAAGGAAGGGAGGTGCTGTGAGTGAGACAGAATGGAATGGGAGTGAAAGTGAGTGGAAAGGAGGAAGTGTGAATGAGGGGAAGGGAAGGGGAGTGAGTGAGAGGGGAGAGAAGGAAAAGGAAGGGAGGAGAAGGAGTGGGTAAGAGGGAAGGGAAGAAAAGGAAAGGGGTGAGTGAGTTAGTAAGAGAGAAGGGAAAGTGGAAGGGGGTCAGTGAGTGAGTGAGTGAGTGAGTGAGAGGGGAGGAGGAAAAGGAAAGGGGGTAGTGAATGAGAGGGAAAGAACAGGAGCAGCAGAAGAAAGTGTGGCCAGAAGAAAGGATCAGGAGCATCATCAACAGCCTATGCCCCAAGAGGAAAGAGGAGTAGTCCCATTAATTGCATGGACTGAAGGTGGAGGCTGATGCAATTTATGTGTTCTGGAAGAGGACAAGAGTGTGTGGTATGCATGAGTGTGTGTGACATGTGAAAGTGTGTGAGCATGAATGTGCGAGAGAATGTGTTAGTGTGGGTATATGAGAGAAAGAGGGCAAAGTTTATGCAACCCCTCTTCTCCCAACTAATCCACAACCATCTAAATGTGCTTGGAAATCAAAAGTTTCCAGATATGGAGAGCAGGGAATTTCTTTTATTCTTAATTAGTTTTTAATTATTTGGTATTATGTGAATTGTTTGCTCTTTTGAAATGTTTATTGATTTTAGGGAACTTTTAAAAAATTATATGAGGTTAATTATTGAATATTCTATTTGCCAGCTGTTTTGAAATATTCTTTTTCTTAGCATGCTTTACAATTATGATTTTGATGTGTGATGTTTTATGAGGCATTGTGATGTTTCTGTTTTTCGACTGGTGCACTGCATAATGAGTCTGGCTTGTTGAAGCTTCAAGTTCAGTTTTTGTCTGCAAGTTTCTATTTATACTTTATGATCTCTCTATTTTGTGTTTGGTGAAGGTTTGCCTGTGTTTGCCTGTGTTCTGTGACTAAGGTGAGGTATTCTGCTATCATGTAGTTTCTGTGTAAGGTTCTATAGCAGCCTGGCTTGTTCTGTTTTTCTAATAGGAGGTATTTGGGGGTTTAGGGCCTGGTATAATATTTGCAATGCTGCCTTTTCATAGGTGAAGTTATTAATGTCTGCGTGATGGAGGTTAGTGCTGTTTCAATATTGGAGCTTTACTCTAATGGAATTAATTTTTTTTTATTCATAGCTTTCTGAGCTAAACCCACAACCAACACACTTTACAATAAAATTAATGTCATATGGGTTTAAGTGTATATTTTTTTAAAGGTTTTCTGGCTGGTGCCACAGCAGTGCATGTAAAATTAATAATCATGTTATTTTAAGTGATATTTTAACCTCACAAAACTGTTCTTTGAAATTTTTTTCCATGTGAAATCTGTTATAAATTTATAAGTTTTAGTTGTGTATGGAGAGGGCCATGGGGGGGGGGGGGGGGGGGAGGGAGAATGCAAGACTGTAACATTTGTCTAAGACATCTACTACCCTTGCACTGACTTTGGCCTGGAGTCACATGCAGAGAGTGCACATGGAAAGAAAGAAGAGACCATAATTGCACTTGGAGTCACTCACAGGCAGAGAGAGGAAATCAAGACAGCAGGAGACTGGGAAATGGGAGGGAGGTCAGTGATATGTTCCCCAAATTGTTGAGCAGAACAGAGTCTGACTGTGTTTACTGTCCCTTGACAAGGGAAAACACCATCTGCCTCCCACAGTATAGGGAGCAGCCCACAGTGAGCCTAGAGTTGAACCCCAGAAGCACCACCTGAAAAATCTTACCCTTTGGCCTACATTCTCAATCATTAGGATGGACTACTCTTGGCAACTCTGAAACATGTATTTAGCCATGTAAAAGTGGGATTTGATTATTGTCCCCCGGGAATGTGGCCGCAATGGTGCGCATTGGATGATAGCTTGCATACCTTTAGACATGGTAGAAGCGGATGGTGCTGGAGACGACTATGGGCTGTTGAGAGGAAAAGGACCATGGGCATGGGCATTTCATTTTGAAATTCCCAATCTTACTTTCTGCAAGTATTTTTTCAACTGCTTCAAACTAGATACAAATGTATACTGGATACAAAGTACCTACCATACCCACTCGCCCCTAAGATAGATTTTCAAAGTGGAAAAAACTCCGCTGGAAGCTTCCCTTTGAAAATGTGCTCACACAAAGCACCAGGAGAATTGCAAACTCCACAGACAACTTCATTAGTGCCCTCAGTAAGTACATAATAATAGGTGCTGCACAGTGCCTGTTTGAAATAAAAAGCTGGAACTTTATTTTCCACAGAATACATAAATAACAGTAGCATAATTTTATGTATTCTCAATCCATTGAAAAACAAATCCAAATTTGTGTTGCATCATTAAGCAGGCAGTTTTCAAAGATTTGGTCGGTTTCTGTGTGGGAGCAATAGCAGTTACAGCAGATATTTCCATGCTGTTATAGATTTTCAGACTGTACAAAGAGCCTGCATGCTTCCAGTCACAGGTTAAGACTATGCTTATGCAAAAAGCAATTTTTTTGGGGGGTGGCATGAAAAATGCATAATTGTAAAATATTTTCAGAATGTTGCACGACTATATGACATCTCAACGTCATGAAGGTCTTTGTTTATTCTCTGCTCAGTGCAAGCTCATTTTGTTCTTCTTGGATTTTGAAGCTGGTGGTGGTGTGTTTGGTAGGGATGTGACAGGAAAACCCCACAAAATTTTTCATGGGGTTCTCTTATCATTTTGGGGAGGGGGGGGGGGCGGGAAGAAAAGGCACTTAAAAATAAACCCCAAACCCACTCCGACCCTTTAAGTTTAATTCTTTTGCATCCCCCACCCTCCCAACCCCCCCAAAAATGTTTTTAAAGTACCTGGCCCACGCTATCCAGTGCTCCTACCATGTGACAGGGGCCGGCCAATGGTATGGAAACCCTGTCACATGCTAAGGGCCATCGGCGCCATTTTGATTAGTGGCAGCCAACAGCCCGAGAGCAGGAGATCGCTCCCAGGACCCCCGCTGGACCACCAGGAACTTAAAAAAAAAATTTTTTTTGGGGGGGGGTCGGGAGGGTGGGGGATGCAAAAGAATTAAATTTAAAGTGTCAGGATGTTTTTTGGGTTTTTTTCAGCACGACACAGCCGATTAAAATGGGTAAGAATTGCGGGAACGAAGATTTCCCATGGTTTTTACCCGAACTTGATACCGGAAACGAGTCCGGTACCAATTCACATCCCTAGTGTTTAGTGTTTAGCATGTTTAGCATGTTCCCACAATGAATCTTCTTGTGAAGAATTTGAAACATTCTTTCATTCTTTCAAGCAAGCTTTCCCGGTCACAATCTAATGACACAATCTAATTACTCCTCAAAACATTCAGCCCTTAACCATGCCTTTTGTATATAGCATTTAATTTGTTTATTGTTCAACCATTTATTCTTTCCTCTCTCTTCCTCCTTTCTCCAAGTTCTGCTACCCTTGTTAAATGTAACTGTACCTTCGGTCACCACAGTTCTAGTTTGTTGTATATACTGCACTCCCGTTTTATGTAAACCAGCAAGATATGTTTTCATGATTGCTGGTATATAAAAACCTTAAATAAAATAAAATAAAATAAAATAAATAAATAAAATAAAAACATGTCTGTGAAAGGAGGCAGAGGAAGTAGAGAAAGAAGAGATATACTCCAGAAAGAGTTCATAGGCCCAGGATAAGGTTTTTGGGTTTATCTGATAAGCAATTATTCATTAGATTTAGCTTTAACAAACAAACTATTTTACATTTCTGCCAGGAGTTAAAGGTGGAAGTATGGCCTATGCACTAACACATAGCATGCATGCTATATTGCACACTTTGCACAGAAGCCTAACCATGCACACTAAACTGCTCAGAAAAGTCATTAGTGCATACATGTGTAGCCACTGTCCAAATCTGGTCCTGGGCTCATGGAGAGGCCCATGGCCAAGATCAGGCTCCATGATCTCCCAGACTTCCCACACAGGATGGATAGAAGCTTCTATTTGAAAGTCCTTAAAGGTGAATTTTAAGAGCTTGGTGCGTGCATCAGTTAGGGGAAGCATGAACAAGTCAAGCTTTCAAGCACCGACTTTATTTTAAGAAGCGCCCAGATACGCGAGTAAAACCCACTGTGCACACATCTGCAAAGTTTCCAAAAAGGGTTGGGATGTGGGCATGGTCTGGGTGGGCATGGGTGTTTAGGGGCCTGGCCAAGAGATATGCGTATAAATACTTGTGCACCCCAGCACACACTGAGGTCCTCTGCTGTGTAACTTTACTTCTGCTATGGAACGATCGATCCATTTCTGAGGGGTTTAAAGGGTCTGGGATAACTGTGGGGAGTGTAGGCTATCAAACCAGTAGGGTTTGGAGGACCTAGCTTTTAAATGAATGAACTGTGGATGAACAGGTAAAACTGGAAATGGCGTGGACATGCACCCCTTTTAAAATTCTCCAACTTATATGGTAAAAGCGTGATTTGTGCACCCATGCACATGTCCACTTAAAATTTGGCGCAAATGTGCATGCAGCCAGGTTATTTTATAACATGCGCACAAGTTATAAAATAGCCATGTCCCTGGGCGTGCACCAACATACACGCACCAATGTGGGCCCACGTGCTGGCTTGAAAGTTACCGACTTATTTTTCCTGTCAGGAGCTCTTCTGCTCATCAGCTCAGTTCAGGTACCAAAAACAACACTCAACCACTAAAACTGTTGTTTCAAATAAACATTATTTTCTGGTACTGATAACAAGGTAAAACATAGTCAGAAACCAATAATGCACAAATGGCTAACTCATCAAACAGCAACATAAACTCCAAAAATAACACCAAAATAAATCACAGTCACTTTTAGTAGCAATAAAAGTACCCTTCCAATACAAGTCAGCTTTTGGGCTAGATCCCTTCTCCCTTCAGTTCCCCCTGAGTATGTGCTTTGAAGTCAGCTCTTCTCCTGTATTTCAGCAGCTTTTCCCACTCTGGTGAGTTTTTGACTGACTCCTTTTTCAACTAGGAACTTCTCAGGACTCCTTCCTTACCTGGGTAGTTTCTTTTTTCCTAAACATCCACTAATGGAAAAAAAAAATTCATCTCTCAATGAACATTACAACTTCTCCCAAGACAGCTGAGAAATTTGAAACACGTCCACTTCCTGATTATCTCTTTTCTTTTTCATATATCTTAAGGTTTATCTTGTTGAATCCCAGGTCCCTTTTCCTTCCTAGAAGTACAGGGATAAACAGTACTACGCTGCTTTTTAGTATTTCTATTGCTTTAATTATATTTTAAATTTATGTCTATGAAAGGAAAAGTCTCACTAGCAGACTGGGAGGGAACTTCCCTAACCCCATCCTTCCTCCCTCTTCTCCTCTCTTCCCCGCCCCCTAAACCTACCCTAACTATCCCCAAATTTTTTATTTTCATACTTACTGCTCCTCTGACACAGAAGTAATCTCTGTGCGCCGGCCAGCTGCCAATGTGCGCTTCCCCAGGACAGTATCAAATTGGTGCTGAAAGGCATAGAAAGGCCTGGCACTTCGGTGTGAACCCCCATAATTCATGCACACAGAGCTTTTAAAATTTAATTGTTAGGCTTTAGCCATAAAAAGGTCATTGTAAACTTTGGCAAGGGCTGTTTCAGTTGAATGTAGAAAAGTCAAGCCAGCGGCAGGGAACAGCATGTTCTAGTAGTTTGGAGGCAAAAGAGAGAAGGGATATGGGACAATAGTTGGCAGGAAGGGTAGAATCCAGTGAGGGTTTTATAAGGTGTGGTATGATTACAGCACATTTGAAGGCAGCAGTGGAGAGAGATAGATTGAGGATGTGACAGATGGAAGGGATGACTGAAGTGGAGATGGAGCTGAGGATATGGGTGGGGACAGGGTCAGAGGAACTAATATTACTGCTAAAATTTTCCTTAATGTCATCTCTTCAGTGATTATGTTAAATATGATTACTTTATGATCACTATTGCCAAGCAGCACTACCATTTGTACCTCTTGTACTTCCCTGTTGCATTGGTTCCAGGATCAGCTGCTTCTTGAAGAATCTTTACCATCCTAGCATGTCTTGATGACATTCAATTGGGATAATTGAAATCTCCCATTATTATTGTGTTGCCTAATGTGTTAGCTTTCCTAATTTCTGATATCATTTCACTGTCTGTATCTTCATCTTGGCCAAGCAGACAGTAAAATATACTTATTACTTTACTCTTCCCTATCACAAATGTAATTTCTATCCAAAAGGATTCCAGAGTGCATTTTGTTTCCTAAAGGACTTTTATCCTGCTTAATTCTAAGCCATCCTTAACTTATAGTGTCATTGGTCACCAATTTGGCTTGATCTATCATTTCAATATAATTTGTATCCTGATATCAATATGTCTCATCAGTTGTTCTCTTTCTACCAGCTCTCTGATATGCCTATTATGTATACATCTTCATTCCAACACTCCAATCTTACTTTTTAGACTTTTGACACTTGCCTACAAACAATTCAAAGTATGCTTTAAAATTATATTCACAACCTGCCCAGAAGTTGAAATGAGTAGTTTGGATTCACTTACCTCTATATGTTCTTTATTAAAATGTACCTGATCTACGTCTGCCTCTATCACAACTTCCCTATTGTGATAATCCAACTTCCCCATTATGCCAGTATCCTTTGAAGATACCTCACTCTGAATCATGTGCTCCTGAGTGATTATCCTTTTTTCCCCATAATCTAGTTTAAGAATTAATATATCTGCTTTATAAACATTAGAATCAGCATCTGGGTTCCACCCTAGTTATAGTGGCTTCCTTTCAGAATAGGCTCCCCTTTCCCCAAAACGTTGCACAGTTCCTAACAAATCTAAAGCCCTTTTTCCAAAACTATTGCCTTATCTATGCACTGCTTGCCACTGGCACCCTGCACATTGAACTAGAAGCATTTATGAGAATGCTACCCTGAAGGTTCTGGATTTCAACTTTCTAACTAAAAGACTAAATTTGTCTTCCATAATCTCCTTCCTGCCCCTTCTTCTGTCATTGGTGTCTTTATATACCATGACAACTGACTCCTCCCCAGCACTCTCTAAAATCTAATGCAGTTGATACATGAGGTCCACCACCTTTGCACAAGCAGGCAAGTTACCAATAATTCTCATGCTCACCAGTCATCCAGCTATCTATGCATCTAATGATTGAATTGCCAACTACAAAGACTATCCAAATCCTTTCCTCTAGGCAATCATTCTCTGTGCAAGAAGATAGTGCATCACTAAAGGGCAGGTTCTAGCTAGGGAATCATTTATTACCATATCAGGGTGATGCTTTCTGTTACGATCCTGCTGGTGGACCCCATCCCACGAGCAGGCCTCCACCTTACCTCCAGCGCTGCAGCCCCAGACCGCCGCTGTCTTGCTGCCGACGCCACTCTGCGGCAGGAGGGGCCACCGATGTTTCTCTCTGTGGCTTGTGAGCCACCGCTGCCGACACCGTTTTCATGGCCCTACCACCACCGCTGCTGGGACCTTCAACTTTGCGGCAGCCGCCGCATTTCTCCTCCATCCTTGCAGCAGGAAGCCACCGACGAGTCCTTCATCTTCACAGCAGCCGCCGCACATTTCTTCCATCTGCGGCAGGAGTGCCGCCGCCAGGCCCTGCTTCTTCTTCGTGGCCTATTGCCCCACCTGGGACGCCTCCTCCTAAGTGGCAGGGAGCAGCCACTACTGCTGCAGATGCTGCCGACCTGCTTCCTCTTCTGTGACCTGAAGCCGCCTTCGCCATCCACTGCCGCTCTTCATTGCAAGGAGAGCTGCCAGGGATCTTCTTCGCAACCTGTGCTGCTCTGGAATCCTCTGTCAATGCCATTTTGCGGCCTGGAGGCCGCTCCCAACGCCTGCCTGCTTTTTATCTTTGCAGCCTGGAGGCTGCCACTGTCCGTTGTCCTGCTTCACTTCCTGGGCCCTCCTCTAGGTGCATGGTTATGCCTATTCATGGAATTTAAAGGGCCAGCAGCAGGAAAAGCCAGCAACCCCACCGGAAGTCTTCAGTTACCTCATTTCCTGCTTCAGCCCTATATAAGGGCTCACTTCCAGTTCCTCGAGGCCTTCAGATTGGACTTCATGGTTGTCCAGGTCCTCTGTGGTCTTCATTTTATTTTTTATTTATTTATTTAAGGTTTTTATATACCGGCAATCATGAGAACATATCTTGCTGGTTTACATGAAACGGGAGTGCATTAAATACAACAAACTGGAACTATGGTGATCGAAGGAGACAGTTACAATTAACAAGGGTTGCAGAACTTGGAGAAGAAGGAAGATAGGAAAGGATAAATGGTTAGGCAATATACAAATTAGATAAAATACTATGTACAAATGGCAAGGTTAATGGCTGAATGTTTTAAGGAGTCCTTGGGTTGAGTCCTTGGATTGTGTCATTAGACTGTGTCTGGGAAAGCTTGCTTGAATAACCAAGTCTTAAGTCTTTTCCTAAAAGTTAGGAGGCAGGGTTCCAGTCTGAGATCTGTAGGAATGGAATTCCAAAGAGAAGGGCCGGCTGTGGAGGTGGCACGATCTCTTAGGGTAATGTGTCTGGTCGTTTTCGCAGGGGGAACTTGGAGGGCACCTCTGTAAACATCTCTGGTGGGTCTAGTTGAATTGAATACTTGAAGAGGGATTTGTAGATCGAGGAAAGTGCGTTGATGTATAGTTTTGAAGATGACACATATGGCTTTATACATGATGCGGAAGTATACGGGTAGCCAATGTAGCTCTTTCAGGATGGGAGTTATGTGGTCTCTCTTTCTTGCGCCTGTTAGTAGTCGGGCTGCTGAATTTTGAACCATTTGTAATGGTTTAGAATAGGATGAAGGCAGACCTAGCAATAGGGAATTGCAATAGTCTAATTTTGCAAAAATGATTGCTTGGATGATCGTTCTGAAGTCTTGAGCATGGAAAAGAGGTCTTATCCTTTTCAGGACCTGGAGTTTATAGAAACAGTCTTTGGTTGTTTTGTTGATATGTGCTTTGAAGTTTAGCCGATTGTCTATTATCACTCCTAAGTCTCTAACTTGTAAGTTAGGTAGGTCGGTAGTAGGAGTAGTGTTAGAGTTGTTGTTCTCAGGAGAGATGAGAAGGATTTCTGTTTTGGAGGAGTTTAAGATGAGGTGTAGGCTGTTGAGTAGTTGTTTGATTTTCTGGTGGCATGATTCCCAGTAGTCAAGAGTTTTGGAGTATGTGTCTTTGATGGGGATGATGATTTGAATATCATCTGCGTATAGGAAATACTTTAGATTGAGGTCGGTGAGAAGTTGGCAGAGAGGAAGAAGGTAAATATTGAATAGAGTCGGTGATAGTGAAGAGCCTTGTGGGACTCCTATGACAGCGTCAAATCTTGAGGATTCCTTGTTTTGGAGTTTAACTTTGTAACCTCTGTTATTGAGAAAGGTTTTGAACCAGGATAGGACAGTGCCGCAGATTCCTATGGACGATAGCTGGTTTAGGAGGATGGTGTGGTTGACCGTGTCGAACGCTGCGGATAGGTCTAACAAGATCAGTAGGAAAGAGTTTCCTTTGTCGAGGCCCAATAAAATAAGGTCTGTCAATGAGGTGAGGAGGGATTCTGTGCCTCGATTTTTCCGGAAGCCGTGTTGTGGGGAGAAGAGAAGATTGTTGTCTTTGATGAAATCTGAGAGTTGAGAGTTCACTATTTTTTCCATGATCTTGGCGATGAATAGGAGGTTAGCTATGGGGCGGAAGTTGTTGGAGTCTTTCGGGTCAAGGTTAGGTTTCTTTAGGAGCGGTGAGATTGAAGCCATTTTGAGATCATCTGGGAAGGTTCCTTGGGCTAGAGAGCAGTTGATGATATTAGTCAATGGTGTGGCTATTGTGTCAGGAATAGATAGGAGTAATTTGGAGGGGATGTGATCTGCAGGATGAGAGGAAGGTTTCATTCTTCTCAGGATGAGAATGTGTCTGAGATGGTTCTTCGTTCTGTGTCTTGATGTTTCCTGGTCTCGTTCCTCATCGGAGCTCCTTTTTTGCCTTGTTCTGATGTTCCAGATGTCCTAGATCCAGATGTCCTATCATTCTGAAGTCCTGATGATCCCAAGTTCTGAGTGTTCCAAGTTTTCCAAGTTCTGTGTCTTCCAAGTTTCAAGTTCAAAGTGTTCCAACTGTTCCAAGTTCCATGTCTTCCAAGTTCCAAATTCCAAGTGTTCCAAGTGCTCCAAGTTCCCTGTCTTTCAAGTTCCAAGTTCTGAGTCTTCCAAGTTCCAAGTCTTCCAGCTCTTCGAGTCCTCCAAATGGCCACTCCGAGGGTAAATCCCTATAGATCCAGTTCCTGTTTCCGGTCATTGGAGCCTCGTTTAGTTGGATCCCCTTCTGGCACTTGTCTCGCTCCTGCATGGTCCACAACCAGCCTTCTTAGATTGTGTAGGGTGCACAAGTGGACAGAGTGGTCTGTGACCAGCCCATGGTGAGCTGTGTAGGGTGCCCTGAGGGACAGTGCCCACTGCACCTTCCAAGTTCCAAGTCCTCGTCTGTGTCCTTCCAAGTTCCAAGTCTTAGTCTTGTTCCTGCTCTCAGCCTCCATCTGACCTCACACACTCGTTGTTCCCAAGCAGCGGGTCCGGAAGGGCTGTCGAATGGCCGGAGGGCTACTCCTGAGATTGCATTGCTGGGTCTCATTGGTATGTGTAGGTCCAGCGGAGGGCTGCTCCTGCCTGGTTCCTGTTCTGAGTTCCTTGCTTCCGTTTCAGTCCTACTTGTTCCTGCTCCACCCATGCTGGCATGTTCTCACCTCCCACAGTGTGCCTTGGGGCTCCTCCTTGAGTCGTGCCATGGTTCAGGGGCTCCCGCTTTCCCATGAGCTAGCGACCGTGCCTCCGTGCCCTCATCACCAGCTGTAGGCCATGCCTGCATCAGGATCCATAGCCTGAGGTTGCAACACTTTCTTTCCAAGGCAACACAGGGGCAGCCAGATTAGAAGTGGGACTATTTTGCTATGTCCCTGAAGGTCTCCTCTATATTTCCCTCTATTTGTCTCAGCCTCTTCAGGTCTGCCATTCTAGTCTCTAGAAACTGGACTCATTTTCTGAAATACAGAAGCTCTTTGTACTGGGTAGGGATGTGAATCGTTTTCCATATCGTCTTAACGATAGAAATCATGTGGCAGGGCAAGAAAATCGTGTTAGGCACGATTTTTCAGTTAAAAAATCGTTAAAAATCGTTTTTTCCGATTAGTGCGCACTAACTGGGAGTTAGTGCGCACTAACTGAAAATGATACAATTTAACACTTTTCAGTTCAGTTAAGGTCAGTTTAGGAATGAATATGTATTCCTATTGGCTGCCCTCTTATTTATTCATTTTACCAAGGTTCCCACTGACAGTATATGGGGGATGGGAAATGGAAACAGTTGGTAGCTTGACAAAACAAGTAATGTGATCAGTCAATGTGACTAGAACTTGTGCCCTAACCCTGATACCAGGGGTATTGTGATCTTCCTGCACACAGTGCCCTATCCCTATTAATACCAGGAGTGTTGTGATCTTCCTGCACACAGTGCCCTAACCCTGGCACCAGGGGTGTTGTGATCTTCCTGCACACAGTGCCCTATCCCTATTAATACCAGGAGTGTTGTGATCTTCCTGCACACAGTGCCCTAACCCTGGCACCAGGGGTGTTGTGATCTTCATGTACACAGTGCCCTATCCCTATTAATACCAGGAGTGTTGTGATCTTCCTGCACACAGTGCCCTATCCCTAATACCAGGGGTGTTGTGATCTTCCTGCACACAGTGCCCTATTCCTGATACCGGGGGTGTTGTGATCTTCTTGCACACATCCCAGTATCAGGGATAGGGCACTGCATGCAGGAAGATCAGAACACTCTTGGTATCAGGAATAGGGCACTGTGTGCAGGAAGATCACAACACCCCTGGTATTAGGGATAGGGCACTGCATGCAGGAAGATCACAACACTCCTGGTATTAATAGGGATAGGGCACTGCATGCAGGAAGATCACAACACCCCTGGTATCAGGGATAGGGCACTGTGTGCAGGAAGATCACAATACCCCGGAGGAGTGAGGGTCAGGCAGCTCCCCCCTGTCTGTGAAGCCAGCCTCTCACTAGTAATGCATGGAGGGAGCTGTCTCAGACTTCACCATCCTCCCCCCCCCCCCCCCACCACCCACACACCATTCACTAGCTGGGACATGGGGGAAGTCAGGAGTGGGGGTCAGGCAGCTCCCCCCTGTCTGTGAAGCCAGCCTCTCACTAGTAATGCAGGGAGGGAGCTGTCTCAGACTTCACCATCCTCCCCCCCCCTCACCCACACACCATTCACTAGCTGGCACATGGGGGAAGTCAGGAGTGAGGGTCAGGCAGCTCCCCCCTGTCTGTGAAGCCAGCCTCTCACTAGTAATGCAGGGAGGGAGCTGTCTCAGACTTCACCATCCTCCCCCCCCCTCACCCACACACCATTCACTAGCTGGGACATGGGGGAAATCAGGAGTGAGGGTCAGGCAGCTCCTCCCTGTCTGTGAAGCCAGCCTCTCACTAGTAATGCAGGGAGGGAGCTGTCTCAGACTTCACCATCCTCCCCCCCCCCCCCCACCCACACACCATTCACTAGCTGGGACATGGGGGAAGTCAGGAGTGAGGGTCAGGCAGCTCCCCCCTGTCTGTGAAGCCAGCCTCTCACTAGTAATGCAGGGAGGGAGCTGTCTCAGACTTCACCATCCTCCCCCCCCCCCCTCACCCACACACCATTCACTAGCTGGGACATGGGGGAAGTCAGGAGTGAGGGACAGGCAGCTCCCCCCTGTCTGTGAAGCCAGCCTCTCACTAGTAATGCAGGGAGGGAGCTGTCTCAGACTTCACCATCCTCCCCCCCCCCCCTCACCCACACACCATTCACTAGCTGGGACATGGGGGACATCAGGAGTGAGGGTCAGGCAGCTCCCCCCTGTCTGTGAAGCCAGCCTCTCACTAGTAATGCAGGGAGGGAGCTGTCTCAGACTTCACCATCCTCCCCCCCCCCCTCACCCACACACCATTCACTAGCTGGGACATGGGGGAAGTCAGGAGTGAGGGTCAGGCAGCTCCTTCCTGTCTGTGAAGCCAGCCTCTCACTAGTAATGCAGGGAGGGAGCTGTCTCAGACTGGTATCAGGGATAGGGCACTGAGTGCAGGAAGATCACAACACCCCTGGTATCAGGAATAGAGCACAGGTTCTAGTCATATTGACTGATCACATTACTTTTTTTGTCAACTACAAACAGTTTCCATTTCCCATCCCCCCAACCATCACCTCAGTTGGAACCTTGGTAACATCAATAGATAAGAGGGCAGCCAGCCAATAGGAATACATATTCATTCCTAACTGACCTTTACTGACCTGGATAGTGTCAATAATTTGTATCATTTTCTGTTAGTGTTCCTGAGTTTCCATTTCCATTTCCCATCCCCCTAACCATCACCTCAGTGGGAACCTGGTTAACATCAATAGATAAGAGGGCAGCCAGCCAATAGGAACACATATTCATTCCTAACTGACCTTTACTGACCTGGAAAGTGTCAATTTGTATCATTTTCAGTTAGTGCGCACTAACTCGAGTTAGTGCGCACTAACACGATTTAACGATTTTTAACGATAAATCGTTAGAATTTCTATTGTATTGTGTTCTATAACGATTTAAGACGATATTAAAATTATCGGACGATAATTTTAATCGTTAAAAAACGATTCACATCCCTAGTACTGGGTATAATCATACAATCACACCAATACTCTATACAAAACCATGGTTAGTCCCTATCTCACTGCTAGACTGCTGTCTGCATCCTAACATTATTGTGTTATTAGTTATTTAAAGTTGCTAAGGGAGTAGAGAGATACTTAATCTAATGCAAAGACTCTTAAATGTATTTGGTCAATGTTATGTTAGTTTGTCAATGACCAGCAAGGGGACAGCAGTTAATCTGTTTATAAAAGCAAGGTTACTCCCTTGTTTTATCTGAATCCTTAATTGTCTCTTGCTGTTAAAAATGTCATTCTTGTCCTTGTAATTGGGCACACAATCAAACAAGAAATGTGCTTGGGGTGAATGGAAATCAGGGAGGGAGGATAGGAAAAATACTGAGAAATAACCTATTTACATATTCTCACACACAGAAATTACCTGTTCAGTTTTCCATCATTTAAAGGCTGGTACACAAAAACAACCAATTTATTCTACAGTCTCCCTTCTCTCACAAACTTTAAATTGCAAAACTTTCACAGCAAATCAGTACTCCCAGATCCTGTTCACTCACCAGCAAAGTGACTTCAGCTCTTAGAACTTCCTCATGATTCAGTGTAACTGAGTTCTAATCTTTCTATATAACTGTGCTTCTAAGGTACAATTTTTCTATTAAATTCCTATGATAGTTAACACCCAATTAGTTTGCCAAATTGACCCACTTTGCTATTTGCCCTTTCTGACAATACTTTAATTAACATCTATTCAAATCAATATCACAGTTCTCTCATAACTTCCTCAAAGAAAAGTACCTTTTCTTTTAAAGGCTCTCACACACAGAAAGAACCAATTTAACTGATTATCTCTCTTCTCTCCCAGCTTTAATTTGCAAAAAATTCCCTTAGAATACTGAGAGCAGCTTTTTACTGAACAAATCTCTGTCTCTGTGGAATAATTCCCCAAGCTATAATTTTGAAAAGGAATCAAGTTCCTTTCCTGTCTGTGTTAACATTCCTCTTTTCTCAAACCATCTTTAAAATGTCTTCCTTAGTCCCATATCTCAAAAACTTTACTACAATTTGCCTGGGTATCTGTTACCTAATAGAGACTAAAATAAACACCTTGAGCTCCATATTCATCCACTATGCGTTTGTGCTAGTTAGTCGATTATAGATAACCAGCTAACAAGAAGTGTATATTCACCAGTGCAGCTGTACTGCTGAATATTCCCAGCTGTCTTAAAGTTAACTGGTTAAGTATAATTGGCTAACCTTAGGACAGCCCTATGACCTGACCAGCTAACTCCGCTCCTCTCCAAAATGCCTCCTGCCCGCCCCTGGAATGGCCACCCAACTTATCTAGCTAAATAGCCGGATAACTCATTATTCAGTTAGAATTTAGCTGGATAAGTCTTTCAATATTGAGGTTTAGCCATTTAGATGGATACGTTTTGAATTATCCATCTAAATGGTTTTTCAATGTAAGGAACCCTTAGCTGGGAAGGTTCAGAGAGATTTAGTAAACAGTGGGTTGGATTTTGCTCCCCCAAGTGGGAGACTGAGATGGTGTAGCCGTAGCCTTTCTGACCACCAGGCACCAACTTAGAGTGTGGAATTTTTAGATGGATTTCTTGACATCAGGAATTTTCTGTCTCCTGTTATTTGTTTTCTAACTAATTTCAACAAGGTTATCTGTTTTTACACTTTGTGGGTCAGCTTGTCAATCTGACCTACTTTTAATTGATTTTCACCTTTTGCTCTTTAAAATCCACTTTTGGAGAGTTCCACTATGAGAACTTTGTGTGAACTGTTCATAGAGGATTGAGGCCCCCATGTATATAGTTAAATCAAGGTTAGGAAAGATTTTGCAAGGCTTCTATCACTCAACCAGGTGATAGATCTGTCCATGACCAGATGCAGAGGAGTTTCAACTTTAAATTATCTATCTTTTGAACTAGCTCTTCATTTTTGAGGCAATTACATTTTTTCTATTCTTCCTGTCTCTTGTTTGTTTTTCCCCTTTTTGTAAAATATTATTTTTGTTCCATTTGGAACTGTGTACCTTTGGTATTAGGGAATCAGTATCCAATCTATTAGTAAGAGGCATCTTTCACCTAGAAAGACCCTAAAGAGTGGAGGTTTTAATCAGAGGAGAAATGGATTCCTGTCCTTTGCCAAAGGGGGAAGGAGCTGAAAGTCTTAATGAACTGTGCTTGCTGCAGTTGAGAGGATAGTGCCCACTGGTACTGTCATAAGAAGATCTAAACAATTTAAGAAGTCTTCAAGAAAGGTATTAAAATTGGGACTTATGTTCTAATAAATAATTGGGGCTTTATTCTAATCACTCTACAGTGTGTTGCACTTCCCGACCGCGTTGGTGCCGCAACCGGGCCTGCTCACCTGGCATGCCTATCTACCAGCTCCTCACTCACAGTCTCCATCAGTGCTGCTCGTCCGCGGCATCCCCGGGCATCTCCAGGCCCATCAGGGCCTTCTCTCTTGCAACGCTCCTTGCATCGGGGCTTGGCGTCCTCCACAGTGTCGGCCTCGCCCCTTAACACGCGCGTGGAACTCTCGGACATTTAAAGGGCCTAGTGCGGGAAACTCACTTGCGGTGCATCCTAATGACATCACCTGAGCCCCGTATATAAGCAGGGCTCAGACTTCTGCTATTCGCCTTGGCAATCGGGTCGACACCATAGTGTTGACCCGATTGCCAAGTTGGTATAGTGAGTTTGCCTTCGTGTTCCAGTGTCTCCTGTTTCAGTGTCTCCTGTTCCAGTGTCTCCCTGTTCCTGTGTCCTTCCCAGACTGACTTCTTGGTACTGACCTCTGCCTGCCTGACCATTCTCTTGCCTGCTGCCTGGAACTGACCATTGCCTGCCTGACCATTCTCTTGCATGCCGCCTGGAACTGACCGCTGCATGCCTGACCACTCTACTGTTTGCCACCTGGAACAGACCCTCGCTTGCCACGACTACGCATGGACTTATTCTGGTATTGACCCCCACTTTGGCTGACCTCTCTTGGACTGATACTCTGGCTCTCTTCTGGCCCCCGATGACCATTGAGCCAACGTACTTGGATAACAACCGAGGCTTCCACGTGGCTAGTCCTGCAGGCGCTGCCTGACTCATCCAGAGGACCTATCTGAACTGTTGCCTTCCCGAGGTCTCTGGAACTTCCAGTTCAGGTCTAGCTCATCCACTCTGCATCAGCCGTGCACCCTTTCTCGTGGTGGACACACCTCTCCGATACCTCTACAGGAGACCACCGGAGGCCCACCTAAGTCCAGGCGGTCTGGGTACCCAAGGGCTCAACCTGCGGAAACCCAGGACTGTTATTGGTGAAGCTCCAGCTAGCCTCTGTCTCCTTGTGTGCTCCGCTTCCTGGTGGCAGGTGCTCTCTGGGTCCAAACAGAGGGCCGTACCAATCCTGCACCAGGCCAAGGGTCCACCTCCAGTGCAGCACAGTGGGGAGAAGATGTGATAAATGTGGGGGTGGAAGAAGGATTAAACTATCTTCAGTATGAGTACCTGGAGAGATAAATAGATAAACCGCTAAGGAAATGACTTCCAAAGAAATTCAGAAACTTAACTAGAAAAGTGAGGTCACAAATTTATTAAACTTTCTTCTACCTTACTTGTTTGACTTTATTTAAAAATGGATTTTGTGTGCTGTAAATATTCTTCAGTCATTTAATCAACTCCCAGTAAAGATTTTGGAAACTACATTGCCTCTCAGTGTGATTTGTGATGCCCAAGGCTGTGGAGATTGAGTGCTGTATACTGAGGAGGGAGAAAGGGCTTCTACTGTGTTTAATGCAAATGGGCTTTGAAATGAAGCTTCACCCCACAGGGAGCCCTGGAACTCAGATGTGTAAAGCTATCCTTGGAGAACTGGTTGCAGATAGGGTCCATCTCTCTTTCTATGTGTCCCTGGGTATAGTCTATGAGAGCCATCCCACCCAGGGGTTACATGAATATCGACCTCCTTATAATCACACTAACAGACTATTCTATATCTCTTTTCCCTGGAGTTTCATAAAGACATTCTGAATCAGCATGACCACTTTCCCATTCTCAGATCCAATACGCCAACAATTTGTAGATGTTTTCTAGAGTGTGACTTTAGCTCTTGCACTTTCTAATCCATTTTATTGATTTTTGGCATCTATAAACCATTTAAGTCTTCAAGATTGTACAATTGCTATTTAACTTCTTCTAGCCTGTTCTTCATTTTGTGGAAATATTTTTTCTGTGTTGTCAGTCATAGCCTTCTCAGTTTCTCTCACATCTGAATCCATACAATTTGGGATGCTTTTGGTATAATCCTCTTTAAAAACAGGTAACTAAAGTTTTGTGTGGTGAAGCTCTAAAGATTTCCACCTCAATAGCCAACGAAATTTGATCCACTATCTTTGAACTTCTTGAACAGTTTTCTAGCTTTATTTCTCCATACATCTCTGTATTTATAAAATGAAATAGTTTTTCAAAGAAACTTTCTGAACCTTTTGTGTTTTCAGCTCATATTTTTAAACTCAGGAAGTGCAGCATAAACTTATAGCTTGTGTTCATCAGTATTCACAATCAGCAGGAGATGAAGCAGCAAATAACAAATCATCAGTGCAAAGCTCTATCTTCAGGCTTCTTTTGCTCTTTGCTGATGTTTTTCCTTTAAACTATGGCTGGTCTTATATTCATTCTGTGTTTCATCAGACAACTATCTCCAGCATAAATGTATTATGGTTTTGACTTATAAAGTTCTGTCATGCTGTTTCTGTTAGATGTGTGCATGGAAACAATTGCATTCATTCATTTTTTTGTTCCCCCATTGCATTTAATTTCATTTTGTTTCATTTTATTACTTATGTGGTTTAAATGCATTAATATGTGTGTACACATTTCTGCATCAAATAGATTTTATGCACATAAAGTAACAAAACAAATGCATAGCCCTGTTTTCTCTCTGTTACTGAACATTTCCTGTCCCAGGCAGCTACACTCTCTCTCAGATTACAGTCCATACTCTTTACTGTTCCCATCCAGCACAGTTCATTTAAACTGCTGTCATCAATATGCTGCCCTCTAATGAGAAGGAAGGACCTAAAATTAAGTTATACCGTGTATCCCCAGCAGATGCATCATTTTAAGAAGACAAGAAGAAAGAAGAGGATTTCTATGGCCTGATCTCCAGTCTCTGGGCCTGGACATGAGTCTGAGCCTATGCTAAGAACCCAATGTTGGGACCTGGCCTATGAACTGGAACCTGGCATAGGGCCTAGGCCTGGGCTGAGGGATAGGGGTCAGGACTTGGCCTCCAAGTCAAGCCCCAGCGTCCTTAGCCTCAGTTCCAACCTCTGGAATGGGTCCTAGCATTGAGCCTGAGGCTAATTTCCCAGTGTCGGAACCAGGCCTCCTGCATTGGGCCTTGGCTGAGGCCTAGACATCAGGACCAAGTCTCCAGGCCAGGTCCTTCCATTGGCATTTGGATCAGACCTTTGCTTGGGACATAGGCCAAGGTTGTGGTGACCTCTCATGGACTAGGAGTACGCAAAGCGCAGCATTGGCATTGTCATTGACTCTCCCCTGGACCAAGTAATTGGGAGCCATGGAGGATCCTGACCCCAACATTTTTCCATATGGGAGAGGTGGGTGATAGGGAGGCCTCAGGAGGCCCCATTTCTTTTAAAATATGTTTTGGTGTGTTTTTTTGTATAAATGTTCATTTCGCTTTTGTAAACTTAAAAAAGAAACAAAATGAACATTAAATGAAATGAAATTTGTGGAAATAGCCCAAATAATGCAAAAAAAATAAAACCCACATTTTTTGTCACAGCACATGCTTAGCTATTAGTGCCAAAAAAGGCATCCTTTAAAAATTTAAAGCAGGACCTAAAAAGGAAAATAAGAATCATAGCACTAGCATATTTCATAGAAACACAGTAAATGATGGCAAATAAAGATCAAAATGGTCCATACAGTCTGGCAAGCAAAGGAGTACATTATCTTAGCAATTTTAAAAAGTGCACTTACATGCCCTAAACCTATTGACAATTTAATAGCATATACCATAGCAATTTTCAAAAGACTTCCTATATGAGTAAAGTGTATGGATGGCGAGTATAAAAACCAGTTTTAAGTATGTAAATTCTTTTGAAAATTACCTCCAAAGGGTCTGGGGTTGTAATAAATTAATAAAACAAGCCACGAGATAATTACCAAAGAGGAAATGTTCATGCAAAAGAAAAAACTTGTGAGAGAGACAGTTCTGCCATTAAATGACTGAGGGGAAGGGAGGGTAAACAGGTACTGGGGGAGTTTAAGACCACAGCAGTAAAACTAAGGTCCCAATAAAAGAAGAAATGCAGTAAACTTTGTACTGAAACTCAGAACACAGTCTTTAAATCTGCATGGTAAAAGAAATTTAGATCTGAATACCCTAAGCAAATGATATGCTAATGCATTTGGAATTAAAAGGCACACAAACCTGAGATAAAAATGTGTGTGCAGCCTTTCACATAGGTTGGAAAAAGGATTCACATAGGTTGGAAAAAGGATTCCCTCAGACTCATGATTCATGTGCACAAAAAAAAGCGCAAATCATGTTTTGTGGGTATAAAAGTATTTTATATACAGTATACGTAACAGTGGCTTTTGCTACTGTTTCTCTGTACCATTTTAGTTTTCCAGGTTATGAGAGGTTTTGCATTTTTTTGGGCCTCCCCCTGGTTTGGTCCCACCCTTAATGGGGTTGGGGTTTAGCCTTTCTATAAAAAGGGTTGGTAATAATGTTTTAGGGACAGAGATAGAGATGTTGCAAGAGATGAAGCCAGACTTTGATAATCAGGGTCTGATTTTACTGTATTTTGGTAGGCCTCAAGTTTCACCATGTAGGATATTTATTCTAGAAATTGAGTCTGATTGGTCTCAACCTGGAAGCTACATCACCCTTTTCAGGAGGGACTACATTCCAGTCAGTCTAACAATGAAGAGGGGGCTGCACATGTAAAACATGAATTGTGCTTGTTTTGTGTGCATTAGTCATGAGGCATTGGGATAGTTACTGACTTGCTAACAAACCTGATGACTGTTTACAAACTGAGATCTCCTGAGGTCAGCCACAATTATCCATTGCAGTACTTGGAAACCATGTCGCTAGATGAGAATGTGCCAGCTATTATGGGTGTGCATTCATTTGCAACTCATTGGCAATCCGCAACATATAGGTCCATATTCGTTGTATTCGTGGGTTCGCGAAACGTATCGCAATCCCCCACGAATACAAACATATTTTATTCTTTTGGCTCACAGTGATTTCATAGTGGCCGTTTGAAATAGGTGAATGCCATGTAGGTGTATCAATAGCAAAAAACCAGCCCTTTCCTGTGAGTCATAAGTGACCTCACTGCCCTGTCATAGAGTGGGTTAGACAGGTTGGCAAGGAGACAAGAATGCAACCTATCAGCGCTAAGCATTTTTCTAATGCAGCGAATCGCCACTCTCACTCAGTGCTCTGTGACGCTGTTCCTGATTACCCAGCACTATATATACGTTAAGCACGCAGCGTGCCATGCACTTTCTTTGCAGGGGTGATCTGGGGAGGTGGGCTGTGGAAGGTAACTTCACTCAGAGCTAGTCTGAGAGTCTCAAATCTGTATTCAATTGCTAGCTACGTCGATAGAAAAAGATATTTGTTCAATTTGGCTGCAGTGCCAGCTACTAGCCCTGGTTTTTTTTACTGCAAATTTTTTTATTGATCTGAGATGGTTTTACTATGCCACTGAGAGAAGCTGCTAGCACTAGCAGTGGCATTTTGCTGCTTATTTTACCGCCTAGGGTCGGTTGCAAGCAGCATTTGGGTGTTGTGGGTGGGAGATATATTCAATTTGTAGCTAGTTTGAAAGAATTACCATTGAAACAGATATTTCATCGATTTTGCTCCTATGCCAAGCCAGGCTTTTTTGTTAACTGGCATAACTGCAGTTTTTTGTTTTTTTTTTATTGAACTCACTATCTCTCTGTGCTCTTTTAATCCAAGAAGGCAGTGAACTGGGCATCAGTGACAGCGGGCACTGGGCAGTTTTGTAGACTCACATATATTGGGACATCATGCTGTCTGAAGCCAAATCCCCAGTGGGCCTCTTTTGTAGTTACCAGTGCCACTTTGTTGTGTGCACATACATTACATTAGTGCACATCAATGCGCTGTGCCTGTGGGCAGCCAGTTTTGCAGAGGCGTATATTGGGAGATCTATGAAGCCAAATCATCAGTGGGCCTCTTTTGGAAATAATTCTTTTAATTGAAATCCTTAGTAGGCAGTGACTTTAAATCCATAATGCCAGTGAAAGCTAGACGTGGTCGGGTGATTGGGACTGGGAAAGGAGACACCTCAAAAGGGAGTGCCAGTCCCCCATTAAAGTTAAAAAGGGACCTGTTCCAATCTAAAATCTCTGGAGGGGCAGGCAGTTCCATCCGTAAAAAAATTAAATCTAAACATGATGCATCGCCACCACCTGTTTCTGACCCTGTAGTTTTGGAGGTGAGGGAAGGGGAGGCTGAGTCATGCAAGACAAAATGGCGACATCCAAAAGCAACAGTGCGACAGCAGTCTCGACTTAGCTTTGACAATGTAGTGCAGGCATTGTTTGATTCTGATTCCAATGAAGAATCGTCTTGTGTGGGATTCTCATCAGAAATGGAAGAAGTAATAGCTGGCAAAGGTTTAGGAGGATTCGTTAGTCCTGTCTAAGCCTCCACTTCAGTGCTGCAGGGGAG